>NC_000069.6:44482759-44796331 GCF_000001635.26 Mus musculus | reverse complement strand
TCTGAAAATACTTTTGTAGTTCGATGTAGCTATTGACATACATTTGCATTAAACAACACATTCAGATTCTTGACAGTTTATATCCTCATTATAATGATAGCACTTCAAACATATTAGAGAGGAAGAGATGTTGCAAGTTTGTATTATATATGAAGTAGAAACATAGCAGCTGGTTTTATCCGCTGGTTATTTCACAAGGGCATTATAAAATGTAAGAAATATTTTGGAAAATAATAAATAGAACACACAGAAATCTATTCAAACTAATAATTGCTCATTGATATTGAAATGAATTATAGAATTTCTGCAACAGAATCAATCCTTAGCACTAATACACATTAAATAAATATAGATTATACTATTGTCATCTCCTGTTTCAAATTAAAGTTAATTGTTGAAATTCTAGACAGTAGTCTAAACAAGACCTGGAGAAGGCCAAATAGCTATTGCTTAGTGAAATCCTTCCAATGTGTTTATGTTTCAGTAAAATTATTTTTATTATTTTGCCAGTAGGAACATTTTTTAACACAAAGTAAGAAACCCTTTTATTAGTAACTTTACAACTTTTAGAAATTATTGGTTATCTCTTAAAGATACTCTGCTTGCCTAACATATGTGAGGGCCTAAGCTCAATCATAAAAACAGAAAATAATTATAGAATGAATATAGTATCAAACTTAAAGATATGTAATACACATGTGGAATAGATAAATATATATTGTCTTTTTATAATTTTGAAATATAATTTGAAATTGTAGGCAACATTATGAGTAGAGTGGATAGAAAGACCATTTGTGTGGGGTGGGAACAGAGCTATTGAATACACCCTGAGATAAAATTGAATAAAAGAATGAAGAAATAATTAAAGAATTTATAATGGACTGTAAATCTAGGAAGACAAAGTAAATTTTGAAAATATCAGAAACCTACTTCTGTGATGAATAAAGCTACACCAGCAGTACTAGCTATCACCTATCACCTTGATAAAAATCAAACTGTTATAAATTCTATGTATTTCTATTCAAAAGTTGAACTTTAATGCATTATTTGCAGAAATAAATTTGTTACAATACCATGGTTGATAACTTAGTTATTAATAAACCTTCAATTTTTATGTTATTTTTAAAAATAATACAAATTCTGAGGGTATATTTTCACATACCTCATCACATGTATGCTGAATGTTAAGATGTACAATCAGGATTTGCCTAATTGAGGATGCCAGATTACTTTATGATTTGGTAGGCATAAACACAATCAGTTACCCAGTATATCTCACAGATATCAGACTGATAAATCACTTATTTCTAAAAGAATGAAACCACCCTTCAACCTATCAGTGCACTTGATCCCCATGAGCACGTGGGAATATGAAAATCATTAAGGATATGAGGCTCCAAATTCTATTGGGAAACTGTTCTTTTACCTGGACTTATAAATAGGAGAGTATCTAACATCCCCCTCTCAACAAACCATCAGTATATGACAATGTAGTGAATGTGGCAAGGACCCAATTGGTAGAAACATTTCAGCTGCCCTTGGACATCAAGTGGGCTTTGTCTTTTTTTCTTTTTTCTTTTCTTTTCTTCTCTTTTCTTTTCTTTTCTTTTCTTTTCTTTTCCTCCCTTTTCCTTTCTTTTCTTTCCTTTTTCTCTTTCTCTTTCTTTCTTTCTTTCTTTCTTTCTTTCTTTCTTTCTTTCTTCCTTCTTTTCTTTTCCTTTCTTTTCTTTTCTTTTTTTCTCTCTTTCTCTCTTTCTTCCTTTCTTTCTTCCCTTCTTCCTTTCTTTCTCCTTTTTCTTTCTTTCCCTTTTGTAAAAATTTCATTTTTTTTTTTTACATTTTTCCCTTTACATTCTACTTACTACTATCCTGCCAGTCACCCCCACCCACAAATCTTCCCCTATCACCCATTCCCATTCTCTTCTGAGTGGATGGGAGACCCTGGGATACTCCCTACCCTGGCACTTTATGCTTCTGTGAGGCTACACACTTTCTCTCACACTGTGGCTGGACAAGGCAGCCCAGATAAAAGAAAACAGGATCTTCACACCCTATATCTGACAGAGGGCTAATATCCAAAACTAATAAAGAACTTAAGAAGTTAGACACAAACAACCCAAATAACCCAATTAAAAGTGGGGTACATCACTAAGCAGAGAATTCTCAACAGAGGAATCTGTCTCTACTCTTAATTTGGGATAGCCGACAGGAATCTGTTCGTCAGCCTATTTGTCTACCAGAAGTTGCAGTACATCTGTCCTGCTTTTCTTCCTGAGCCAGTACTGCCCTTTGTACCTACAACCTCTATGTTCCACAACTTCATTTTTGAAGTATGATTTCTGAGACCCTGTACAAATTTCACTCTATAACAGCATTACTGTGACACCTCTGCCTTATGAGTTATCTCCTTTACACAGACACTCTCCACATCCCGACCAGTTATCTCCTCTGCTTCTCAGCCCACTGTCAAGTTCCTTGAACTCTCCTGAATCCTCTTTTTGTAACCCTTCTGTACTCTATTCATACATACATATATTGATGCTTTTATTTTTGAAGTATATAAAGTGTGATCTGAAACTTAATATTAGTAATTAAGATTATAATTTATTTTAATAAAATATGTTTGCCTAATTCATGTCTATCATAAAAATAATGATCCATTGGCAAATTGTTCACATAGAAACCACCATGCCTTGTGTGTTAGTTATTATACAGTAAAATTTGACATTGTACAAATACGAAAACACATTTTTCTATGTCCTTGATGTAGAGTGCTCATGAGCCAGAAAACATAAAGTCACAACTTGATAATTAAAACATCTGTTTGTATTCATGGATGACTTGAAATAGTGCTATTTGAAAACATTATTAGATATGTTAAATTACTAGCCCCCACTCAGATAACAGCATACTTTTCAGCCAGAGTAAAAGATTAAACATCTAGAAACCATCCTAGACAGCCATGAGACATATTTCTAATGAGAAAAATGAGCTGCAAAAGAGGAAACACAATATACTCAGTTTGGAGATTTTGAACATTCCAAATTGTTCTCATCTATATTCAGCAAACACTGAAGACAATAATCAAGTTAAAAACAAAAAACAAAAAAAAACCCCAAACTGTCAGACAAAAAAATGCAAAGATTTATGGCCTGATCATTAATCCTCTGTACTGATTCCAATATCTCTGTGACATTATATGTATATAATTATTTGTGTGCACACCTCCATCAGCCAGCATCTGTCCCTTCTGGAGGTTGATGTTTATATTGACATTATTTTTTTTATCACAAGTGTATTTTTTCATGTAAAATTTCATACAAGGAATAAAGTGAATGTTAAGTTAATTTTTTTATGCTTCATTTATGGCATATATATCTATGCATTCCTTAATGATTATCTATGTAATATATAGTATATAAAATGCATATTACAATTATTTCTATAATCATCCTTCATGAAAAATAAATATTATTTAAAAATCAATATTACAGAAAAAATGGGAAATGAACTGTCTTGAAATATTTTAAATTCTATAAAGCTTTCCATAAGTCATGAAGAGTTGATTAGGCTTGTTGATTTTTTTTTTTAAAGAATTTCACCATGTACATCCTAATTAGAGAAAACTTGCATAGTCAGGTTGATAGCAACAATAGAATATTGCTGACATTTGAAAATCTTATGTTAATGGGGGCACATAATTCTAAGGATAAATCTCTCAGATAGATGAGAGTGGGAAAATATGAGGAAGTATTATTATGCATTATGGAACATACAATTTTTAGTTAGTGGATTTGAAGTTTTTAATTAATGTTTTTAACTTGCTGATTAGAAAAAAAAACTTGCTTGACTGAAACTCATTTCTTGATTAAAGAAAATGATATGTATCTTTTAATTTGCTAAGTGAATAAACTACTACATTTTTGAGATGGTACAGATATTATAACTTATAAAACCCTATATTTTATTTAGGATTACAACTTCACAGCTTTTTTTTTCCACCATATATCTATATTGTACCCTGTGTACAATATTACATTTGATATGCCAGGGACATGTCTCAGTTAATAGAGTCCATGTCAAGTACGAATGCAGTCATATGTTCCATCATATGGTGGGACACTGGCTTAATACCTACACAGAGAAAGTGGAGGCAGTAGGATCAGGAAATCAAAATTATTATTGAATTTATAATATTTGAGTTTAGATAAGAATATATGTGTTTTTTGTAAAAATGAGTGAATAAATATATACATATACAAGAAACTAACATTAGAAGGGTTTTGATCACATGTGAATCTATTCCAATATGTAACCACATACTTCAATAATACTCTAGCTGGCATTATGAAAGTTGAATATTCCTATAGAAAAGTCTTTGACAGTAAAGATAACTGAGAGGAACTTCCTATAAACAGATACTTTGGTTTTCAGATGAGTAAAACTTTTCAGCAATTAAAATGACGATCATTTAGATAGATAAAGGAGTCAATATCAGAATAAATCTGGATAAAGTGACCATCATAAGTCGTATGAACCACCAGAGCTCCATTAGAAACAGGTTTATTTAAAATATTCTAGGAAAAATAAGTAATATCCTATCAATATTATATGTGCAGAGAATATCATTTAATCCTTTAAAAAACACTCTAAACATTAAAAAAGTCAAAAGCAGAATTAATAGTGCTGAATATATCAAATATAAGAAATATGTCTTTCGAGTTTTAAAATAACACGTTTGAATTTAATGTTTTCAAATAACTAATTATTCCTCAACACAATTCTTGCACCTAAGATCATATGAGAAAAGGGGCATCAAGATTGTAAAAACCAGAGACACAGTACATTGTCTGTGACTTATCTTCTACTAGACATATCAGAGATGCAACACTCATGAATACTCACCAATATGAATATCAAAACAAGACCTGAATAACAAAACCAAGAAACATGATAACACAGAGCAGCAGTAGCTTAAAAGGCCTCATCACTAAACACAGAAATATGAACCACTGGGGAATGCTTAGATGATGAGAAATTTTCTTCCCTAGAGAAAAGTCCCCAGACTTAGTCAAAATCAACCAGTGACCCTTGAGCTGAAGGATCACTTTATATGGATTTAGCAATTTATAGTTATATAGTTAAATCTTTAGGATGATAAAGATCTCCAAAGATCATTGATCTTTCTAGTATCTAGTATCTTCTAGTATCTGAGTGTTATTCTAGAATACACAAATCCAAAATGATATTGATTGGCAAGTTATGTTGCTCCTCAATAAAATAAATTCCATTAATTTATTTTTTTATTAGATATTTTCTTCACTTACATTTCAAATGGTATCCCCTAAGCCCCCTATACCCTCCCCCTGTCCTGCTCCACAACCCACCCACTCCTGCTCCCTGGCCCTGGCATTCCCCTGTACTGGGGCATATGATCTTCACAATACCAAGGGCCTCTCCTCCCATTGATGGCCAACTAGGCCATCAACTGCTACATGAATATCAATATTCTACATTAGTCTCACTTTCCAAGAACTTTCATTTACTTTAAACATGATGAGTACAAGCACTATCTATCCATATGTTTGTCTGTTATGTCTGTTTAACTGATTCATTTGATCATTTTCATCAAAATTCATATCTTTTTCAAGAAAAGTAAATATATTTCTCTACTTATACAATTAAAGATGCTTTTGGGGGGGGTGGATCCTGATTTTGTGAAACTACAAGTATTATCATCCAATCTTCATTTTCCTAGTATCTAATTACAAAAAGCACATTAAATTAAGTCCACTTGGGGAAATAGCACATAATTAATTAATTTAATTAACGGTAAAACAGAAGAGAAGATGCAATTATCACAGAGTAAAACACCCCTTGAGGATATTTCTGGGGCCTAGAACGTTGGTTCAAATGGTTCAAGGAATGCCACTCTTTATCACCTTTATTAAGCTGGGTATAGAATAACTGCCAAATAAAAAACATGAGAAGATATGTCTGTACATTGAGTCAAACAAGGATAATTTCTATAGACTATGTAAGTGTCTGAGTTAGGTATTATGGCCTGATCATATTTAGTATGTAAACAGAATAAGCAAGAGGCACTGGTCTAGGAACACATATTATGAGTTTGAATGCACATGAGCAGCCAAGTTCAAGTAGGCAGTTAGTAAAACCAAGAATATATATATATATATATATATATATATATATATATAATAGGCTGTCTATCTACTATTAAATGACATTTAATTACATTACAGAAACCATAACATTTTGGAGACTGGACAATAAAATAGAAATTTCACTGCAATACCTGTACTCTTACAACATTTTAAATGTGCAATGCTCAGCTAAGCTGTAGAGCAGTGAATTCCAACCTGCCCAAAGCTGTGGCCCTTTAATACAGTTCCTCATGTTGTGATGACCACAAACAAATTATTCCCAGTGATACTTCAAAACTGTAATTTTGCTAGTGTTATGACTTATAATGTGAATGTTTTTATTTTCCAGTGATGTTAGGTAACCTCTGTGAAAGTTTCATTTAACTCCATAGGGGTCACAATGCACAAGCTGAGGAAAAACTGCTGTAGAGCTGTCAGGATATTATGGACATTTCCATGTTGTAGTAGTCTATAGAATGTAAGCACCTTTAATTCTTTCTTGATGAACACTTAGGATGTTTCCATATTTGGATTATTGTGTATACCACTAGTGCGAACAATGGACAGCCCAGCCAGTTGGAAAATAATTGGTTATGTAGTAGTTCTAGTTTTAAGTTTAAAATAATTTTATGCAGTTCTCTACATTAGTGGTACAATTTATAAGTAAGAAAATATAACAAACAGCTTCTCTACTTTCTTGCAAGAGGAAGTATTTCTGATAATATCTGAACAAGCCATTGATCCATGAATATAGCAAAATATTATTTGGAATCATTTTATCACTATATATGTTTTCCTTCTTTTAGACTAGCATTATTTGCTTTCCCTTAGGTCTCTGGACCATCTATTCTCAGGTTCTTGGTCACTTAAGCAGTATCAGGTTCAGGTTACATCTCATGGAATGATCCTTAAATCAAATCAATTATTGGTTGCTTATTCCTACAAGCTTCGTACCACCATTACTTAAGCATATCTTGCAGGCAGTAAAGGGTTTATGGCTGGCTTGATGTCTGTTTCTTTTTTGATAACATGAATAATAACTTCTTGTACCAAGGATGCTGAAACATAGAGGTGAATACATTTTGTAGGCACCAGCTCTAATGCTCCAAATTCTATATAGGAGTTTTGTTTTGTTTTGTTTTGTTTTGTTTTGTTTTGTTTTCAGCAATGGATCCCTGTTGTCAGATTGTGGAGGATATTGCATGTGCCTGACAGTAGCCTGGGTTGTTTTAAGATTCCCTTAAGACCCCTTCGGTCAACAGCTCAATTATAATCCCACCCTGGTCCTGGAAGCTTTGTTTTGTGACAAGAGCTGACCAGTGGGGAATCTGTCACTCCAGGTACTAGACAAATTCATTTCTATAGTTTTCATATCTTTATATATTTTAGAAAGTTTCTACTATATTGGTTTTGCAACTATGCCTCAAAAGGCCCTTAATTTTAGCTGTTCTCCCTATATTTCTTACCATTAGCTCTCCCTCTTTTACCCTTCACCTTACAATCCCATTCAACATCCTTTCTATTTATATCTATCTATTTTACTTCACTTTTCCACAAAAATCTATCTGTTCCCTCTAGTCCCTTACTCCATACTTTCTCTCTGTAGGTCTATGGGTTGTTGCTTGATTATCATTGACATAACAGCTATTATACACACATAAGCAAATATATACCATATTTGTTTTGGGGGATCTGGAATATCTCAATTAGGATTATTACTTTAGTTCCATGCATTTGACTGCAAATTTAGTGAGATGATTTTTTTTTAAATGGCTGAATTCTACCAGCAATTGATGTGTATTCCTTTTACTCTACAACCTTGCCTGTATGAGCTATAACTTTTTTCTGTTGATCTCAGTCATTCTGACATGTGTAAGGTGAATTTTCAAAGTGATTTTCATTTCCATTTCCTTGATGGCTAAGAATGTTAAACATTTCTTTAAGTGTTTTCCAAACATTTGGGTCTGTTCTTGAGAATTCTGTTTAGAGTTGCAACCCATTTTAAAACGAAGTTTTTTTGTTTTCTTCATATCTACTTTCTTGAGTTGTTTATCTATTTTGTATATTAGCCCATGGTAAAAGTCTTTTTCCATTGTGTGGTTTGCTTCTTGGTCTGAATAAAAGTGTGCTTTGCTCTGTAGAAGCTTCTCATGTATTATGCTATGAATTTAAATTTTAAAATATAGAGTTTCAGTTTCCCAACAAATTTCTATAAAACTTGCACATTTCTCATCTAATTATATTTTTTCTTCAAAGGCATTTAAATATAGATGCAAATATTTATTTGAGGATATCTCAATTCCTTCCAGTGGTCATAAAACGTAAGTTGGGTCTGAGAAGGTGGCTTGCTGCAGGAAATATTTGAAAACAAACCAGTACATTCCTGTGCTTGAGTCCATGCGACTCATCCCAACTCTACCCAAAAACTCTCACTCTCAGGCTAATAATCTTAAATATCTACTGGATTCTTGCCCAGCACGTAGGTTCACCACCTGTTGCAGGAAATATTTAAAAAGAACTCCAAGTTCCTACACTTCACCCAGCTACTCTGCCCTAGCAGCCTGGTCAGCCATGCACGAGCTGGCAATGGCTGACCTGTTGGGTTTTTTTTTTTTTTTTTTTTTTTTTTTTTTTGGAGCTTCTGACTCAGAACTCCATAATCCCTCCACCCAGCTGGCTAGGTTTCCACCGGAATATCAGGGAACCACCTGTTGAGGGAAATATTAAAAAATGAATGACACGTTCCCACTCTTGTGCTAGGCGCTCTCAAACTTGGTGGCCTGGCTGGTCATGTGCTGGCAGTTAATAGCCAGCCTGTTCTTAGCTTAGGGAGACTCTCTGGCCCTGAGCTCCCTAAATGTCTCCACCCAGCTCACTAAGTTTCCACTCACAGGTCACTACTATGCAAACCCTGTGCTTCAAATCCTCCCACAGCCTTTGTGGTGCACCTCAGGCAAACCCACACTTTGCCCAGATGAGCTGCTGCATGAGAGAAAATACAACACAAACTTAGTTCAGATATGACACTTTGTAAGCCTTATTAAATTTAAATCCTCCGGTGGAGAATCCTGACAGATCCACCATTGAAACTGGGGGAAACTTGTAGCTACATGTTGTCCTCATGCTATCCCTGTCCAAAAAGACCTAACTCTTTCCTGCTTCCTCTCTCCACTTCTCTAACAGGTAAGTTCTGCCTACTCACACAGCGATTGGCTCCTATATTCATTAGGGGATTGGTTCACAAAAAGTCACCTGAGTATGACTCACACCTTGTCCATAGCCACTCTCAGAACAGAATTAGCATCAACATAGAAACAGCACCAGGCCCAACCACAACAGTGGCTCTTCTCTAGAAAGTGTGACCTGAGTTTTTATTCCCAGTACCCACATCAAAAGCTTTGAGATTTCATTATACACATTATACAGTGATAATGGCAAGTGTTCATAAAACAATCAACAATGGAAACTGGGATGAATGTTAAAAAAAAGAGACAGAGAACACTCACTCACTTTTAGTGTGTAGGGAAAGGTCGAGCTGCTGTAAAAATCAGTGTGAAGAATCCTCAAGATAAAAATGAAATCTACCATATGATCCAGATATTCCACTTAGCATGTGTCCAAAAGAGTAAACATCCATCTCCACTGGTACATGCTCAGCCATGTTTATTTTTGCTCTATTCACAATGGCTAGAAAAATGGGAACAACCTTAGTTCTTAGAGATGGCTTAGAGAAAACATCGTTCCTGTAGAGGATACAGGGTTATATGTCAATATACCCAAAGCCTACATGGTGGTTTACAACCATCCATTACTAGAGTTCCAGGAGATATGATACCCTCTCAAAACTCCTTGGGGACCAGAACTTAAGTGGAACATATACATTCCAACAGACACTAATGTAAAGAAAAATATAATAAATAAATCTAAATGTTGAAATGAAACAAGCATTTTCAAAAGTGCAATGTAATTTAAACATTGTAACTGATTTATTTTTCAGAATGAATGATAAAGTACATAGATTAGCATGTTTACTTATAAGAATCTTCTTTTAAATTAATTGACTATCACCTAATTTGCTGAGCAGTTTAGCTTATTTCCAAAAAAAACTAAAACAGCAACAAAACAAACGTGCTTTATGGTTTTGTTCAATACAGATTCTACCACTCGGCTACTAACAGAAAAACTAAGTAAAATTCAGAATGTGTTCTTTTATAAACATATATTGTATATGGAAATCACTTAAAAGTATATTTGGCACATAATACAGCTCAATATTTGGTAGCAGTTCTTAAAGTAAGAAGAAAGTTATTGGTAATTTCTTAAGTTGAATGATGACAATGGAATGGAAATTATATTACAGTCCATCTAAACCTTGAGTTTGAATCTTGGTTTTAAAATATGAATAGGAGCCTGACGTATTTCTCCAAGCTTTACTGAATTTTATATTTAAACATATTATGATGTTGAAAATTAGCTCGATTTAAATTTGAATGGTGCCTGCTGTACTAAAAGGAAGTGAAGGTATAATATACAGGTTCATACTATGCGACTCATAATCACAAAATGCTTATTATTCCAGCTACTCCTTAAGACATGATTATTTTTCTCTTGCATACTTTAGCGGCTAAACAACCACACAGATATAAAAAAAAAATTGAACAGTCGTCAACCAGCAATTCAGAAACACTGATACTTTTTACAGGAATTGTTTCGATTGCCTTGGTATCATTTAAATTTCTTAACAAAAATATCCATTTGAATATATTTAATTTACACTATCAACTTGTCATGGTTTAGACTTATAGGAAAGGGGTGAGTCTCAGTGTGGAATTGTCTGAATTGAATGGACTTATCTATGACTATAACTGTGGGCACTGTTGGTTGTTAATTGATATAATAGGGTCCAGTCCACTCTGGGTGGCACCATCTCCTAGGCATGCAGCCTCATCTAATATGTGTATTAATGGTAACTAGGACACAATAAATCAGCCATCATCCACTCTTTCCTTCTTAATCCTTCTATGGATATTCTATCATTAGCTATTTCAATTCCTGCCTTGATTTCATGTTTGTTATGTTTTGTGAACTGGAATGTCAGGCAAAAAACTTCCCTTCACCTCAGAACTACTGGTCAAAGTCTTTTATCACACTAAATATAATAAAACTAGAAACCTACCCTTTTTCATGTCAGCATTTTATAGTGCATATTTTAAGTAAAGTGAAGTGACATAATAGTATTCCCCTATTTTGTACAGTTTATTCTCATAAATGAGGTTTTTTCATAAATGAGGTTTAGAAATGTATTTCACATTTAACAGCTGTGAGCTGTGTTAAAACTAGAATTTAAACATATATGCGTGTGTGTGTGTGTGCGTGAGTGTGTGTGTGTGTGTGTGTATACATATACATATATATACATACATACACACACATATATGTCCCGTCCAGCAGGACTTAGTTATTCCGTGGGTCGAGAAGGACCAGGGCCTGAAAGAGAAATGAGTGGAGAAAGGGAAGCAAGACCAAGCAAAGGGTTGTCAAGGTCTGTTTAATGAAGGGTAGGAGCCTGATTATAAGCACACAGTGAGAGAAAATTGGGGAGGAGTCGAGGGGGTACAATAAAACACAGTTAAAGGGATGGACGTCTGGGGCGGATGCTGATTCCAGGCTTCTTGCAACCTATCTTGGAATGTCGGCACCAAATGGAGACATGGAGGAGGAGGTGAAGCTGCCTTAATCTAAGCAGTTCTAGGCGCCAAGTGAAGGAGGGAGTGAAGCTGGCAATCTCAGGCGCCAGGTGGAGGCAGTGAAGGAGGGGGTGACATAATTCCCTTCAAAGGGTCAGCCGGATCTTTAGGGTGAGAGTAACTGCAGGGCTTAGTTTCCCACAGTTTGGTCTCTCACGTATATATACATGTATGTATGTTAGGGTGAGAGTAACTGCAGGGCTTAGTTTCCCACAGTTTGGTCTCTCACGTATATATACATGGATGTGTATGTGTGTGTGTGTGTGTGTGTGTGTGTGTGTGTGTGTGTGTGTAGTATCAGGTCTATAATTAGTATTGTACCACTTTCTCCATGTAAAGTATGCAAAGTAATGAACACAATGTCTATGCATATGATAATTATGCCATTTCAATACACACAGACTCACAGACACACACACACATTCAAAAATGCTTTTCATTGTTTCAAGAGACAATTACCAAATGACAAAGAGGCCTCTTCTAAGAAAACTAACTTAGTTCTCAGGGTGACTATTAATCTGAGTCCTTCGACCATGGGAATTCTATTGAGGAATTTAAAATGGAAATGAGGTTTTATCAGCTTCAAATGTCTGGCTTCCTTTCAAGGAATTTGTAAAGATGAATAAACAAATTCCTACTGCTTAGAAAAGCTAGCACAGCCCTGAATTGAAGTTAAATCTAGTGCGATGTTAACTCTCATTTATAAAAAGGTGAGATCTCAATCTCTTATTAAGTCATTTGCCTGTGGCTTGGACCTCTCCTGAGATAGTGAAGTTATCTCTGTCTATCTATCACCTGCTCACCAAATTACATTTATTACTTTAACTGTGAGGTGAGTGACTCAGTTACCTTTCATTCATACAATTTCCCTCAAACTTTTTCTAAAGTAATTTCACAAACTACAAATTAGTTTGAGAACCCCCATATGGATTTTCTTATATTGTTCATCGATAAAATTATAATGTGTCAATTATTAGTGAGTTATCAAATGTGAAATGGGAAAGTGTTGGTATACAGAAAAGAATTTTTATTAATTATTTCAATTTTTGAGATTAAATTGAGAGATTACTTCTCTCAATTTTTTTGAGTAACCTTCCCATTACTACCTGCAAAGTAACAAATACAGCACCTCACATACATTTCCATGCTTTCTTTAAAATTCATGACATTTTTCATTAACTATTGTTACATTCATATATGTATATATATGTATATTCATAAGTATAAACTGTTTAGTCTGTAGAATGTTATTTACTTGATTTTTGATATGGTCTGGGCTTGATGAATGTATTTAACTATTAAACTTATCAAGGTACTGTTTATTCCTAAAACTTCTGTTATTCTAAACAAAATAAATGGAAGTAAATAAAACATTGGTTATAGAAGACATAGGATTGCTAACAGCAACAACTTTTCATTCTTAAAGGAAAATTTTATAGATAAATATAGGTTTTTTTGTTAGTTAATAGCACAATTTCCCTCTAATGCTAACACAGCTATAGCAAAAGTTTCCAACATTACCAAATTCTTATTTAGTTACTTAAATATTTAAAACATTTGCAAATTTAAGACATATGTTATTTCAATACTTTTCTGTACTAATACGAAGAATTAAAACAGTGCTAGGAACGTGATAACTCTATTGGAATTGTTCACTAGTCTCTTCCATTGACTAACAAACATTACAGGCTACTGTCACTGTTCTTTTTTTTTTTTTCTTTCCTTTTTTTCTTTTTTATTAGGTATTTTCCTCATTTACATTTCCCATGCTATCCCAAAAGTCCCTCATACCCTCCCCCCACTCCCCTACCCACCCATTCCCACTTTTTGGCCCTGGCGTTCCCCTGTACTGGGGGCATATAAAGTTTGCAAGTCCAATGGGCTTCTCTTTCCAGTGATGGCCGACTAGGCCATCTTTTGATACATATGCAGCTAGAGTCAAGAGCTCCAGGGTACTGGTTAGTTCATAATGTTGTTCCACCTATAGGGTTGCAGGTCCCTTTAGCTCCTTGGGTACTTTCTCTAGCTCCTACATTGGGGGCCCTGTGATCCATCCAATAACTGACTGTGAGCATCCACTTATGTGTTTGCTAGGCCCCGGTGTAGACTTCTTAGAGACAGCTATATCAGGGTCCTATCAGCAAAATCTTGCTAGTGTATGTAATGGTGTCAGCGTTTGGAGGCTGATTATGGGATGGATCTCTAGATATGGCAGTTACTAGATGGTCCATCCTTTTGTCTCAGCTCCAAACTTTGTCTTTATAACTCCTTCCATGGGTGTTTGTTCCCAATTCTAAGAAGGGGCAGAGTCCACACTTGGGTCTTTCTTCTTGAGTTTCATGTGTTTTGTAAATTGTAACTTATATCTTAAGTATTCTGGGTTTCTGGGCTAATATCCACTTATCAGTGAGTACATATCATTTGAGATCTTTTGTGATTGGGTTATCACTCAGGATAATGGCCTCCAGGTCCAACCATTTGCCTAGTAATTTCATAAATTCATTCTTTTTAATAGCTGAGTAGTTCTCCATTGTGTAAATGTACCACATTTTTTGTGTCCATTCCTCTGTTGAGGAACATCTGGGTTCTTTCCAGCTACTGGTTATTATAAACAAGGCTGCTATGAACATAGTGGAGCATGCTTCTTTCTTACTTGTTGGAACATCTTCTGGATATATGCCCAGGAGAGGTATTGCGGGATCCTCCGGTAGTAATATGTCCAATTTTCTGAGAAACTGCCAGACTGATTTCCAGAGTGGTTGTACAAGCTTACAATCCCACCAACAGTGGAGGATTGTTCCTCTTTCTCCATATCCTCACCAGCATCTGCTGTCACCTGAATTTTTGATCTTAGCCATTCTGACTGGTGTGAGATGGAATCTCAGGGTTCTTTTGATTTGCATTTCCCTGATGACTAAGGAGGCTGAACATTTTTTCAGGTGTTTCTTAGCCATTCAGTATTCCTCAGGTGAGAATTCTTTGTTTAGCTCTGAGCCCCATTTTTTAATACGGTTATTTGATTTTCTGGAGTCCACTTTCTTGAGTTCTTTATATATATTGGATATTAGTCCTCTATCTGATTTAGGATAGGTAAAGATCTTTTCCCAATCTGTTGGTGGCCTTTTTGTCTTATTGATGGTATCTTTTGCCTTACAGAAGCTTTGCAGTTTCATGAGGTCCCATTTGTAGATTCTTGATCTTACAGCACAAGCCATTGCTTTTCTCTTCAGGAATTTTTCCCCTGTGCCAGTATCTTCAAGGCTTTTCCCCACTTTCTCCTCTATAAATTTCAGTGTCTATGGTTTTATGTGGAGCTCCTTGATCCACTTAGATTTGACCTTAGTACAAGGAGATAGGAATGAATCAATTCGCATTCTTGATTATGCTCTGGAACTTATTTGTAAGTCCCTATGCAGCACATGAATCTTTATAATCTAACATTCTACAGTCTCTGGTTCTCTGTACCATGGGCAGGTGAGACTCTTTTAACCACTATCTACTACAATCAGAAGCCTACTTTTTGAGCATTGAGTATTGATACTTTAGTACCTGGGTATATCGATAACTTGTTAGGACTTAGTATTAAGCAGATTAATAGTGGTAATTTCTAAGAGCCTATGATCATCATGGCTTGGGTAATTGCCTGAATATGGTTACACGCATACATTTTATCTTACTGAATGGGTCTTAAATATAATCTTGAAGTGTTTGGTTTTTCCTGTGATGTTCATGCCACTATTCACCACCAGTGAGCAGTTTTGATAGATGAGTCATTAGTGTTTCTTTGAAAGTTCATAGTTGGATAACATAGGTGTTTATGTTTCTTCTCTGGTAGTCCCTTATATTATCACAGAAGATAAGAAGCAAAAATGAGGCTTCCATAATATCATTATCAGTTTGATAGGAACTTGTCATATAATTTGTTTATGTTATTTTCAATAATAGAATTTTATGGTCTTAAGCACTGCTGATGGCCTATAATGTTTTGGGGTCTATGGGATCTTAATTGGCAAATGACTCTAAAAGTGGTAACCAAGCTGTGACATTGGCCTGTTTTACCTTGGTGATTGTAGTTTACATGTTTTTATCGATTATTTTTAAAGTGGTGTTCTAGAGAATTATTACATTTTGTTTATATACTTACTTAAGGTTTTAATATAAATTCAATATTTTTCAGGACGAATTATTTCAATTTTGATGGAAATTTGCTTTTTCTTCTGATACTATGATTCTAAACGATACCATGTTTTATTCCATTGAACTAATTCCTTAATCTGTGCTATGTTTTGTATAAGCTGTATTGTACCTATATATATATATATATATATATATATAATAGCAGCAACAATAAAATACAAACAATATATTGTTTATTGTTTTCCATAACTTTGGGATATAAATTTATACCAGTTGTATTTAAACATTTTACAATTTCTTTAACTGAGCATATAATATCCTTGTCACTGATAATCCTTATTTTAAATTCCCTTTATTTACAAAATAAATATTTTAGTTGATTAAAAATATAGTTAATATTTTAAAATATCAATTCAAATCATGTTTTTTATTATTATGTTTGTGATTTATGAATTTATGTTAATATATAGATTGTTGAAACAGTGATTTTTATGATTAATGTAAATACTATTTAATAAATCAAACCAATTTAAGATAATTAAGCAAATAATGTGTTATTTATGTTATATTATTGTTTGAATGCCTTCTCTTTCTAAAATGAGTATTTGAAGTTAATTGCCAATATAGAAATATTAAAACACGACCCCTATAAGCAGTAATTAATCTTAAAGAGCTCCCAGTGTTAATGGCATCATATGTGGAGTCATTCATTCTGTCTCTTTACTCTTCTTTAATTAGTGTCTGGGATCATAACTTTTCCTCTCAAAAGAAATGAGTGAATATGTGTGCTATTTATTTTATATCACAATTAGGGTACAATGTTCATAATAACATAGTCACTCAGATATATACATTGATACTCAACACTCTAGGTTTGTAATTCTGACTTAGCTATTTCCTGACTCTTTGTAAATTTCTCTAATTCAGATACATACTCTTAGCACTACAGAATAAATTTGGGTGCTATCAGTAAGATATATACCATAGGAATACCATGCTCTCCTGCCACAGAAGAATTGGGTATATTTCCAAGTCAGAACTGCAGTCTTGCTATATATACACTCAATTAAAGCTATATACAAATGTTGCAACTATAGATTTTTCTGCCAAGTAGAGATTATTTTTTGCTATTAATATATCATAGTCTTTTAAAGGCAGTTAATTTTACCATGCATCATTAAAATAATGGAACATCATGCTTCTCCAAATTTCAGTGGATATCTACATAATTCATTTCAAATTTCTTATAAGAAGTGGGAAATTCTGACATTATTTTTGTTTTTCAGCAATTAGATTTTTTTAAACTTTGCATTAAAAGATTGCACTTAGGAGTACAAAATAGCTCTTTAATATTTTTCTTTTACAAATTATACCAATTTGAGCTATTGGAGGTTCTTGTATTTGGTTGTATTTCTGCTTTATCTATTCCTAGGTGGCTTGTTTTTCTGTTTATTTCTTGTTTGTTATTCTTAGTTATACTTGGTTATTCTTGTAAATTATTTGTACTGTATAACTAACCACTTCTACAAAGACCTAACGTACTTTTGGAAAAATGAAGGTTTCATTAAGAAACACTAATCAAATTCATTTCTCAAGAACACTGAAGCAAAACAATGGGTTCATGGCTTCAGAGACAGGCAAGGAATTGTAGACACACAAATGCAATAATCTTCTGTTAATAGAGCTGAACCAGAAATATTAGAATCTGATAATGTTTGAGAAGCAGAGGATTAACTATAGTTGCAAGTTGATAAAGAGAAACAGTGAAAAATATTGTATAAGGTCTGTAGAAAAAGGAAATAAGTAACATCCCTTAGATGTCTCACCAAAAAAATGAATGATTGATTGATTGAATGAATGAATGAATGAGAAAGAAAGAAAATTATACAATGAACAGAAACAAAAAGCAAACAAACCAAAAGCCAAAAAAGAAGAATTTTCTACTCTATAAAAGGACAATGTGAAGTAACTCGGGAGAGAATTGAGTGATCAAGACTGCTTGGTGTTCTTCCAGGAAGATATGAATACTACCATTCACATGACACACACACACACACACACACACACACACACACACACACACACATACACACACACACATGCTTGCAGTCATTCATTCATGCACACACAACCTTATTAATGCCTAGACCCATCAATATGTATACAGATCTTAAAATCTTAAAATATATGCTGAATGTTTGTAATTTGTCCAGTCCACTTGCACTGCTGAACAATTATTCTTTACTTTCTAGATTCATCATGTTTTATAATAAGGTGTCTACTTAAAAATTATCTACCTTCTGTTCTCACATTCACAAAGGGCAGAGGCCATAACTATTATACATAAAGTCTCAGTTGCTTGTGTTCTTCACAGGGTCAATAGGCCACACAATTATGGTGAGTATGAATGAGAAAACTGACATTGGCTTTGGCACATATTCATAGGTTTGTGTGGTGTGTCTACTTGTGTGGTGGGAAACAAGGTGTGTATTACAGATAAATGTAGAAGATGCTTCTAATTAAACAAAACTTGGAACACTTCTAAAGGAATTTTTAAGGTGGACAAGAAGAGGACAGGATTTGTGTGAATCTTCAGATTGTACCTTGTTGCTATATTGGTTGCTTTTTTCTCCAAACAGAGACTCAGAAATATTTAAATGATAATTGTCACTCCATAATATTTACCAAACACAAAGCCACATTCTCAGAGAGACTTAGGTTCAACTGCTAAGATATTGAGTGGTTGTTAGCAGTCAAGAGAGCTTTTTTTATGGATATCACTATTTCAATATCCCAATGTCTTAATCACAATCCATAATTGTAAGAGTATCTTTGGAGATGATCTAATCTTCTAAATAATTTTACAATATTTTACATTTAATTGTCTATATCCTGTTGATCAGATGCATTTGTAATTAAGACTGCCCACTTGAAATTGGTGAATTTATTAGGGACTCATTTTTGGAGAAGACTGATTCCAACTTCCTTTCTTTTTTAAAACTTTATAAAATGTATTAATGATTTTATTGTTTACATTTCAAATATTATCTGCCTTCATGGTCTCCTCTTCATAATACCCCCACTCCATCACCTTCCTCCTTGCCTCTATTAGGGTCCTCCCCCATTCACCCACCCACTCCTTCCTCACTCCTCTAGCAACCCCTTTCTCTGGGGCATCGAGCCTCCACAGGCCCAAACATTTCCCCTCTCATTGATTCCTGATGAGGCAGTCCTCTGATACTTATATAGTGGGAGACATGGGGCAACCTATATATACTCTCTGATTGGTGGTTTAGTCCCTGGGAGCTCTGAGGTTTCCAGTTAATTGATACTGTTGTTCTTCGTATGGGCTTGCAATTCCCTTCAGCTCCTTCATTCCTTCCCCTAACTCTTCCACTGTGGTTCACAGGCTCAGGCCAAAGCTTGGCTGTGAATATCTGCATCTGTGTTAGTTAGATGTTAATGGAGCATCTCAGAGGACTGCTACACTTTGCTCCAGTCTGCAAACACTTCTTGGCATCAGAAATAGTGTCAGGGTTTGGTTTCTACAGATGGGATCAATCCCAAGCCTTTGGATAGCCTTTCCTTCAGTCTTTGCTCCATTTTTGTCTCTGCATTTCCTTTAGATAGGGACAATTCTGGGTTAAAACTTTTTAAATGAATAGGTAGACCAGTTTCTCCACTGGGTGGCCATGTCTATCTACTGGAGGTTGTCTTTATAGGTTCTATCTCTCTGCTGTTGGATATTTGAACTAATGTCATCCCATTCTATCCTGGGAGCCTCTTGCATCCCCAGCATCTGTGACTTTCTAGTGTTTCCCCAAATTGCCCAACTCAGAATGCTACTTATTTCTATTTGTTTTCCTGGCAACCTGGACTTTCACCTATCTCATCCTTAACCTGGTCCTATCCTGCCATGCACTTCTTTTTCCTCCTCCTACAATCTCCCACCCATGTCTCTCCCTTCCTCTCACTCCCATAATTGTTTTGTTACCCTGTCTAAGTGGATTTGAAGACTCTATACTTTAGCCTCTCTTCTTATTAATCTTCATATGGTCTGTAAGCTGTATCATGGGGATTCTGAGCTTTTGGGTTAATATCCAATTATCAGTGAGAACATACCTATATATTCTTTTGGGTCTGGGTTACCTCACTCATGATGATATTTTCTAGTTATACCAATTGCCTACAAAGTTCATGAAATCATCATTATTCATAGCTGAGTAGTATTCAATTTTGTAAATGCACCATATTTTCTGTATCCAATCTTCCATTAAAAGACATCCATTTCTTTCCAGCTTCTGGCTATTATAAATAAAGCTTCTATGAACATAGAGGAGCACATGTCTTCGTTATATGTTAGAGCATCTTTTAGGTACATACCCAGGAGTGGTATAGTTGAGTATTCAGGTAGAGCTGTTTCCAATTTTTGAGGAACCGCCAGATTAATTGCCAAAGTGCTTGTTAAAGCATGAAATCACACCAGTAATGGAGGAGTGTTCCTCTTTCTGCACATCCTCACCAGCATATGAGGTCACCTGCATCTTTTATCTTAACCATTCTTTGTGCATGAGGTGGAATCTCAGAATCGGTTTCATTTGCATTTCCCTCATGACTAAGGATGTTGAACATTTCTTTAGGTGCTTTTCAGCCATTTGAGGTTCACCAGTAAAGAATCCTTTTTTTTTTAAATTAGGTATTTTCTTCATTTACATTACCAATGCTATCCCAAAAGTCCCCCATAACCTCCACCCCCACTCTCCTACCCACCCACTCCCACTTCTTAGCGCTGGCATTCCCCTGTACCGAAGAATATAAAGTTTGCAAGACCAATGGGCCTCTTTTTCCAAATAAGGCCTACTAGGCCATCTTCTGATACATATGCAGCTAGAGACAAGAGCTCTGGGGATCGGGGGAAACTGGTTAGGTAATATTGTTGTTCCACCTACGGGGTTGCAGATACCTTTAGCTCCTTGGGTACTTTCTCTAGCTCCTCCATTGGGGGCCCTGTGATCCATCCAATAGCTGACTGTGAACATCCAATTCTGTGTTTGCAAGGCCCCCACATAGCCTCACAAGAAACAGCTACATCTAGGTCCTCTAGGCAAAATCTTGCTAGTGTATGCAATGGTGTCAGCGTTTGAAGCCTGATTATGGGATGGATCCCCAGGTATGGCAGTCTCTATATGGTCCATCCTTTCGTCTCAACTCCAAACTTTGTTTCTGTAACTCCTTACATGGGTGTTTTGTTTCCAATTCTAAGAAGGGGCAAAGTGTCCACACTTTGGTCTTTGTTCTTCTTGAGTTCCATGTGTTTAAAAAATTGTATCTTTTATCTTGGGTATTCTAAGTTTCTGGACTAATACCCACTTATCAGTAAGTACATATCATGTGAGTTCTTTGTGACTGGGTTACCTCACTCAGGATGATGCCCTCCAGGTCCATCCATTTGGCTAGGAATTTCATAAATTCATTCTTTTTAATAGCTGAGTAGTAGTCCACTGTGTAAATGTACCACATTTTCTGTATCCATTCACCTGTTGAGGGACATCTGGGTTTATTCCAGCTACTGGCTATTATAAATAAGGCTGCTACGAACATAGTGGAGCATGTGTCCTTCTTACCAGTTGGAACATCTTTTGAATATATGCCCAGGAGAGGTATTGCAGGATCCTCTAGGAGTACTATGTCCAATTTTCAGAGGAACTTCCAAACTTATTTCCAGAGTGGTTGTACAAGCTTGCAATCCCTCCAACAATGGAGGAGTGTTCCTCTTTCTCCACATCCTCACCAGCATCTATTGTCACCTGACATTTTGATCTTAGCCATTCTGACTGGTGTGAGATGGAATCTCAGGGTTCTTTTGATTTGCATTTCCCTGATGATTAAGGATGCTGAACATTTTTTCAGGTGCTTCTCAGCCATTCGGTATTCCTCAGGTGAGAATTCTTTGTTTAGCTCTGAGCCCCATTTTTTAATACGGTTATTTGATTTTCAGGAGTCCACCTTCTTGAGTTCATTATATGTATTGGATATTAGTCCTCTATCTGAATTAGGATAGGGAAAGATCCTTTCCCAATAAGTTGGTGGCCTTTTTGTCTTGTTGATGGTATCTTTTGCCTTACAGAAGCTTTGCAAATTTATGAAGTCCCATTGTTCAATTCTTGATCTTACAGCACAAGCCATTGCTGTTCTATTCAGGAATTTTTCCCTTGTGCACATATCCTCGATGCTTATTTCCATTTTCTCCTCTATAAGTTTCACTGTCTCTGGTTTTATGTGGAGTTCCTTGATCCACTTAGATTTTACCTCAGTACAAGGGTATAGGAATGAATTAATTCACATTCTTCTACATGATAACTGCCAGTTGTGCCAGCACCATTTGTTCAAAATGCTGTCTTTTTTCCACTGGATGGTTTTAGCTCCCTTGTCAAAGATCAAGTGACCATAGGTGTGTGGGTTCATTTCTGGGTTTTCAATTCTGTTCCAATGGTGTACTTATCTGTTGCTATACCAGTACCACGCAGTTTTTATCACAATTGCTCTGTAGTACAGTTTTAGGACAGGCATGGTGATTCCCCAAGAGGTTCTTTTATCCTTGAGCAGAGTTTTTGCTATCCTAGGTTTTTTGTTATTCCAGATGAATTTGCAGATTGCCCTTTCTAATTCGTTGAAGAATTGAGTTGGAATTTTGATGGGGATTGCATTGAATATGTTGATAGCTTTTGGCAAGATAGCCATTTTTACTATATTTATTCTGCCAATCCATGAGCATGGGGGATCTTTCCATCTTTTGAGATCTTTAATTTCTTTCTTCAGAGACTTGAAGTACTTATCATACAAATCTTTCACTTCCTTAGTTAGAGTCATGCCAAGGTATTTTTTATTATTTGTGACTATTGTGAAGGGTGTTGTTTCCCTAATTTTTTTCTCAGCCTGTTTATCCTTTGTGTAGAGAAAGGCTATTGACTTGTTTGAGTTAATTTTATATACAGCTACTTCCCTGAAGTTGTTTATCAGGTTTAGGAGTTTTCTAGTGGAATTTTTAGGGTAACTTATATATACTATCATATCATCTGCAAAAAGTGATATTTTGAATTCTTCCTTTCCAATTTGTATTTCTTTGATCTCTCTCTCTCTCTCTCTCTCTCTCTCTCTCTCTCTCTCTCTCTCTCTGTCTCTTTTTATTGAATTGCTCTGGCTAGGACTTCAAATACTTTGATGAATAGGTATGGAGAAAGTTGGTAGCCTTGTCTAGTCCCTGATTTTAGTGGGATTGCTTCCAGGTTCTCACCATTTAGTTTGATATTTGCTACTGGCTTGCTGTAGATTTCTTTTATCATATTTAGGTATGGGCCTTGAATTCCTCATCTTTCCAAGACTTTTATCATGAACAGGTGTTGGATTTTATCAATGATTTCTCTGCTTCTAAGGAGATGATCATGTGGTTTTTGTCTTTGAATTTGTTTTTATAATGGATTACATTGATGGATTTTCATATGTTAAACCATCCCTACATCCCTGGAATGAAACCTACTTTGTCAGGATGGATGTTTGTTTTAATGTGCTCTTGGATACAGTTAGTGAGAATTTTATTGAGTATTTTTGCATTGATGTTCATAAGGAAAATTGGTCTGAATTTCTCTAGCTTTGTTGGGTCTTTCTGTGGGTTAGGTATCAGAGTAATTGTGGCTTCATAGAATGAATTGGGTAGAATAACTTCTACTTCTATTTTGTGGAATAGTTTGTGAAGAACTGGAATTAGATCTTCTTTGAAGGTCTGATAGAACTCTGCACTAAACCCATCTGGTCCTGGAAATTTTTGGTTGGGAGACTATTAATGACTGCTTCTATTTCTTTAGGGGTTATAGGACTGTGTAGATCATTAACCTGATCCTGATTTAAGTTTGGTACCTGGTATCTTTCTAGAAATTTGTCATTTCATCCAGGTTTTCCACTTTTGTTGAGAATAGCATTTTGTAGAAGGATGTGATGGTGTTTTGGATTTCTTCAGGATATGCTGTTATGTCTCCCTTTTCATTTCTGATTTTGTCAATTAGGATGCTGTCCCTGGGCCCTTTAGTGAGTCTGGCTAAGGGTTTATCTATCTTGTTAATTTTCTCAAAGAACCAGCTCTTCCTTTGGTTGATTCTTTGAATAGTTCTTCTTGTTTCCACTGGGTTGATTTCACCCCTGAGTTTGATTATTTCCTGCCATCTACTCTTCTTGGGTGAATTTGCTTCCTTTCGTTCTAGAAGTTTTAGGTGTTTGGTCAACCTGCTAGAGTGGGCTTTGTCTAGGTTTTTTTTTTTTTTTCCCCCCCCGAGGCACTCAGAGTTTTCTTCTTAGAAATGCTTTCATTGTATCTCATAAGTTTGGATATGTTGAGGCTTCATTTTCATTAAATTCTAAAAGTCTTTAATTTCTTTCTTTATTCCTTCCTTGACCAAGGTATCATTGAGAAGAGTGTTGTTCTGTTTCCAATGAATGTGAATGTTGGCTCTTCAGCATTTCTGAAACCACAAGGCTTTATGACACAAATCTTAAAGAATAACGTGCTTCTTGTGCCTCAAGCCTTTAGAGTTCAGAAGATCATTGGGCCCCAGGAATTGAAGTTACAATTGGATATCTAATGTCATGTGGTTGCTGGGATATAAATATATGTTCTCTAGAAGAGCAGTCAGTGTCTCCTCTTCTGAGTAATATTTGAAGCACCTTTAGAAAACTTTAGTCTTGATTAATTGTCATAGATCATTTATATCTAAAACACAATTTAAATTATAGGTTTCTTTTTCCTAGGAAAGCATTTCCCCACTATCACATGGTAAATGTGCAATTTTCTATTATAATGTGGCTGTGCCTTCTCCAAGGAGGAATGACAATGTCTGGAATCTTCCTGGAGAGCCTTGCACATTGATGAGATCTTGGAGATCTACAACAATCTAGTTTTTGTAGATAAAAATGCTGTTCTTGAGGACCTATGACTCACTCTTTGCATTTATCTACCTTGTATGAATATAAACTCTCTGAATTGTCTATAGACTACCAGAAATGAGGGAATATCTGGGAGTAAACATTGCTTTTTCATGATGTTTATTTTAGAGTTTTGTGTGTTCTGCTAAAGAGCAGCAAATACTATATACTGTGTGATTTTTTTCCAACACTTTTATCTAGTTTTCAATAAAAATTTCAAAGATGAAATATAAATATAACTCCAAGATAAAAACCATAATACTTTTAAATTCTGAATAGTACACCTCTTATACATTAAAGCAAAACAAGAGCAACCAAGCAGATACGGTGTTTTTAAAGCTATGAATAATTGGGAAATAGAAAGAAGTGGATATTTTAGTGTTAAAGGGAGTAAGATTTTAAAAAGTGAGTTGTAGCCGGGCAGTGGTGACACACACCTTTAGTCCTTGCACTTGGTACACAGAGGCAGGCAGATTTCTGAGTTGGAGGCCAGCCTGGTCTACAGAGTGAGTTCCAAGACAGCCAGGTCTACACAGAGAAATCCTGTCTCAAAAAACCAGATAATAAAAAAATTTAAAAAAAGGAAATAAAAGTGAGCTGTAGATCAGAAAGTCTCTGTAATGAGACGTTGTCTCAGAAAATATAAATACATTTAAAGTTGTTACTGGTCAAGTTAAAAAGTTTAATGAGTTTATAAAATCAAAAGAGAACCTATTTTATTCTGATATCCCATAACAATAGATGATTATTATAAGTGAATCTGGTTATTTATTAACTTACCTATCTCTTTGATTAATTAATTCAGCTTTCTACCCAGATGGCTCTAAACGTAGACCAAATTTAATTCATTTATTATATGTAAAATATATTTATGACATCCTATTTTTGGGGATTGGTTCTAATGCTTTGATTTAATCAGGAATCTTCCTGTCCAAACACGGAAGGTCCTTGTCCTCAATTGGTTTTTGATCAATCAATAAAGATGCCAGTGGCTAATGGTTGGGCAAAGAGAGATAAGGTGGGAACTTTAGATTTGATAGGCTAGACTGGGGAAAAGGAGAGAGAGAATTACCATGACTTGGGAGAAAAGATGGGTTGTTGGAGCTGCAGGAGAGGAAGCCAACCAACCATGTGAGAGTTTGGGTGGGTGGCCACTGGCCACTTACCCGATTGGGTCTGGGGTAACAGGGGATGGTTTTGGAGTGCTCAGCCTTTGAGTTTGCCAAGGCATTTTAAATTTAACTGGCACACGTGTGTGTGTGTGTGTGTGTGTGTGTGTGTGTGTGTGTGTGTATGTATGTGTGTTCCACTGGTGAATCCAGATAGCTCCTGGGCAGGTGTGTGTGTGTGTGTGTGTGTGTGTGTGTGTGTGTGTGTGTGTGTGAAACTCACTAGGAGCCAAAGCAGTGTAGCTAAATTCATCATTGCAGTAAATGGCAACATTTTATATTTCTAGATGTACTTGCATATAGCATTATTTATCATTACATATTAATGAAAAATTTGCAGTGAAGAAAAGGACATTGACTCAATTTCAAAAATCAGAGTTCATTGATAGGTGCAAAATAAAGCATTGAAATATAGATTCTGAAAATTTTGACAAGAGATTAGGTCCTATGCTCCAAAAGAAATATTTCTTTCTTATACTTGGTAATTTAGAAAAAAAAAAACTACTTTTGAAACTTTAAATCTCTTTAATATCATGCAGCTTTAAGGAGCCAATTTCTCTCCTAGAGTAAGTATGAACTATAAAACTTGAACAGAAGTGGGAAGCTTCGGCAGAGTAAGAAGTTGCTTTTCTTATTATAACTTTTAATTTCCTGATGTCATCAGCAAATAGCTATTCAAGCACCTACTTAATCCCCTTAGAACATTTTTCTGATTATCTTGGTGACCAAAAATTTAGCCTGGAAGTGTTCATTTGAATCATTATGTAAATTACTTTATGAGAGAATATAACCTTGTGTCCTTCTGATGAAAACAGAAATTGGAAGAGGCAGTCTGGAATTAGCAGTGTCTTCTAGGAACAGTGTCAAGTGGGGAGAATAGCAGGCAGAAGAGAAAGATTTGTTTTTGTTTTGTTTTCTTCTTATCATGCCTTCTCAGTTTATTTTTTATAAGAAACTAGGGTAAAATATTGGTTGCCTGAGTGATTTTTATTTTTGTTACCTGCCACCATAAAACCAAGACAATTGTCTTTTTGTGTTAGATAATGCAAGAATGTTATTGATATTTATATGTTCATTGGAATCATCTATCATAACTGGAAACTTTGATTTTAAAATATATATGCATTTTTAACTAAAAATATACTTTACTCACATTGTTTCAAGGAATTATTATAAAAATTTTGGTAATGAAGTCTATATCCTGCAGGATGCAATTTTAATCATGTGAGTATCTTGAGAGACCTTCTCTGATCCCATATCTCCCTATACTTTCTAATAAATATCTTACAAAAGCAGTGTAAGCAGGACAAAACAAAGCAAAACACTGGGGCCCATAGCTGTGAAATAAAGCAAGGCACAGTACCCAAATGTTTTTATGTATATTGTATTGTACATTCATGCTGACAGAAAAACCATTGAAGTTGATAACCATAGTGGAGGCACTGTCTGAATATTTGAATTATTCTTCTGGGACTTTCACAGATGTTAAGAGAAGATTTTAGAATCTCAATAGGAAAGTCAGTGGTAGACCACTTAACTGACACAGGAATGGGCCTAGATTTTACTTTGCACATATTACTCCCTGAATTAAGAGTGAGCCACTAGTCTTGATACACTTGGATGACTCAGAGGTAAATACAGAGAAACACTGTATGCTCAGTCGTCTATGCAGACAATAGCTTCAAGTCTTTGGTTTTGTGTGCTTAACTTGGAGACCAATGGAATACAGGAAGCTAAAATAAAAAGTCCCAACGTGGAGCATGTTAAAAAAGCAAACAGAGAAGGTTACAGGGTAAGAGAAAAGAGTGACAACAGATGAGGATGGGATAGGGGTTTGTGGAGGGGAAACTTGGAAAGGAGATAACATTTGAAATGTAATAAAAAAGTATCCAATAAAAATATATTAGAAAAGAAAAGCAAAAGAGTGCGGTGGGGGACTGAGGGTAGAATGTTTTAAGCAGGGAGAGGATGAAGGGGGAAGTTTTTCCCAAGTAAGTATAAAAGGTCATATGGAAGGCTACGGCTGCATAATTCAGTTTAAAGCAGTTAAGTAGAATGATGAAAGAATACATATTGAATGAAAGAGGGAGACACTATTGAGTGTTTAAGGATTAATCAGGGATGGGATACAGAAATGGGAAAGAAGAGAAACTAGTACATATATTAGTCAAAACTCAGTGTTTATAAGAAAAGTATATGGTAGTCTACTACTTGGCAACTTATGTTCACAATACAGATTGAAAGAGAAAAGTGTTTTAACAGAATTACTAAGGATGGATGGACAATATTGCTCCAGAAAATAAGATCATAAATACAAAGTATTATCGTGCTGATGAAGACACCACACTCCTAATCAGAAAACATGGAAATAAATCTTAAGCCCATTGTTGCAGATAAAACATCACTGGTCTGACATAATACAGAACTGTCCTTCCAGGCAAGATGTGCCAGGAGGAGATAACACTTTGGGAGTTCAGGCAAGTTTGTCTTGCTAAGCCATCTGCATTGCATTCTGTAGCAAAGGTTATATAGAGTGAGACATTAAGTTTGCAAGATGCTTTTCCATAGTATGTGAGGAAAGAGTTGTTTTAACATGCTTAATTATTTGAAAACAAGTGAAAAGGAAGGACTATCTTTAAAAAAATATTGAGTGCTTACATTGTGTGTGTGTGTGTGTGTGCATGCATGTGTGTGTGTGTTTTGATATGTGTATCTGAATAAAGGGACAAGGTGGTGGCCATAAGAGGGTGTTGAAGTTATCAAAAAGTTTTGGGCCATCCAAATGGGGATGCTAATGATCAAACTTCAGAAAAACTAAGGCTATCTTATCAGGCACCCAACACCATCTCAACATGTGAAAATTAAGTATGATTCAAATAGTAATATGCATAAATAAAACTTTAATAGATCATGCTAGTATTAATTTCTTTTCAGACCATACCCTCATTTTTAAAAGTACTGATAATACAGTTAAGTTTACAGAAACAATTGACTGTGAAATTCTAAAAAGGTTGCCCTATTTTTCCTTACAGAAAGCTCCAGAACCTATTTTGACTATTGATTTTGGATTTTGTCATTTGCAGTTTGCACTTCATTGAGTTTGTTTAGCAAACAACCAGAGGAGTTAATATGCAAGTCCTCTTTTGGAAGCAATTTATGTTTTGGCTTTTTTCTACTGGAAAACCAGAATATCATAGCATTTAGATTTCCTTTGATTATGTATTGACAATGCACCCTACCTATACCTGTTTTCTCAACCAATATCTAGATGTTCATTTACTGGAAAAAGGATTTTTACATATTTTGTCAGCATATCTCCACCTATTGTCTTAGATTCCAAACCTTTGTAAATCCTGAGGAGTTCATATGGGCAGTTTTTTAATGTAACATGTCACACTATGAAAAGAAAACTCTTGCCTTTCAGATAATTATTTTATTCCTGAAAGCAAGTTATATATCAGGAAAAAAGAAGTATAACAACTTCCAGAATAGATACAAGTACTTAAAAGTTGAGTCAATTTGTCTAAAATGAAACATAGAAGCCTTATTTTGTATGGACTACACTGTCTTTAAAAGTTTCTCTTTAAACCTATGTTTCTCCAGTATAGTATTACATTTAAAAGTAAATTTACTGGGCAACTTAGATACTTTCAAGTAAATGATTTGTGAATCAGGTCCAAGTGTTAATCCAAGCTTTAATATTTCTAATTAATTAGCTTTGGCTATAGCAGCAATAAGCTGGAATGCAGGGGATTACTGAATGACTTATCGGAGAATAAAACAAATCCATTATTTGAACAAAATATCTTTAAAATGGTCGCCTGAAACCTACGAAAGCTGTGGAGCATGTTGATATAAAAATCATTCTCAAAAGCCACTTAATTCCTTTAAGGTGCTAAAACCCACTCAGCTCAAAAGAAAACCTCAAACTTTAAATACTTGGAGATTAAGTTCCTTGTCTTAAACACAAACCATCCTTTCTAATGTTTGAACACCTACTGAAGTAGAATATGCATGCAAAGTAGAGTGAACATTATTTTCTAAAAGGAAAGTGTGAGAGTTGGTTCATTTCTTTTTTTTTCTCTCTGTCTCTTTATCTCTCTGTCTGTCTCTGTCTTTCTCTGTGTGTGTTTCTCTCTCTCTCTCTCTCTCTCTCTCTCTCTCTCTCTCTCTCTCTCTCTGTGTGTGTGTGTGTGTGTGTCTTTTTACTTCCTTTTGTCTTTCTTATAACTGGACTTTTTAAAATATATTGTGTTACTGAAATAACTTTATATTTTATGAAATGCTACACTAATAGAAAACTTGAAGATTTTTGGAACCATCATACATGTAAAGAAACTCATTATTCAGGTCACTTTATATTGACTTTAATTTTATACTTTAAATTTATGTAGACAATCAACTCATTTTAAATGTACATATATCAAATCTAGGCAAAATTTATATGTATGTGTAATGGTTGTCCATACTTTCAGTACTTGAAGAATATATACTAAGTAAAAATACATTCTCAAATCTCATTCTGCCCTATTGCAATTTAGCAGATATAATTTTAATATATTATTATAATAGCTCCATTAAAAGCATTATTTTACCAAAGTATAAAATATTGCAGAGCATACCATTAATTTTTAAAATTAACCATAAATAGTAATCAAATCTATAATAAATGTGATAAAATAATTTTCCATATGTACAGAGTTCTTAAATTAACAGTCACTTCTGAGTAAAGATTTTTGAGAGATTAAAAAGTTACATTCTATTTGTTTTGATAAAGCCACTCAATAAAGAATATATTAAATTGTTATTTATCAAATAATTTGTGAGAACTACCTTATAAAACATTTCGGCATTATATTTCCACACATATATTTTAGTAAATATAGCATATAAAGCAATTTGTGTTGAAAATATATTTTTCATATAATATGTTTTGGTGTATAAGATGCTGGAACCACCAGAAAGAGTTTTTAAATAAAAACAAATAGATTGAATGATAGCATGAATCTGATTCAGTATACTGGGTCACATTCATAATTTTAGGGTAGAGATGGGCTGTAAGAAATAAACCAAAGTCAAGAATAAAAAAGAAAACTATATAAAACTACAATTAATAAAATAAAATGATCATGATTTTAAAAAAAAACAAAGAGGACTATATATGAGGGTTTGAAGTGAGTGTAGGGACAGGGTAACAATATAATTATATTGTGACTTCAGAACCTAAACTAATTTATATTTTTCAGAGTTTTTAAGGTCTGAAAAGAGTGAAAAATAATAATAGATTATTTTTCCAAGCAGGAGAATAAAATCAATATTGACAAAGTGTTTGAGGATTGAAATATTTAAAATTTAATGTAAAAGTCAAACTACAGATTCATAAATCTCAAAAAATATTAACCAGAGAAGTAGCAAATTTCAGTTGCTTCTGTTGCTTATAGATCTAAAAATAGCTGTTATTTTCTACAAAACCATTCATATATTTAAGGTGGCAACAGTAAAATTGTCAGCATGTTCTCTTTTTTCTTTTATATTTCATTTTCCATTACACATCCAAGGTGTATAGAAACTAATAAAGTCAAGAATTTATAGAATATAAAGGGCATTGATGACCCAAGCAAGTCATCTTGTCTTTTCCCTACTTGTCTTTTTTATTCTGATTTCCTTTCTAAACATATATCTCCTAAAAAGTTTTTAAAAAATAAGTAGCTTAGAACCTACCTGTCCTTTACACCCTGACACAGCTTCAAATTTAGGCAAGATATACAGATAAATAATGTTACAATAAATGAATATATACATGCTCCATTTTAAAATTTCCAAACTATTTAGTGTTAAGAAGATATCCTGGACCAAATGGTCTGAAGAAATTGTATGTTCACTTTAAAATCTATTCAGACCTCACTTCAATCAAAATGCTACACATGTGTAAGACTAGTAGTTTATTAAAATGACAAGAAGAGCCAGGCAGGGTGTCACAGGCCTTTAATCCCAGCACTTGGGAGGCAGATGCAGGCTGATTTCTGAGTTCGAGGCCAGCCTTTTCTACGGAGTGAGTTCCAGGACAGCCAGAGAAACCCTGTCTCAAAAAACAAAACAAAACAAAACAAACGAACAAACAAACAAACAAACAAAAAACACCAAGACGACGTGCCTGCAATAGGCCAGAGAAAAGTGTTTGAGAATATTTGTCTGTCATTGAGTGATTTCACAAAACATATACTCTATAATACTGTAAATATGATTATCATATTTATGTTTAACTTATTTTCAATTATTATGTCCTGTTTTTTAAATTAAATGTATGTTAAATGGATTGACGTTTCCTTCCTTCTTGAACAGGTTGGATATTGCAGATATGTGCTTCTACTGTTTACTTCTTTTATCACATGATCAATTCTATTTGATCTTCAATAGCCTAAAACATTCTCTGTAATTAACATGCTCATGACCATATACAGTAACTTCCACAGTTTATATTAGGATCTGTCACTCACTATAATAGTGTACAATTAGATCAGCCACTATTATTTTATTAATACTTATTGGAAGTAATAAGAATAAGCCTAAATATTTGTGCCAATAAGAAATCTATTGAGTCAGAAAATACATGAGTGTGTGTATTTGTTTATGCCTGTGTGAAAACCCATAGATTTGTGTTTTGGTGTCTTATAGTACGGGTTTGTTTTTTTTTTTTTTTTAATTATCACAAGGCAATCAGAATGAAATGTTAAATTTTAAAGACCTACATGTCCAGTAGTTATTCAAAATAAGTAAGTCAAAAGTTATTCAAAATAAGTAAGTTTTCTGAAAAATTAAGGGTTAATATACATGGATCAGTAGTTTTCCTATAATACTAATATTCTTTTGTCCAACATTGATAAAACAAAATAAAGACAGATGATCTATATTATATAATGAAGTCTCAAATTTCATTGGAAACATTTTGATACAGAGAATAAAGCATTTTGTTTATCATCTAATGTTTATTTTAATAGCTACTTTATTTGCAATGGAACTTATTTTATATATTATGTTCAAATGTTTATCACACAGTTGTTGATCAATAGGCATAAAAGATAACAGATTTATTTTTCCCCGTTAGATAATTGAGTTAAGAATACTTGAATAATTACATGACCATAATATTCACTAGTGAGATAGCCTTTAATCTTTTATTCTTTAATTCTATTACCTGTCGATTATGAAACCATATTTAAGTCCTCTTAAATTAACTTAATAGAGTTATAAATAATAAACACAGAGTAAATATAAAATCAGAACACAGAAATCTTTATGTGAGCACTGTTTCCTGCAAAATATTAGTAACTTTAAATTAAGTTTTTGTCATCATTTTAAATATTTTCATGTTTTATTGAAAATAAAATAGCTTGATTTTAAAATTTCTATAATGATAATAAAAGGGCTTTCAAGATGTAAGGACATTTGCTGAGATTAGAAACTAAAATGTAAAATACATAAAGACTTCTTTGTCAAAGGTCAAGTGACCAAAGGTGTGCAGGTTTATTTCTGGGTCTTCAACTCAATTCAATTGATGTACCTGCATGTCTGTGTACCAATAAAATACAGTTTATCACTATTGCTCTGTAGTACAGCTTGGGGTCAGGGATGGAGATTTCTCCCAGAAGTTCTTTTATTGTTGAGAATAGGTTTTACTGTCCTAGGTTTTATTTTGTTATTCCAGATGAATTTGCAAATAACCATTTCTAACTCAGTGAAGAATTGAGTTGGAATTTTGGTGGGGATTTCATTGAATCTGTAGATTGCTTTCGGCAAGATGGCCATTTTTACTATATTAATCCTGCCAATCCATGAGCATGGAAGATCTTTCCATATTCTGAATTGTTCTTTCTTTGATTTATTTTTTCAGAGACTTAATGGTCTGCTCACACAAATCTTTCACGTTCTCTGTTAGAGTCACACGAGGATAATTTTTATTATTTGTGACTATTGTGACGGGTGTTATTTTTCTGTTTCTTTCTCAGCCTATGTATCCATTGAGTAGAGGAAGGCTACTAACTTGTTTGTTTATATCCAGCCAATTTGCTGAAGTGGTTTATCAGCTGTAGGAGTTCTCTGGTGGAATGTTTGGGGTCACTTAAAGATACTATCATATTAGCTGCACATAGTGATATTTTTACTTTTTTCCTTCCAATTTGTATCACTCTGATCTTCTTTTATTGTCTAATTGCTCTGGCTAGGGCCTCAAGTACTACATTTTATTCAATATAGGGTAGAAAGAGAGTGGGCAATTTTGTCTAGTCTCTGATTATAATGGGACTGCTTCAGTTTCTCTGCATTTAGTTTGATGTTGGCTATTGGTTAGCTGTATATTGCTTTACCTGTTTAGGTGTGGGCCTTGAATTCTTGATCTTTTCAAGACTTTTACCACAAATGGGGTATTGAATTTTGTCAAATGCTTTATCAACATCCAATGAGATGATCATGTGTGTTTTTTTTCCCTTTGAATTTGTTTATGTAATGAACTACAGTGATAGATTTCCATATATTGAACAATCCCTACATATTTTGGAAGAGTCCTACTTGATCATGGTGAATGATCATTTTGATATGTTCTTGATTCCAGTTTGCTAGAATTTTATTGAATATTTTTGCATTGATATCCATAAGGGAAGTTGGTCTGAAGTTCTCTTTAGTTTTTAGGTCTTTATGTGGCTGAGGTATAAACATAATGGTGGCTTCATAGAACGAATTAGGTAGTCTCTCCTCTGTTTTTATTTTTTGAAATACTTTGAAGAGTATTATTGTTAGAACTTCTTTGAATGTTTGATTGAATTCTACTTTAAAACTACCTGGCCAAGACTTTTTATTAGCTGGTAGACTTTTAATGACTACTTCTATTTCTTAAAGGGTTATGGGACTGTTTATAGATGGTTTATCTGATCCTAATTTAAATTTGGTACCTGGTATCTGTCTAGAAAATTGTGCATTTCATCCAGATTTCCAGTTTTGTTGAATATAGGCTTTTGTAGTTGTATCTGAATTTTTTTTTAAATTTCCTTGGTTTCTAATGTTATATTTCCCTTTTCCTTTCTGATTTTTAATTTAGGTATTGTCTTTGTGCTCTCTGGTTAGTCTAGCTGTCTCCTCTGATTCCGACCAGCAGAAAAGAGCAACAGCACTATGTTCTTCTCAAAGCAGTTTATTCAGGAACCTTTCAAAATCATGCATGAATCTCTCTCGAGAAATCAATCTCTCCAGGAAAAAAACAACAACCCAACCCACCAAATCGCAATCCCTTATAGATCCTCTCAACCACGCCCCATCAGCCCAGTCCATGTAACAGCAGTCCATTGGCCAGAATTACCACTCATCATATGGTCTGATCTTGCAACATTGTGTACCTGCACAGTTCTCAAGATGGATGCAGCTTATTTTCAGGTATATGAGGACGTCATGTGCAAGTCATAAGACTTGGCTGCAATCCCGGGTGCCATCTTGGGACTGTTGCCACACCTGTTCCTCACATCTCCCCCTTCTTTACTTATTGACCGAGAGAATGCCTGTCTTAGGTTGCACCCTGCGACAATGCCCCTTACCCGTCCTTGGGAAACAAACAGCATTGGTTTGATGCCTGTCTTAGGTTGGTGGCATGCCCATGGAGTCTTACCCATCATTGACTACTTCTCTAGCATGCCAAGCCACACTTGAGGAGATTGTCCTGTTTCCACTGCCGCAAAAGCCTGTATCATCAAGGCTTGGGCTCTGTGCTGATGACTCTGCATGCGGCAGGTGCACCAGAAGGCTAGGATGCTGATTAATATCAGACACGGGGCAAGTCCATCAATTCCAGCCCACTCTTTCAAGCGGGAGACAGCTGTCAGCAATCCAAAGCTTCTGAAACACCTGCAGGTAAATTAGTCACAGCTGCGGCAGTTTGTAAACAAAGTAGCCTGAACAGGCAAAAGTACAAAGCAAGGTATCCTAGTCACAACAGCCAAATGATATTCAGATGCATTCCAGTATCTACTATAATAACAATTATCACTACTACAACTAACAACATTATTCTCATAGCTACCATTATAAACAATAAACACAAAAGGATGCTACATACAAACAGGTACAGCCTGAAAAGAAACATTCCTTCCTCCAGCAAATTGAAATACAGAAGTTTCAAACACATCAAAATCATTCCAATAAAAATTTACATTGCCCCAGGCACCTCCTGCCACCATGCTTAAGGGGGAAAGATCAGTGCAACTACCATTCACCCCACATAGCAACCATACATTAAAAGGGTTACTAGCTCCTACTTGAGCTGGATTTTAATATGTCCAATTATACCCTGAAAAGGAACTATTATGGACTGTACCTATATAAGGGGAAAAGGAAAACAAAATTCTTCACTGCCCAAGGTGGAAGGGAATCAGGAACACTCCTATAAAAAAGGGGCACATCTAGGTTGGGAGGGTATAATGCCATCACCCTTGGATATACTGTCAGGCCACACCCTTCGAATCCAGGTAGCATTAGCTTTAGTAGATACAGCTTAACACAATCACTCATCTGTGAAATATTTTGAATCATCTGAAAACACAACAATCCCTTTAGCTGAAGCAGCATAGATTCCTGCATTGGAGCTATCTCTCCATCCCATGGTAAAAAAGGCAATTGTAGCGAAGCATTAGATGTAAAGAATCGAGGAAACACTTGCGCAGAATGTGTCAATGGCATGGGTTTAGGGAACACAGACATAATTCCTCAACGTAGCTCTTCAGTTCTCACCAGCGGGAACATTCTCACCTACAGAACATCCACGTCCGCATCATTCTGCTTGCCCTGAATTGCTCTGGTCAGCCGTTCTGGGACCCACAGCTGTTGTCATTGATCCTGGGGAAACACAAAAACAGACCCTCTCTCCCAAACCAACACTGGGCCAGGGCCTGTCCAACAACCAGTCAAGACATCCTTCCACATGATCATGCCTTTTGGAGAAATATCAGGATTAACTCTCGCTCAGCTGCAACACACCCTTGTTTATCTTAATTAAAAAAATTCAAAGTAAATAAGGCAACGGCTAATCTCTCTCTTGGTGTGGACCCAGCAGGGGCAATTCCCCCCTTTTGTTTAATTAAACATTCTTTTAAAGTACGATGGGATCGGTTCAATGATGCCTTGGCCTTGAGGGTTGTATGGCAACCCATGCATCAGACGGACGCCCATCATCTTGAGAAAGGAAACAAAAGAGGCTGAAGTATAGGCTGGTCCATTATCAGTCTTTAGTTCTTTAGGCTGTGCCCAGGCACCCCAGCTCAAAACAATGTGCAATGACCTGGCATGCCTTCTCACCTGTCTGTAAGGAGGCAAAAACAATGCCAGAGGCTGTATCTATGGAAACATGAATATATTTTAACTTGCCAAACTCAAGAAAATGAGTAACATCCATTTGCCACAAATGTAGGGGGCACAATCCCTGGGGGTTAACCCCCACACTGACTTGAGGCAATAAAGGGGTACAGGTTTTCCACGCCTTTATGATCTCTCTCGCCTCTGCTCAAGAAATTTTAAATCGTGATGACAAAGTGTTTGAATTAACATGAAATTGTGCATGAAAATCACGTGCCAAAATCAATAGATGAGGCCATTAAAAAGGCCATGCATTTTCTGGAAGCTTTATCAACTATATCATTCCCTTCTGCAAGAGGTCCTGGCAATCCAGTATGAGCACGAATATGCTGAATAAAAAAGGATGAATGCCGATTCAAAATAATTCTTTGCAACTTAATAACTAATTCTCCAATGGTAGATCTCAAATTTATTTTACCTACTATCTCCAAACACTGCAGCATATTTACAACATACTGGTTATTAGAAATCAAATTAAAGGGACCTGGAATTTATTCAAATACTTTAATCACAATTTGCAATTCAATGACTTGTGGAGATGCATGGGGAAACTGAATGGTAACTGGGGATGATCCTGTTATTAAATAGGCTCCTTGTCCTGTTTTAGAACCATCTGTAAAAACAAGAGGAGCATCTGGCAATGGATCTCTAGCAGTAATACGAGGAAAGATTACTGGATGTACTTTAACCAATTGTAATATTGGATCCTTGGGGTAATGATTATCTATGAGGCCTTGAAAACTACACCTCAAAATAGCCCAATTATCCTCCGTGGCTATTAATACTTCAATTTGCTTAGCATTATAAGGTACTATTAGATTTTCAGGTGAAACTCCAAAAAACTGCATGCTTTACTGTATACCAATCAGAGCCAGCTGAGCCACTGAGGCAGGATAATAAACAAGTGTATTGGCTGGGGAGATTTTTGGATGTATCCATAACAGGGGAGCTCCCTGCCATAAAACCCCAGTGGCCAGGACATATTTGCCCTTATTAGGACTCAATTCAAGCTATTTGAGATTGGAGGAATTGTCCTGAAATTATTCTGGACACACATTTTTGTAATTAATTCCAGCATTTACTGGTCATGGTGAGCACAATAATTAATGATGCCAACAGATATATACTACACACACTATATTATAGCAAAAAGGTCACATACCAGCCTGAGAATCATGAGGAGGTTATTTGTATTCTATGATAGGTTAAATTGTAAATCAGTGGCTTTGAAATTTGACTATTGATTTTCAAGAAAAATTTTCAAATAATGAATTTGAATACCATTACTCTGCATCTAATTATACCCTTTAAAATCTTCACTTATGGGTTTATAACTGCTCCCTCTAGCTAACCCTGTGACACAGCTTTCCATATCCAAATTCCCCACCCCCAAGAGAACTGGTCTACCAAAAGTACTGAAACACTTAAGGTCACAAGTGAGACCACGACTAGTGCTCCAAGACCTGGTCCAAAAGGGATCTGCCAGGAGATCACAGTGCCTAGGAACTGTGGAGCAGCCAGTGACATGATCCTTCTAGTTTCCAACTGCAACCAGAATCTAACCCTGTGCCAAAGTTCTCCAAACCCAAATCTTGCCCACAGAGCTAGTCTCCCAGGAGTGCTGAAACACCTAAGATAATGGGCTCACAGGCTCACAAGAGAGAAAAGCTTCAGTCAGATACAGCAAGACCAGCTAAAACCAGAGATCACAAGATAACTAGAGGCAAGTGCAAGAACCTAAGCAACAGAAACTAGCGCTACTTTTCATCATCAGAACCCAGTTCTCCCACCACAGCAAGCTCTGAATACCCCAACACAGCAGAAAAGCAAGACTCTGATTTAAAACCACATCTCATGTTGATGATCGAGGACTTTAAGAAGGACATAAATAAGTCCCTTAAAGAAATACAGTAGAAAACAGCCTAAAAGAGGGAACTCCTAAGTCCCATAAAGAAATACAGGAAAACACAACCAAATAGGCTAAGGAATTCAGGATCTAAAAATGTAAATAGAAACAATAAATAAATCACAAAGGGGACAACCCTGGAGATACATAACCTAGGAAATAGAGCAGGGGTCATAGATGCAAGCATCACCAACAGAATACAAGAAATAGAAGAGAGAATCTCAGGTGCAGAAGACAATATAGAAAACATTAACACAACAGTCAAAGAAAATGCAAAATGCAAAAAGCTCATAACCTAAAACATCCAGGAAATCTAGGATACAATCAGAAGACAAAACCTCAGGATAATAGGTACAGAAGAGCGTGAAGATTCCCAACTCAAAGGACTAGTAAATATTTTCAACTGGATTATATAAAATTTCCCTAACTCAAAGAAAGGGATGCCCATAAACATACAAGAAGTCTACAGAAAGTAAAAAAAAAAAAAAAAAAAAAAAAAAAAAAAAAAAAAAAAAAAAAAAAAAAAAAACAACTCTACAGAACTCCAAATAGACTGGACCAGAAAAGAAATTCCTCCTGTCACATAATAATCAAGGCACCAAATGAACATAATAAAGAAAAAAAAATATATTAAAAGGGAAAAAGGTCAAGTAACATATAAAGGCAGACCTATAAGAATTAAACCAGACTTCTCAACAGAGACTCTAAAAGCCAAAAGATCAGCAGATGTCATAAAGACACTAAAAGAACACAAGTACAAGCCCAGGCTACTCTACACAGCAAAACTCTCAATTACCATAGATGGAGAAACCAAAGTATTCCACGACAAATCCAAATTCACACAATATCTTTCCACAAATCCAGTCCTACAAAGGATAATAAATGGAAAATTCTAATACAGTGAGGGAAACTATACCCTAGAAAAGGTAAGAAAGCAATCTTCTTTCAACAAACCCAAAAGAAGATAGCCACACAAACATAATTCTACTTCTAACAACAAAAATAACAGGAAGCAACAATCACTGGTCCTTAATATCTCTTAACATGAATGGACTTAATTCCCAATAAAAATACATAGACTAACAGACTGAATACATGAACAGGATGCAGAATACATGAACAGGATGCAGCATTTTGCTGCATATAGGAAATGTATGTCAGTGACAAGGCTGGAAACAATGTTCCAAGCAAATAGTTCCAAGAAGCAAGCTGGAGTAGCATTTCTAATATTAAGTAAAATAGATATTTAACCTAAAGTTGACACAAAAGATAAGGCAGGACACTTCATACTTATCAAAGAAAAAATATACCAAGATGAGCTCTCAATTATGAACACAAATGCAAGGGCAACCAAATTTATAAGAGAAGTTTAACTAGAGCTCAAAGCACACATTGCACCTCATACAATAATAGTGCAAGACTTTAATATCTCACTCTCATCAATGGACAGATCAGATAGAAACAAAACAGAGATACAGTGAACCTAACAGAAACTTTGAATGAAATAGATTTAACAGATATTTACAGAATATTTCATCCTAAAACAAAAGAATATTCCTTCCTCTCAGCACCCCATGGTAGCTTCTCCAAAATTGACCATATAATTGGTCACTAAACAGGCCTAAAGTGATACAAGATTAAAACTATCCCATGCATCCATTCAGATCACCATGGACTAAGGCTGGTCTTCAAAAAACAAAACAAAACAAAACAAAACAAAAACAACAACAACAAAAAGCCCATGTTCACATGGAAGCTGAACAACTCTCTGCTCCATGATAACTTGGTCAGAGAAGAAATAAAGAAAGTAATTAAAGACATTTTAGAACTTAATGAAAATGAAGGCACAACAAACAACTTTAAACAACTTAAACAACTTAGGGGACACAATAAAAAAAAAAAAAACTTATGGGACACAATAAAAAGTGCTATGAGGAAAACTCATAGCGCTAAGTGCCTACAAAGAGAAGCTGGAAAGAACATACACAAGCAACTTAACAGCACACCAGAAAGCTCTAGAACAAAAAGAACAAACATACCCAAGTGGAGTAGACAGCAGAAAATAATCAAACTCAGGGCTGAATTCAACCAAGTAGAAACAAAAAGAACTATATAAAGAATCAACAAAGCCAGGAGTTGGTTCTTTGAGAAAATCAACAAGATAGATAAACCCTTGGCTAGATGTGAGTAGCGGGTGTGGCAGCAGTCCCAAGATGGCACCTGGGACTGCAGCCAAGTCTTATGACTTGCACCTGACTTCCTCATACACCTGAAAATAAGCCACATCAATTGTGAGAACTGCGCAGGTGCACCATAATGCAAGATCAGACCATATGACGAGTGATGATTCTGGCCAATGGACTGCTGTCACATGGACTGGGCTGATGGGGCGTGGTTGAGAGGATATATAAGGGATTGCGATTTGGTGGGTTGGGTTGTTTTTTTCCTGGAGAGATTGATTTCTGGAGAGAGATTCATGCATGATGTTGAAAGGTTTCTGAATAAACTGCTTTGAGAAGAACATAGTGTTGTCGATCTTTTCTGCTGGTTGGAATTGGAGGCGACAAATGGTGGCCCATACGGGGGACATTCAGAACTCATCGCAGTCAGGGCAGCTAGCTGGTAAGGTTCCCAGGTAAGTGGGACAAATTAAGTTCTTGGATTGAGAGGATAAGCTTCCTGGTTTGGGGACAAGTTAAGGTTCCTGGTTTTGTGACAAGATAAGGTACCCTGGTTTTGGGACAAGTTAAGGTTCCCGGTTTTGGGACAAGTTGCACCAAGCACCATGGGAAATTCAACCTCAGATCAAACAGTGCACCAAACCCTTTAGGACTTGCTGAAAGTGAAAGGAATCAGGCTGAAAAAGGAGACCCTGGAGAACTTTTTAAAAGCAGTGGATCAGATAGCTCCTTGGTTCTCATTATCAGGACATCTTACAGGGCCCAGTGGGGAGAAGTTAGGGAAGGACTTTAAGTTTGCAGAACAGGGAGTCCTCGCTAAAGGGGTGCTGCCAGTGTGGAAGCAAATACGGAATTGTATCAAGGATAAGGAAAGATGTGGAGCGGAACTCCAAAAAGGCAATGAGACACTGAATCAGGTGAGAGGTGGGATCCCAAAAGTCAGACACAGAAGGAAGTTCTAGTGATAGCAATATGTTTGAGGACGATCTGGAGAGCATAGCCGACAGTCTAGAGAAAGTGAAAATGAAGGTAGAACCTTCAGGGCCAGGGCTGCCATGGCTGCCTCAGGATGCATGGGGAGTAGTCTGCATTCAGAAACCTGGAGGGAACTGTGAACCCAGTGCTTTCCTGTATTTCAGGATGCACAGGGAGGTCATTAAAACCAGCACTTCCAGTGCCAGAGAGTCTCATTTGAGCAGGTGAAGTGGATAATGGAGCTGCTGAAGTAGTAGTGGACCCAGAAAAGGTGCAAAAGGATGTTGTAATGAATTATTTAGGAACAAAAATTACGGCAAAATCTGTGTCCCCTCAAAAGATTCAGTTTCGCACAGATGGATTATGTACCCTGAATGATTTTCAAAAGTTATTGGGAGATATTCAATGGGTCCGACCCTATATCTCTTTGACCAATAAACAATTACAGCCATTATATGATATCTTACCAGGCAATACATATTTAAATTCTCCCAGATATCTTACTGATGCTGCCAGGAAGGCTTTGTTGTTGGTAGAACAGAGTATTCAGAGTGCTGCCTTGAAACACCGAGATGAGTCCAAACAGTTTATCTTGTACGTATTATTATTTTGTTTTACTATATATTAATTTACATTTATCAGAACTGTGCATATGCTTCAAGGTAGCCAATAAAGTGAACTGTCCCCCTCTTTGTTCATACAATATTTGTCATATTCTAAAATGTCAAAATATTTCAGACAATTATTTTCAAAAATTATGATTTATCTAGTTACCTAAAAAGAGAAAACAAATTCCTTCTTGGAAGCGAATGATAAAAACAATGATTTTTAAATTTATGTTTTATGATTTGTAACATTGAATTTCACATTACATTTTCTCTTCCTTTGTGAATATCATTGTATTAAGAAGACTTATATTCAGCATACATTTTTCTTCCTTACAAAGAACCAAAACAGTAGTAAATTGCTACATCCTAAGAGGCAGTCTAATTTGAAATAATAATCTGTAATAAGTGTGTATACACACACGACTACCATCCCACACCCCCACACACACATACACTGAAAGTACGCTTTGGTAACCTCTTAAATATTCATAGCACATACTATAGTTTGGACTGCAAATTTAATTTTATAGCACTAGAATATCATACATATACTTTATTTACACACTTTCTTATACCAGGATTAAATGGAGAATGGCTTCTTAACAAAATGACTGGAACAGCTACCAGAATTACAAAGACAATTTTCCAGAGTGCAAAGGATTGTCTGTGCCCTGTGAAGAGTCACAGTTCTAGGCCTTCATTTCTTTCTTCAGTGCTTGGCTTTCTGTAGGACAGGACAATGACTGCAATCAGGAGCAAACACTGAGGTTGTTGCAAATGATGGTCATTGATTTTAGGAGAATGAAGGTGATTACCTTAATGCTTAACAAAGACCATGTACCCTCCTTCTGAAAATATGTATGAAATCAGGCTCATGGTCTTTCTAATCCATGAACTAACCAGTAATTTAGGAAACATTGTCTAGACTCTGCAGAAACAGCATGTGTGATGCTTTTCCCAGATGTCTTCTGAGCAATGAGAAATACTTTATAGAAGATAAATCAAAAATGGAGGTGATAATATAAATAAAGATTATCTAGATGATTATATGAATTAATATGACATTATGGCTATAATATTAACAGTATATATTGTAATTTTTCATTAAAGAGATAGAGAATAAGTCATGTGATACCAGACCTGGAGTCACTGAACTTGTAAGTAGATAGAGAAGGATCAGAAATCCAGATGAATCTTCAACTATATAAGAATTTAAGTCCAGTCTGGGCTCTGTAAGACCCTCTTTTAAATAGACAACAACAACAACATATTAAGAAAGTCAAAATTTCATAGCATGAGCAAAGTTTTTCCTTTTTCTATTTAATTGTTTGGTTGTCACTTGTTTGTTTGTACTCATGGTCCACATTTCCACCCAATCACTTACTCTTTGTTAAGAATATACCATTGAAACTGGGCATGATGGCACACACCTTTAATCCTAGCACTTGGAAGGCAGAGGCAGACGAATTTCTGAGTTTGAAGCCAGCCTGGTTTACTGGTTTACAGAGTGAGTTCCAGGACAGCCAGGACTACACAGAGAAACCCTGTCTCAAAAAAAAAAAAAAAAAAAAAAAAAAAAAAAAAAAAAGAATATACCGTTGAGACAGCTATATCAGGGTCTTTTCAGCAAAATCTTGCTGATGTATGCAATAGTGTCTTCATTTGGATGCTTACAGTCAGTTATTGGATGGAACACAGGACCCCCAATGGAGGAGCTAGAGAAAGTACCCAAGGAGCTGAAGGGGTCTGCAACCCTATAGGTGGAACAACAATATGAATAAACAGTACCCCCAGAGCTCGTGTCTCTAGCTGTATATGTATCAGAAGATGGCCTAGTAGGCCATCAGTGGAAAAAGAGGCCCCTTGGTCTTGCAAACTTTATATGTCCCAGTACAGGGGAACACCCGGGCCAAGAAGTGGGAGTGGGTGGGTAGGGGAGCAGTAGGGGGAGGACATAGGGGACTTTCAGGATAGCATTTGAAATGTAAATGAAGAAAATACCTAATAAAAAATGGAAAAAGGGAAAAAAAAGAGAATATACCATTCATAAAAGACTCTTGTACCAATGGGATTAAAACTAATTAGATTTCTATAATTTCATCTACAACTCCTGATCCATTATTATTATTATTAACTTATAAATTTTTTAATGAATTTCACATCATTCACCCCAATCCTATTTGTTACCTTGTACTTTCATATATGCCATCTGCTCTTGCAAACTTCTCCCCAAAAGAAAATAATACAAACAAACAAAGCAAAACGAGAGAAACAAATCTTGTGGAATCTATGGTTTGTTACTCTGTGCCACACAGTATATCCTTTGTCTGTACATTTTTATTTTCAATTGTTTATTGCACAGAATTAATTACCCAATTTGAAGTCTCTGACTTTTGCTACACTATGAGTACTGAATCTACATGCGGACTCCTCTCAAATATTTTGTTGTTGCCTTCTGTTTGTTATGGAGACCTTGATCTTTGGATGTTCAATACCTGCCCCTCCTCATATGCTCAGAACTCATAGGTTGGATTTGGCCAATTCAAAGCTTTTGATCTTGGCATAGTTGTATCTGCACTTGTCATCCCACCAGATCTTCCACACCTACACAATCAGGGTCAGTTCTCCAGAATTGCCCCAGCTAGTTTATCCAATGCTGCAGCTAGCAAGAGACAGGAGCAACTCTTCCTTTCTCACACCCTTTGGGCCTACTCTTCCAAGGAAGAAGGCATAGGCCCACTGAAACTTGAATTTATTCCTGACTCTATTGGTGGAAAAATGTCATACACCATTTCCCTAGGAGCAAGAACAGTAACTACTTTGTTGTCTTCAGTGTGTAACTTCACAGCATACAAACTACTGCACTTCTCTTCATCTTCCATTTCTCCACCACTGATTTACTTAATTCTTTCTCTACCATCGCTCCATCAACTACTTAGGCTCTCTTGCTTTGCTAGCCCTGGCAAGGGCCTATAGAGGAACTAGTGGTGTTGTCATAGCCCTTCATAACAAGACAAGGACCTATCTCTTTTAAAAACAAGAAAATGTATTAAGAAAAGCTTTGTTTTGAATTCGGGTATCTTTGGTATACTGTCGTTATACCTAATATGCCAATCAAAACAGAAATTTTATTTCAGATAACCAGGCAGCACTATCTTTAGTTATTTTGTCTATAACTAATATATCTGAAGGACAAGGAATGAATTTCAGTTTTCATTCATCACTTTATCTCTCATTTTTAATATCACCACCATTAAACTATTATATGTACCTATTTAGGTTTTCTACATTCTAACAAGTAACAATTGGAATTATTTTTTTAACAGAAAGGAATATTTGGTGGTACAGAAAGTACCTGTTTTTACCTTAAGTACGACACTAATATTTAGCATAGGTAACATAAACTGAGGTAATATTAAATGTAAGAACACAGATGTACACCAACAGATACAAACACATACACAAAGTGGTATATTAAAAATATATGGTTAAAAGTCAGGTAAAGTGTAAGGATTTTTGTTATTTTAAAAAATAAAGGAGCTAGGTAATTTGATTTAATCAAAAGAACATAAGAAATATATAAAGAGAATCACATTGACTCTTCAAAGGAACTACCCCTTACACTTTTCTGATTCATTGTATATAAAAATGAAAATATCATAGAAATTGTCAAAAGCCATCTAAGAAAAACAAAGGGCTGGTAAGCAACTTTCTTGGGATGGTCCACTATTTTGCATAGCCTGTGATAGATGAGCTCTGAATTAAGGTCCCAAGAGATATCATCCCAGGACTGCTGCTTGCTGCTGATATGCCATTCCCTCTCAATATTAGCCTAATGTTTCATTGGTATCAGACCTATTTGACAGATTTTCTGCAGATTAACATGAAGATCTATTCTCATGTAGTAATGTTGTGAAAAGAAATTGATGATTTCATAATTCCTGATAATGATTTTGTGAAAATGCATAAATTTATACAAGCAACTTTCAGCCCTCTAAAAGCTGCAATTAGAGCTCTGGACATCTCCATGTGTCACAGATTAATTGTACTAGGGTAAGAAAGCAGGATTGACAAATTTATCATCAGGGAAATCATTCCTTCTAGGTTAGCTGTGAGAGACCATGATCCATAACTATAGGTCATAAATAGGTAACAGATAATTTATTGTAGATGCAAAAGCAAAAATCACAATATTTAACAAATTTATTACAAATTTCCATAATAATAAGACATTAGGCAGATGATTCCTCTATTGACAAAAACTTGCTGATTTGTTACATAAAAACTATTGCTTTAATCTCATAATGAACCTATAGGATTAAAAGATAATGATTATTTAGTCAGGTAGGTTCTTAATGGAAAGACAAATAGATAATTCTGCTATAACTGTTACTTTATGACATGAACTATTGTCTTGAACTTGCTATGAAATTATAGAATGTAAAAGACGCTTGGAAAACCATGTGACCAGTTATCCTGAGAAAGTATAAAAACTAAGAACAACAGTAAAATGAGAGTGCAGTTTTCTTCAGCTTCATCCAGTATGTTTGCCTCTTTTACTTTCTGTCTCTTCTTCTCTTCTCTTCTCTTCTCTTCTCTTCTCTTCTCTTCTCTTCTCTTCTCTTCTCTTCTCTTCTCTTCTCTTCTCTTCTCTTCTCTCCTCTCCTCTCCTCTCCTCTCCTCTCCTCTCCTCTCCTCTCCTCTCCTCTCCTCTCCTCTCCTCTCCTCTCCTCTCCTCTCCTCCCTTCTCCTCTTCCACCCTCTACTCCAGTCTCTCCTCCCCTCCAGTCCTCTTTTCCCCTCCAGTCCTCTCCTCCCCCTCCTCCCTTCATCTCTCCTCCTCCTTTCCTTTCCTTTCCTTTCCTTTCCTTTCCTTTCCTTTCCTTTCCTTTCCTTTCCTTTCCTTTCCTTTCCTTTCCTTTCCTTTCCTTTCCTATCTCTCTGCCTCTGGAAGACTTAAGGAACTTCAAGCCTCTAGCCTGGCCAGCAAGAGGCCTGAGTCAAAGAGAAAAAAAAAAAAGTAATTGAGTCTTAATTCCCCGCTGCTAAAAACAGGAGATAATTATAAGAACCCAGGACCTTTTCTCCATAGAAAAGCAAAGATTTATAGATAGAAGAAATGCCAAAGATAAAGCAGCAATGGCCCCAGTTGCTGACTACATACCTCTTTGCTGTGTTCATCAAGAGCTCCTGTAATGCTATGGCTGTACATCAGCAGAAAATATTGAAAAACTGTGTTATATTAATACACATTTGAAGAAGAAATGCTGTTTCTGAATTTTAAAAAATGATTAGTCATTTGTGTGTTTTTATTATTACAGAGATATACAGTGAAGCACCACTGATAACTTCCCAAAGTATTTTCTTTATAAAGATCTGGCACTGAAGTTAACAAGGTAGAAAAATTCATAGTAGTCTCATGAAAATGTTATCTATTCAGAAACTACATGCAAAACAATTATTTATGAAGAAGAAGGTATAATTTAATGAAAAGAATTAACTTTGATATTTGTGACATAACATGCCAAAAGCAATCTACAGATTCAATGCAATCTTCACAGTTAGAAAGAGCAATGTGCAAATTCATCTGAAATTAAAAAACAAAACAAAACAAAACAAAACAAAACAAAGAAACAAACAAACAAAAAAACACAAGAAAGTGAAAACCATTCGTATCAATAACAGAACTTCTGGGGGAATCACCATCTTGGATCTCAAGCTATACTACAGAACAATCATGATTAAAAACTTCATGTTATTGGTACAGACACAAGCAGGTAGATCAATGGAATAGAATTGAAGACCCAGAAATGAACCCTCACTCCTATGTTCTCTTGATCTTTGACAAAGGAGCTAAAACCATTCAGTGTGTGTGAGTGTGTGTGAGGCGGGGGGGCTGGGAAGAGCATTTTCAAAAAATGCTGCTGGTTCAACTGGCATTTAGAAGAATGCAAATCGATTCATACTTATCTCCTTGTACAAAGCTCAAGTCCAAGTGGATCAAGGAACTCCACATTAAACCAGATAAACTGATACAAATAGAAAAGAAAGTGGGGAAGAGCCTCAAGGACATGGATGAAGGGGAAAATTTCCAGAACAGAGCACCAGTGGCTTATGCTCTAAGATCAAGAATTGACAAATGAAACCTTATAAAATTGCAAAGCTACTGTAAGGCAAAAAACATTGTCAATAGGACAAAATGGAAACCAACAGATTGGGAAAAGATCTTTACCAATCCTACATCCAATAGAGAGCTAATACACAATTTATATAAAGAACTCAAGAAGGTAGACTCTAAAGAACCAAATAACCCTATTAAAAATGGGGTACAGAGCTAAACAAAGAATTTTCAACTGAGGAATATCAGATGGCTGAGAAGCCGCTAAAAAAAAAAAAAAATGTTCAAAATCCGTAGTCATTGGGGAAATGCAAATCAAAACAATCCTGAGATTCCACCTCACACAAGTCAGAATGGCTAAGATCAAAAACTCAGGTGACAACAGAGGCTGGCAAGGATGTGGAGAAAGAGGAACACTTCTCCGAAGCTGGTGGGATTGCAAGATGGTACTATAACTCTGGAAATTAGTTTGGCATTTCCTCCATAAGTCTGACATAGTACTACTTGAGGACACAGCTATACCACTCCTGGGCATGAAGATGCTCCAACATGTAATAAGGATATATGCTTCACTATGTTCACAGCAGCCTTATTTATTATATCCAGAAGCTGAAAATAACCTAGATGTCCCTCAACAGAGGAATGAATACAGAAAATGTTGTAAATTTACATGATGGATTGTTATTCAGTTATTAAAAACAATGAATTCATGAAATGCTTAGGCCAAGAATGGAACTAGAAAATATCGTCCTGAGTGAGGTAACACAATCACAAAACAACACACATGGTATGCACTCAATGATAAATGGATATTATCCCAGAAGCTCAGAATACCCAAGATACAGTTCACAGATCACATGAAGCTCATGAAGAAGGAAAATCAAGTGTGGATCCCTTGGATCTTCTTTTTTTTTTTAATTAATATTTTTTATTACATATTTTCCTCAATTACATTTCCAATGCTATCCCAAAAGTCCCCCATACCCTCCTCCCCACTACCCTACCCACTCATTCCCTTTTTTTTTTTTTTTTTTTTTGGCCCTGGCATTCCCCTGTACTGGGGCATATACACTTTGCGTGTCCAATGGGCCTCTCTTTCCAGTGATGGCCAACTAGGCCATCTTTTGATGCATATGGAGCTAGAGTCAAGAGCTCCGGGGTACTGGTTAGTTCATAATGTTGTTCCACCTACAGGGTTGCAGATCCCTTTAGCTCCTTGGGTACTTTCTCTAGACCTTCTTAGAAGGGGAAACAAAGTACCCATGGAAGGAGATACAGATTCAAAATGTGGAACAGAGACTGAAAGAAAAGCCATCCAGAGACTGCCCCACCTGGGAATCCATCCCATATACAGTTACCAAACCCAGACACTATTGTGAATGCCAAAAAGTGCTTCCTGACTGTAATATGATATAGCTGTCTCCTGAGAGGCCCTACTAGTGCCTGACAAATACAGAGGTGAATGCTCTCAGGGCTCCCAATGGAGGAGCCAGAGAATGAACCCAAGGAGCTGAAGGGGTTTGCGACCCCATAGGAGGAACAAAAATATGAACCAACCAGTACCCTCAGAGCTCCCAATAACTAAATCAACCAAAGAGTACTCGTGGTGCCATCCTTGACTCCGACTACATATATAGCAAAGGATGACCTTGTTGGACATCAATGGGAGGAGAGGTCCTTGGTCCTGTGAAGGCTCTATGTCCCAGTGTAGGGGAATGCCAGGACAGGGAAGCAGGGGATTGGGATGGGATAGAGGGTTTTCATAGGGGAAAGCACGAAAGGGGATAACACTTGAAATGTAAATAAAGAAAATACCTAATTAAAAAAAAGAAGAAGAAGAAACCATTAAAACTTTTATAGGTACTTTCAGCAAAATCTTGCTAGTGTATGCAATGGTGTCAGCTTTTGGAAGCTGATTATGGGATCGATCCCGGGATATGGCAGTCTCTAGATGGTCCATCCTTTCGTCTCAGCTCCAAACTTTGTATCTTTAACTCCTTCCATGGGTATTTTGTTCCCAATTCTAAGAAGGGGCAAAGTGTCCACACTTTGGTCTTTGTTCTTCTTGAGTTTCATGTGTTTAGCAAATTGTATCTTATATCTTGGGTATTCTAAGTTTCTGGGCTAATATCCACTTATCAGTGAGTACATATTGTGTGAGTTCTTTTGTGATTGGGTTACCTCACTCAGGATGATGCCCTCTAGGTCCATCCATTTGCCTAGGAGCTAAAGGGATCTGCAACCCTATAGGTGGAACAAAAATATGAACTAACCAGTACCCCCCGGAGCTCATCTCTCTAGCTGCATATGTATCAGAAGATGGCCTAGTCGGCCATCAGTGGAAAGAGAGGGCCATTGGTCATGCAAACTTTATATGCCTCAGTACAGGGGAACACCAGGGCCAAGAAGTGGGAGTGGGTGGGAGAGCATGTGGGGGACTTATAGGATAGCATTGGAAATGTGACTGAAATAAATACCTAATTAAAAAATGAAAAAAATAAATAAAGATGGAAAACAATTCTAAAAAAAAAATTATAGGATAATTAACATCCTTGAACTGGGAATTAAATATGTTGTATTATAAGTAGAAACACCATGTAGATGTCCAAGACAGCAGTTGACCTATGAAAACTATAATTCCTTTTAAATAGGAATCTAGGGCACACAAGAAGATGGCAATCTAGGATGCTTGGCTTTCCCGAATGAACTCTATGTTATGCAGGTGGATGTGAATAACAAACCTTTCTGTGGTTTCCAACCATGCCTCCAGGGATATGTTCTAGGATGGTTATGTAAAATATCTCACAGATGCTTTATTCCATTAACATTTGCAAAATTTGGGCTTCATCCTCAAGAGCCTTCTGTTTTGTTTAGGGCAAGATAGGGTAAATGTTGGAGCAATCTCATTAGCATCAAAAAATACCAAGTTGATCAGAGAGTAATTCTAAAGCAAACACACATGGTCCTGTTACAGAGTTACCTAGAATTTACTGATGCTCAACTGGTGGAAACCATGCTCTTCAATTATATGTTTCAGTCTGTTTCTCTGTCTCTTTTAAAATCACAATTCCACTTATTTTTAAGGAAATCAAAATTTAAAAGCATTCATTTCACATGTTGCAAATACACTTAATTGGCTTATGTTTTCTAGGAAAAGAATGTTTTATTGTTGAAGTAAATCATCAAAATATTTTTATCATATGCTAATTATGTATTTTCTTGAGTAACTGTGCTTTAAATGGGTCAATTTTATTAATATCAACTCAATGAAAGAAAAGAATAAAGCAATCTTTTTCTGTCAACATGAATGTTTTAACAGAATATCCATGATTTTTTTCTGCCTCCTATAACCATGGTTTATTTGCACTAAAACACACAAAAATCAAGTATTTCTAATTCACATATCGAATTTCATATTTAATAAAAGGGAAATTTCATTAAAGTAAGATAATTGATCCAACCATATTGTTTTAGAACAGAGGTTTCTATTTTTCTTTCATCTCTAGTTAGATCTAATGGTAGACACCATGTTGGAAATTTTGAGCAGTTCTATATGGTGGTAAAATAAAGAATCCTACTTCTCTTCATTCAGCCAGTTACAAAATTTCAGCATGATCTCTTCTGGATAATAAACTAATATCTATCTTGATTATATTTATGCTTAATTATGAAAAATCAGGTTATATGTTCAATGTTTTTCTTAGTAACTAGTTTGAACTCAATGGTGCTAAGTTGTAGAAATAATGTATTTCAATTGATCACCTTCTCTAACTTTATCTATCTATCTATCTATCTATCTATCTATCCATCTATCTATCTAACTATCATTTTCCTATCTATCTTCAAAAAATGAATAATACATTTGGAAAGAACTTTAACTTTTTTCACCAGTTTTCAATGTTCATTTTTCTATTTTCTTTAAAATTATAGTGCATTCATTGATAATTTCAAACAATAACTTTTTGTTATTTCAATTCTTTACATATTCACTTGTACCCACACAGACAACTTCAGGTTGGTATTAGTCAACTGATCCTGAGTATGGGAGCTGACCTAGATTATTTTTAATATTTTCAGAGTCACTCCATTAAACCAAAGTAATTTGCCCTCTCTACCAACTATCAATTATGAAAAGCTTACTGACTTTGATAGGACTTTGTGTCCCCTTCCTTATTAGCATAGGATATTTAAGTAATAACAATATAACATACAAAGTTTAAAACAATTTTATGGTTTACTGCATGCTAAAGCTCTGGCTGTCCTGGAACTCACTTTGTAGATCAAGCTGGTCTTGAACTCAGAAATCTGCCTGCCTCTGCCTCCCAAGTGCTGGGATTAAAGGCATGGACCACTACACCTGGCTTGTGAGTGATTCTTTTATAATAACCTCTCTTGAAAATTTTAAACCAATATTTCATCAAAATTTTACTTGCTAACATGTTACTTGCTTACATGGCATGTAATTGATATAATATATATGGCTAGTTTATATATTTTTCTTAATATACATTCAATTTAATTTCTTCTAAATCTATTCAGTAGGTCTTTTCTACAGTACTATGTATTCAGATTTAAATGCAAGATTTTCATTGTTTTTTTCTTTTCTTTGGTAATGCATGTTACTCATTCACTTCAGACAGCTGAAGGAGATTAAGGTAATACACTAGGAAGTAAGAAATTAAAGTATTGTTATCTGCAGATGATTGATAACTTTAGATATTTTTAGTTGCATGTTAGAAAATCTGTGTAATGCCACTCTCTTACCAATATTAAATCAAATATCACTCAAAAATATTTATTCAGCATGTATTTCTAGCTTTATAAAAAAGAAATTAGGTGTCTCTAGGTGTATGAACCCATGTCTGGTCCTTCAATTTGATTCACTTGATGACTGTGTCTCTTTTTCATGGCAACCCTATGATGGTTTTATTACTTTATATCAATAGTACAGTTTTAGACCAGAGATAGTAATACCTTCAGGGGCTCTTTTATGATTACGATTGTTTTTTACCATTGCTGGGTTTGTTTTTTTTGTTGTTGTTGTTGTTGTTGTTGTATTTTGTTTTTTGGTTTTTTTTTGGGGGGGGTTGGTTTTGTGTGTGTGTGTGTGTGTGTGTGTGTGTGATGTATGTTTCCATCTGTAGTTGAAAATTGTAATTTCATATTCTGTTAAGAATTGTGTTGGAATTTTCATGGAATTGCACTGAGTCTATTGAGATTCCTTTTAGTGGGATGGCCATTACTTTTACCATATTAATTTTACTAATTTAGAAGCAAGGGAGGTCTTTCCATCTTTTGATATTTCTGTAATTTATTTCATTAATGACTTAATTTTTTCATAAAGAAATAAAAGCTTGCTTAGTTAAAATTACTCCAAGGTGTTTTGTTGTTGTGGCTGCTGCTGCTTCTGTTGCTGTTGTAGTAGCATTTGTATTCTGCTACTTTCCTGAAAATGCTTATCAGGTGTATAGGCTTCCTTGTGGACATTTAGGGTTATGTATGTATACACCATAACAAGCGTGCAGAGGACATAGCTCAGACCCATGATCAGTGATGGTCAGTTCAGTCTCCTGATCCCCTATGAGCCCTGCTTAATTAATTTTGTGGGCTTTGGTGTCCTTGATCCCTTTGCCTCCTACAATCCTACCTTCCCGGTTTCTTTAGAGTTTTCTTGACTCCATCAAGTGTTTGGTTGTGGGTTTTGCATCTACTCCTACCAATTGATGGATGACATCTCTCTGATGACAACTGAGTTAGGCAACAGTACATGTGTATAGAAGAATATAATTATTGGCTATTCCACTAAACTGTTTTTTCAGTTGTGGTTGATTCTAACCTAGGTGTCTTGGCTGTTGAGATCTGGTTCCTGCCCATCCAGATAGTGTCAGGCATAGTCTCCCTCTTTCGATTCGAGCCTCCACTTGGACCAGTCATTGGTTGGTCACTTTTACGAATTCCGAATTCCATGACAACGATACCCAAACACAGCTTGCAGGTAAGGTATAATATACGTTGAATTTTTTTGAGACTGGGTAGGTGTCCAATTCCCAGTGTGGAAAGCCTTGCATGATTTTAGGAGATGGCCTCTTTAGCCTCTGTGTCCCTAGGAGGAGTGTTTCCTGGAGTCACTCTCATATATTCTAGGGCTTTTTCATTGTACTAGGTTGGTACATTATTCCCCAAAGCCCCCAAGTCCAGTGTACTTTTTCCCTTCATGTCACTCATTCTGATTACTCTTGTTCCCATCCTTGCCTTCCCCAGTCTACTGTAAGTATTAATATTTTTCCTCTTCCCCACTTGAGCCCACCTTGTTACATAGCCATGCTATGTCTGTGAATTGTAGCATAAATTTCCTTAAAAGATAATGTCCACTTTTATGTGAATGCATACCATGTTTGTCTTTCTGGGTCTGAGTTGCCTCAGGTTGAGTTTTTTCCTAGTTCCATTCATTTGTCTGCAAATTTCATGTCCTTAAGAAAACATTTTAGTGATTGTGAATTCTACTTATCTCCCAGTCTCTCCATATCTGCTCCTTACCCCTGCTACTTATTCCCCAAAGGAAAACAGACAAACTAACAATCATATCTATCTCACCTTGGAAGCTACGGTGTTTCATAGTATGTCCCAAAACAGATTTCTTTCTCCCTCCCCCATCTTCTCCTCTTCCCTTCCCTTCCCTTCCCTTCCCTTCCCTTCCCTTCCCTTCCCTTCTCTCCTCCCCTCCCTTCCCCTCCCCTCTTCCTCCCCTCCTCCTCCCCTCCCCCTCCCCTCCTCCTCCCCTCTTCCTCCCCTCTTCCTCCCCTCCTCCTCCCCTCCTCCTCCCCTCTTCCTCCCCTCCACCTTCCCTCCCATCCCCTCTCCTCCTCCTCCCCTCTTCCTCCCCTCCACCTTCCCTCCCCTTCCCTCCCTCCTCCTCCTCCTCTTCCTCCTCTTCTTCTTCCTCTCTCTCTCTCTCTGCAAATGTTCATTGCAGTAAGTCATCGGTCTGGTTCCAATCCTCTCACTTCTACTATATTATCAATACTGGATACTCACTAGAAGTCCTCTCATATACCTGTTGTTACCCTGGGTTGTGGACGTTGGAATTTTGGTTCTAAATCACCAGTCCCCTCATTCACTCCAGTAGTTCCACTAGTTCAAAGACGGTGTAGTGCAACTCAAAGCCTTGGGTCTGGGCCCAGGTGGGAGTTGCTTTGGTCAGTCTTCCAGTTCTCTCATTCTCATGCCACCAGGGCCAACTCTACCTTGCTACACAGACAAGGTCCTGGGTCACCCTCCCAGGGCTACATCAAAGAAGGGGATGGGCATCTTTCTCCTAGGCATGCTTTCCTATGGTGCCCAGGTTTGGGGTATGACCCACTATCCTAACAGTAGGCAAGGAGTAGGGGTGTAGGGGTCATTTCTCCTGCATAGTCTCCTCTGCACAGCCTACAGACATCCACATAGCCCCAGGTGGTACCACAGAACAGAGATTTCTGCATGGTCTTTAGTGGTAACCTGGGCCACAGACCTCTACCACTGCAAGACCATGGTTGCAGACAGATCAGGACCTCACAATAGCCCCAGATGGCATCAGAGAGTATTCACATGAGGCTGTTCCTCACTACCATCAAGTCTCCATTTCCACTTCTGTTCATTATGTCTATAATTCTGTGTCTCCATCACTGCATAATTTACTCACTCATCTTAGTGGCACTCAAGTCCACTGGTAATCTTCCATGTGGAGCACTGTGGGGGCTGTCTTCAGCATACCTGATGTCATTATTTTTAGTATCAAACTAATACTCCATTATGAGACTGTACCACATTTTCTTGGCCCATTCTTCAGTTGAGAGACATTTAAGTTAAGCAAGTGTCCTTGTGGTAGGATGGAGCATCCTTTTGGATATATATTCGTGGTATTTAAGGTCTATTAATTCCCAATTTCTTTCTGAGGGACACCCATATTTATTTTTATATTTATTTCATATAATGGCTATACAGGTGTGCATTCCACCACAAGAGAGGAATATTCCTTGCTCCATATTTTTCCAGCATGATGCTGATTTTGATATTAGTGATTCTTCCACTTGTAAGATGGAATTTCAAAGAAGTTTTGATTTGCATTTCCCTGATGGCTAAGGATGTTGAACATTTCCTTGAATATTTCTCAGCCATTTGAGATTTCTCTGTTGAGAATTCTTTGTTTATATCTGTACTACATTTTTAATTGAATTATTTGATTTTTTTTATATCTAGTTCCACAGCTTATTTATATATTTTAAATGTTAGCCCAATGTCAAATGAAGATTTGGTGAAAATATTTTTACATTCTCTGGGCTACTATTTGGTTGTATTGATTTTTCATTTGTAAGTTTCATGAAATCCCATATATTGATTGTTGTTCTTAATGCCTAAGCTACAGGTATTCTTTTAAGGAAGTTGGATCCTGTGACAATGTGTTCAAGGCTATTCCTCACTTTCTTTTTTTATTAGATTTAATATATATGGTTTCACATTGAGGTCTTTGATCCACTTGGACTTGGTTTATGCAAAGTAATACACACAGAACTATTTGAATGTGTTTTAATGATGACATCCATTAAGAAAGATCTGCAATATTTGTTTAAAATACATTTTCCCACTGTGTATTACTATTTTTTAACAAAAATTAGTCTTTATATGTTTGCAATCTATATCTGGGTTATCAATTTGATTGCATTGATTAACCCGTCTGTTTTGTTTTGTTTTTAAGCTTTAATTATTTATTTTGTGTCTGCTTTTATGGCAATATTACGTACATTTTATTACAATAACTGTGTATTACATCTTGTAATCAGGGTTATACCTTCATGCCTTCATAGGTTCTTTTGTTGTCCAGAATTCTCTGAACTATCCTGGGAATTTTATTTTTCATATGAATTTGAAAATTATTCTTTCAAACTCTGTAAGGTATTATGTTGTAATTTGATGGAATTGTGTTGTATTTTATATGTGCATTGCTTTTGGAAAGATGGCCATTTTGCTATGTAAACAATACTAATTCATTAGCATAGGAAATATTTTCATTTTCTAATATTTTCTTCCATTTCTTTCTTCAAAAAGATGAAGATGTTGTCACATAATTATTTCATTTAGTTAGTTAGAGTGACTTGAAGATATTTTATATTATTTGTACTCATTGGGAAGCATGTTGCTTGCACATATTTTCTAAGTTTATTTGTTGTTTGTGCATAAAAAGTTTTCTTATTTTCTGAGTCACTCTTAGATACTGCTACTTTATTAAAACTATTTATCAGCTTTTGGAATAGAATCTTTGGAGATTCTTCTATATACTATTTTTTTAAAGATATTTTCTTTATTTACATTTCAAATGTTATCCCCTTTCTTAGGTTCCCCTACAAAAATCCCCTATCTCCTCCCACCTCCACCTGCTCCCCAACCCACCCACTCCCATTCCTGGTCCTGGCATTCCCCTATACTGGGGCAAAGACCCTTCATAGGACCTACAGCCTCTCCTCCCATTAATGACATATTAGGCCACCCTCTGATACAAATGCAGAGCCACAAGTCCCAAAATGTGTTTTCTTTGAATGGTGGTTTAGTCCCAAGGAGCTTTGGGGATACTGGTTAGTTCATATTGATGTTCCTCCTATGAAACTGCAAAACCCTTCAGCTCCTTGGGTCCTTCCTCTAGTTCCTTTATTGGGGACCTTGTGTCTTTTCAATGGACAACTGTGAGCATCCACTTTGTGTTTGCCCAGCACTAGCAGAGCCTCTCATGGACAGCTATATCAGGCTCCAGTCAGAAAGCTCTTGTTGGCATCTGCCATAGTTTCAGGGTTTGGTGGTTGTTTATGGGATGGTTCCCCAAGTGGAGCAGTCTCTGCATGGTTGCTCTTTCAGTCTCTGCTCCAAATTTTGTCTCTGTAAATCTTTCCATGGGTATATTGTCCCTCCTTGTAAAAAGGATTCTTGGCTTCTGGGCTAATATCCATTCATCAGTGAGTGCATACCATGTATATTCTTTTGTGATTGGATTATCTCACTTAGGATGATATCCTTCTGATCCATCTATTTGTCTAATAATTTCATAAATTAATTGTTTTTAATAGCTGCATAGAACTCCATTGTATAAATGTACCATATTTTCTGTATCCATTCCTATATTGAGGGATGTCGAGGTTATTTCCACATTTTGGCTAATATAAATAAGACTGCTATGAGCATGTGTAGTGGAGCATGTGTCCTTATTACAAGTTGGAGCATCTTCTGAATATATGCCCAGGAGGGTATTACTGGATATTCTGGTAGTACTACATCCAATTTTCTGAGGAACCACAAAACGGATTTCCAGAGTAGTTGCAACGACTTGCAATCCAACCAGCAATGGAGGAGTGTACCTCTTTCTCCACATCCTCGCCAACATCTTCTGTCACCTGAATTTTTTATCTTGGCCATAATGACTTGTGTGAGGTAGAATCTTAGGATTGTTTTGATTTGCATTTCCATATGATTAAGGATGTAGAATATATATTTTAGGTGCTTCTCAGCCATCTGGTATTCCTCAGTTGAGAATTCTGAGTTTAGCTCTGCACCCCACTTTTTAATAGGGTTATTTGGTTCTGGAGTCCAACTTCTTGAGTTCTTTATATATATTGCATATTAGCCCTCTATCTCATTTAAGATTGTAAAACTCCTTTCTCGATTGATTGGTTGGTGTTTCATCCTATTTAGAGTATCCTTTGCCTTGCAGAAGCTTTGCAATTTTATGAGGTCCAATTTATCGATTCTTGATCTTGCATCTGTGGCTCTTCCCCACTTTTTCCTCTATAAGTTTCAGTGTCTCTGGTTTTATGTGGAGTTCCTTGATCCATTTAGACTTGAGCTTTGCAAAAGGAGATAAGAATTCGCATTCTTCAACATGATAACTGCCAGTTGAGCCAGCACCATTTGTTGAAAAGGCTATCTTTTTTTCCACTGGATGGTTTTATCTCCCTTGTCAAATATCAAGTGACCATTGGTGTGTGTGTTCATTTCTGGGTCTTCAAATCTATTCAGTTGTTCTACTTGTTTGTCATTGTAGCAGTACCATGCACTTTTTTTTTATCACAATTGCTCTTTAGTACAGCTTGAGGTCAGGGATGGTGATTTCACCAGACATTCTTTTATTGTTGAGAATAGTTTTTGCTGTCCTGGGTTCTTTGTTATTTTAGATGAATTTGCAAATTGCCCTTTCTAACTCTGTAAAGAATTGTTTTGGAATTTTGATGGGGATTACATTAAATCTGTAGATTTCTTTTGGCAGGATAGCCATTTTGACTATATTAATAATGCCAATCCATGAGCATGGGAGATCTTTCCATCTTCTGACATCTTCTTTGATTGCTTTCTTCAGAGACTTGAAGTACCTATCATACAGATCTTGCACTTTCTTAGATATAGTCACACAAAATTATTTTATATTATTTGTGACTACTGTGAAGCGTGTTGTTTCCCTAATTTCTTTCTCAGCCTGTTTATCCTTTATGTAGAGAAAGACCACTGATTTGTTTGAGTTAATTTTATTTCCAGCTACCTCACTTAAGTTGCTTTTCAGGTTTAGCAATTCTCTGGTAGAATTTTGGGGGTCACTTATATATACTATCATATCATCTGCAAATAGTGATATTGACTTTTTCCTTTCCAATTTATATTGCTTTGTTTTCCTTTTGTTGTGTAATTGCTTTGGCTAAGACTTCAAGCACTATAATTGAATAGGTAGGGAGACAGTGGACAGCCTTGTCAAGTTCCTGTTATAATGGAATTGCTTTAAGTTTTTCTCCATTTAGTTTGATGTTGGCTACTGGTTTACTGTATATTGATTTTATTATGTTCAGGTATGGGCCTTAAATTTATGATCTTTCCAAGACTTTTATCATAAATGTGTTTTGGAAATTGTTGAATCCTCTCTCAGCATCTAAGGAGATGATCATGTGGTTTTTGTATTTCAGTTTGATTTTATAGTGGATTGGATTTACATATATTGAACCATTCTTACATTCCTGGGATAATGCCTACTTGATCATGATTGGTGACCCTTTTGATGTGTTCTTCACTTCAATTTACCAGAATTTTATTGAATATTTTTGCATCGATATTCATAAAGGAAATAGGGTCTGAAGTTCTCTTTCATTGTTGGGTCTTTGTGTGGTTTATGTATCAGAGTAATTGTTACTTCATAGAATAAATTGGGTAGAGTACCTTCTGTCTCTATTTTCTTGGAATCATTTGACGAGAATTGGAATTAGATCTTCTTTGAAAGTCTGATATAACTCTGCACTAAACCCATGTGGTCTTTGGGCTTTTTTGGTTGGGAGACTATTAATGACTGTTTCAATTTCTTTAGGGGATACCGGACTGTTTAGATCATTAATCTGATCCTGATTTAAATTTGATACCTGGTATCTGTCTAGAAATTTGTCCATTTCATCCAGGTTTTCCAGTTTTGTTGAGTGTAGGCATTGGATTTGTTGAGGTTTTGTATTTCCTCTGGTTCTGATGTTATGTCTCCCTTTTCATTTCTGATTTTGTTAATTAGGATACCGTTCCTGTGCTGTATAGTGAGTCTGGCTAAGGGTTTATCTATCTTGTTGATTTTCTCAAAGAACCAGCCCCTTGTTTGATTGATTCTTTGTATAGTTATTTTTGTTTCCACTTGGTTCATTTCAGCCCTGAGTTTGATTATTTCCTGCCTTCTACCACTCTTAGGTGAATTTGCTTTCTTTTGTTCTAAATATTTTAGGTGTGTTGTCAAGCTGCCAGTGTATGCTCTCTCAAGTTTCTTTTTGAAACACTCAGTACTATGAATTTCCTCTCAGGACTGCTTTTATTGTGTCCCATAAGTTTGGTTTGTCTTGGCTTCATTTTCATTAAACACAAAAAAGTCTTTAATTTCTTTCTTATTTCTCCCTTGACCAGGATATCACTAAGTAGAGTGTTGTTCAGCTTCCACATGTAAGTGGGCTTTCTATTATTCATGCTGTTATTGAACATCAGCCTTAGTCTGTGGTGACATGATAGGATGCATGGTATTATATCCATCTTCTTGTATCTGTTGAGATCTGTTTTATGACAAATTGTATGTTAAATTTTGTAGAAAATACCATGAGGTACTGAGAAGAAAATATATCCTTCTGTTTTAGGATAAATTATTCTATAGATATCTGTTAAATCCATTTGCTTCATAACTTCTGTTAGTTTCACTTTGGCTCTGATTAGTTACTGTTTCAAAGATCTGTTCATTGATGAGAGTGGGATGTTAAAGTCTCCCACTATTATTGTGTGTGGAGCTATGTGTTCTTTAAGCTTTAGTAAAGTTTCTTTAATGAATGTGGATGCCCTTGCATTTGGAGCATAGATGTTCAGAATTGAGAGTTCATCTTGGTAGATTTTACATTTGATAAGTAGGAAGTGTCCCTCCTTATCCTTTTTGATAACTTTAGGTTGAAAGTCAATTTTATTTAATATTAGAATAGTGACCCCAGCTTGTTTATTGGGATGCCTTTACTTGGAAAACTGTTTTCCAGCCTTTTTCTCTGAGGTAGTGTTTGTCTTTGTCACTGAGTTGGGTTCCCTGTATGCAGCAAAATGTTAGGTCCTGTTTACAGAACCAGTCCGTTAGTCTATGTCTTTTTATTGGGGAATTGAGTTTGATATTAAGAGATATTAAGGAAAAGTCAGTGTTGCTTCCCGTTATTTTTGTTGTTAGACTTTGAATTCTATTCATGTGGCTGTCTTCTTTAGGTTTGTTGAAAGATTACTTTCTTGCTTTTTCTAGAGTGTAGTTTTCCTCTTTGTGTTGGAGTTTTCTCTTTATTATCCTTTAAAATGCTGAATTTGTGAAAAGATGTTGTGGACATTTGGTTTTGTCATGGAATACTTTGTTTTTTCCATCTATGGTAATTGAGAGTTTTGCTGGATAGTAGCCTGGGCTGGCATTTGTGTTTTCTTAGCATCTGTATGACATCTGCCCGGGATCTTCTGGCTTTCATAGTCTCTGGGGATATGTCAGATGTGATTCTGATAGGTCTGCCTTTATATGTTACTTGACATTTTTCCCTTACTACTTTTAATATACTTTCTTTGTTTTGTGTGTTTGTTGTTCTGATTATTATGTGATAGAGGGAATTTCTTTTCTGGTCCAAAGTATTTGGAGTTCTGTAGCCTTCTCGCATTTTCACTGACACCCCTTTCTTTAGATCAGGGAAGTTTTCTTTTATAATTTTGTTGAAGAAATTTACTGGCCCTTTAAGTTGGAAATCTTCCTTCTGGTCTATACCTATTATCCTTAGGTTTGGTCTTCTCATTGTGTCCTGGATTTCCTGGATGTTTTAGGTTAGGATCCTTTTGCATTTCACAATTTCTTTGATTGTTGTGTCAATGTTTTCTATAGTATCTTCTGCACCTGAGATTCTCTCTTCTATCTCCTTTATTCTATTAGTGATGCTTGCATCTATGGCTCTTGACTTCTTTCCTAAGTTTTCTATCTCCAGAGTTGTCTCCCTTTGTGATTTCGTTATTGTTTCTACTTCTATTTTTAGATCCTGGATGGTTTTGTTCAATTCTTTTACCCATTTGTAAGTATTTTTCTGTAACTCTTTAAGGGATTTTAGTTTTTCCTCTTTAAGGGCTTCTACCTGTTTAACTGTGTTCTCCTGTATTTCTTTAAGGGACTTATTTATGTCCTTATTATATTCCTCTATCATCATCATGAGGAGTGACTTTAGATACATATCTTGCTTTTCTGGTGTGATAGTGTATCAGGACTTGCTATGTTGGGAGAGTTGGATTCGGATAATGCCAAGTATCCTTGGTTTCTGTGCCTTCTGTTCTTAAGCTTGCCTCCTGCCATCTGATTATCTCAAGTGCTCCCTGCCTTCAATATATCTGATTAGAGCCTGTCCTTCCTGTAATCCCAATTGAGTCAGAACTCCTCAGGGTCCAGTTTTCTCTGTGATCCTGTGATCCTCTGATCCTGTAATCCTGAGATTCTGGGTGTGTCAGAGTTCTTAGCAGTCATGCTTCCTCTGAGACACTGAGATTCTAGTCTGTCCAAACTCCTGGGATCCTGGGATCCTAAGCATGTTAAAGCACTTGGGGTTGGTATGTCCTCTGGAGACCATGGGGTTCTCCCCTGAGTTTGAAACCAAATAAATCAGTGTGACTGGAAAAACTGGGTTCCCTGTGTCTCTGCTCCTGCTGTCCCCAGCCCCTGATGAATGTGTTGGAACAAAGGTTGCATTTGACTCTCTAGTCATCCTAAGATCTTGGGTGTGCTAGGGCACCTGGGGTGTGAAGAGTCCTCTGGGGACTGTGGGACTGTCCACTGATACCGCAGCCAAGGTGGCCCAGTGCTGGCATTTGATACACTATCATATCACCTTCAAATAACAAATAGATTGATGACTTTCTTTCCCGTTTATATCCTCACAATGATCTTCATTGATTGTCTTACTGCTCCAAATAGATTTTTAAGTATTATATTGAAAGAAAATTAAAATTCAAGGTCCATGACTCATGTGGCTTGCTAGTTAGGAGGGCTTTTTGGGCCTAGAGCAAAGAACAAAGGCTGTAAAGTCATCCCAGGAACCAACTAGCCATAAAGATAGGGAAGACATACAAGAATGTCCAGGCTGGCCTGGCGCCTCCCTATCTCCCCCCCTTCTGACATGGGTTAAATGTTAACCAGATGCTCTGCTGTTACCTCGATCTCCACATACAGTTTGCTGATGTTTAAACTGTCCAATTGTGTGAAGCCAAGCCAATTCTTCCCCTACCCCCCACTCTTTTCCTATATAAACCCCTAACTTTTGAGTCTCCTGGTCAACACCTCTGTCTCCTGCAGGAGATATATTAAACTACCTTTTGTGTTTGCATCAAGATGTTCTCTCATGATTCTTTGGATGTGTACTATCTCATGACTCAGGTAGGGGTATCCCTATGGAGGTCTTTCAATATTGAATAGATATGGAGAAGGTGAAAAGGATTGTCTTGTTCCTGATTTTAGTGAAATTGTTTTGAGTTTCTCTCCATTTAATGATGGTTTTATTCCTAGTCTCTCCATGACTTTAATCAAAGATTTTTTTTTTTTTGATTTCATGAAAGGCATTTTCTACATCTATCAAGATGATAATATTGGCTTTTCCTCTCCCATTGGTTTGTATAGTAGACTATATTGACTGATTTTTTTCAGAAATTTTCTTTTTTTTATTTATTTTTATTAGATATTTTCTTTATGTACATTTCAAATGCTATCCTGAAAGTTGCCTATACCCTCCCCCCACCCTGCTCCCCTACCCACCCACTCCTGCTTCTTGGCCCTGGCATTCCCCTGTAATGGGGCATATAATGTTTGCAATACCAAGGGGCCTCTCTTCCCAGTGATGGCAGACTAGGCCGTCTTCTGCTACCTATGCCTACAGCTCTGAAATTAAGCCTATTTGATTGGGTGGATGAATGTTTTATTGTGTTTTTAGATTTGGTTTCCAAGTATTTTGTTGTATATTTTTGCATCTAAGTTCTTGAGGTAAATTAGCCTGTAATTTTCTTTCTCTGTTGAGTCTTTTGTGTGGCTTAGGAATCATGGTGATTATAGCCTCATAAAATACATTTGTCAGTTTCTACATCCACTCCAGTAGTGACAAGCACGACAGGCCCCCAAAACTGGGCACTGTCCCGAGGTAAAAAGTTCATGGAATCTTAGTCTCCTGAAATCATGGCATCCTGTACAATGAATGCTCCCATGTCCTTGCTTTAGTTGGTAAACAGATCTGTGTGCTTTCCCTTAATATTGCTTTATTATAAGTGCCTCTATTTGACATATATGTAAGTTAGATTCTAGGCAGTCCTTGAGCTGACCCTGGGCATGGATAGATAAGTCACTGCCCTTTGCAGGAATTTACCATTATCTAGAAAGAAGGAAGTTTCTGATCTAAGGAGGAACCAGGGTAGATACTTAGAACTATAGATAGCTGAGGGACACTTATACACAAGTATTTACAATAGCCTAGGGGGAAGGTGGACTATACAATAGACTAGAACAGGAACTATGGCAAAGGCATGAAGCCCTTGCCCCTGACTTCTAAGATTAAGTGGACCTTAGGTGGAGCTACATTTGATTCCCAGTTGTTAACATTGAATATTATCCCAGTTGGTTCCTGCCAGTCTTTTTGTGTTTGCATTCCTCTGTTATATGTAAACATCCAGTAACCTCATTGTACCTTGCTGGTGTGTCACTTAACTTCCCTATTTTCTGATGTATAAAAAGTTTGATGCTCAAAAAGTTTGATGCTCAATTTGACAAATTACATTCAGATCCACACTCCCTTGTTTCCAGTCTGTTTGTCACCCCACTTTCGCCAACTCCTTTGCCTACCTATAACCAGAACCCGAGTTTCACCTGTGGAACGAGGACCCAAGTAAGGTTCGTCTGAGGCAGTCAATGTTCCCTCCTGTTCTAAATTTGGAAGAATTTGAGTGTTATTGCCATAATTTTAGTAGTATTGATACTAGCTCTTTTAAATTCTATGCTAAAACTTGCCTGCCCTGGAATTTTGGGGGGAGAATAGGGGGACCTTGAGAGACTTTTAATGATTGCCTTCCATTTCCTAGGAGTTACAAGTTAGTTTAAAATGTTACATCACCTTGATTAAGGTAAGTGGTTTCTATGGAATAAGTCATCATTTCTTTTATATTTTCCAATTTTGTGGATACAGGTTTTAAATTATCATGTAATGATTCTTTGGATTTCCTCTTTCTCTTGTTATACCACCTGTTTTCCCGTTTTTTATCTGATTTTGTTACTTAGGTAGTCTTCGAATTTTTTTGCTAGTTTAAATAAGGGTTTGTCTATCTTGTTTATTTTCTCAAATAACCAATCATTGTCTCTTTGATTCTTTGTATTATTCTCTTTGTCTCTATTTTATAGATTTCAGCCTTGATTTTGATTATTTCTTGCAGTCTACCCCTCTTGGGTAAGCTTACAACATTTTGTTCTAGAGTTTAATATGTACTTTAAACTGCTAGTATGAAATTTCTCCAATTTATTCATTTAGGTAGTTAGACATAGGAGCCATGAAGCATTGCCATGTCTCTCTTTGAGTAGAGGACTTCTGCCAGAATTGCAGGGTTAGGTTTTGGTAAGGATGAGATGAGAAGAATCCGGTGGTACTCTGGGTGGGCACTGCAGAAACTGGAGTCATTGACAGCAGAGTCTTACTGGGATTCTGGTGGCTGGAGTCTCCTCTTGTGTAGCAGGGGTCACATTCTCATAATAAAATATCTAAAATAGTTGGGAGCCAATACAGAATGATTCATTATATCAAGGACCACAAAATACTTTCTTAAACTAGAGTAAGATAGCACAATGTCCCGAGAGATGGCCCAAGTGTTAGAAAGCAAATTACCAACTTGATCACATACTGAGGATTTCCATAAAAATACAAAACTAGAAGCTATTTTACATATATGGCTTCCCTCAAGGACTTTTTGTCCCAAACTTCAATATAGGACCCATAGCTGGACAATAGGCTATGCCAGCCATCAGAATTCCAACTTACACCTAGAGAAAAATATCTGTTCAACCAGAGTATTGCCTAGCCATCAGAAATCCAAACTCTTTACATATCATAGCCCACTCAAATATATATGTATTTTCCAGTATGTGTGTGTGTGTGTGTGTATATATATATATATATATATATATATATATATATATATATATATATATATATGTGTGTGTGTGTGTGTGTGTGTGTGTGTGTGTGTTGACACTGTGCTTGCTGTCCCTGACTCTGTGAGTTCATGTTAGCTTTGCTCAGTTGACTTACAAGTCTCTGTTCTACTGGGGACCTCCATCTTCTGCTTACCACCATACTCTTGCTGCTTCCTCTTCTGCAGGGCTCCCTGACCTTGGATGGGAAGAGTTTGATGGAAACATTCTATTCTCTCTCTCTCTCTCTCTCTCTCTCTCTCTCTCTCTCTCTCTCTCTCTCTCTCTCTTATCTTGCCATGGATCTCTGTTTTCCTTCCCAACTGTGAGTATTGCAGAATTTCATTAAGAGACATTTTATTATTGCTTTTCTTCCCCAGTAGTATTTGGTTTTGCCATAGGTCAATGGGATATCTAATCTTTGCTTCTTTTTCACACAAGCAGTGTTGGGCATGGTTTCCATCTCATGTTCTGGGCCTTAAGTTAAGTCTGACATTGGTTGGCATGCATCTGCAAGGCCTATTCCACGATTACACTAGCACTTTTTCCGATCATCTATCAAAGGTTTTGTGGCTGTGTTATTTGTTTCTCTTTTGGTAGTCAGCATTTTACTTTCCTATACCAAAGATAATAGGTTCAGTGTAGGCACCAGCCCAAACTCTCCATGTTCAATGAGCTATATGGCTGCTGTCTCCTGCCATATTGCCTTCTTGTTAGATTGCAGAAAGTATCCTAAATCTTGGCAATAGCCTAAATACTTTAGGGATATTCATGGGATCTCTTAAGCCCAAAACTCAATTGGACACAATACAGTTTCAATACTCAAAAACCTCATTTGGAGACAAGTGATGGCCAGCTGAGACTCCATCTCCTTCACCTTTTGGAGGATTGCCTTCATATATTTTAGGAGGTTTTCATTGCACCAGGTTTCCATATTACCATAAAATGCTCCTCAGGTATAGCTGTTTCTCCTTGCATACCTTACCTCTACCTCAACCCCAACCTTGCATACCTTACCTCTACCCTACCTCAACCTGGTCCCTTCTTACCTGATCCTCTCATGTCATTCCTCCTTCCCTCATACCACACATAAAATCCATTCTATTTCTCTACCTAGGGACATCCATATGTTCTACAGAGTACCTTCCTTTACATATAATTTCTCTGGGTCTAGGGATTGTCACAGGGTTGTCAGTTAATTGCTGATATACACATATATAGGGTGGTATACCATATTTATCTTTCTGGATAAGAATTAACTCATTCTGGATGATTTTTTTCCTAGTTCCATCCATTTGTTTGCAGTTTTTCTGACATCATTTTAATAGCTGGGTAATACTTCTTTGTGTAAATGTTTCATATTTCTTAATCCATTCTTCTGTTGAGGAACATCAAAGCTGTATCACTTTTTTGAGTATTGTAACTAAAGTAGCACCGAATATGGTAGAGCAAGTGTACTTTTGGTAGAAATAAGCAATAGGTTTCAAAGCAGATCAATTACCATCTTTCTGAGGAAATACCATACTGGTTTCCATTGTGGCTATAAAAGGTAGTACTCCAACCAGCAATGTATTAGAGTTTCCCACACTTCACGTCCTCACCAACATGAGCTGTCACTTGTGCTACTGATCTTCTGACAAGTATAACATAAAATCTCAAAGTAGTTTTGATTTGTATTTCCCTAACTGCTAAAGACTTTGAACATTTCTTTAAATATTTCTCAGCCATTTGAATATCATCTCTCAAGAGAATTCTGATAAATACCCAATTATTTTTTAAAATCTAATTTCTTGACTTTATAAATTTTGAATATTAGTTCCCTCTCAGACATGGGGTTGGTAAAGATCTTTTCCCATTTTGTTGGCTGTCACTCTTTCTGAGTGACATTATCCTTGCCTTATAGAAGTATCTCAGTTTGATGAGGTCCTATTTACTAACTGTTGATCTTACTACCTGTGTTAACAGTGTTCTGTTCAGAAATTCTCTTCCTGCTCCAATGAGGTCAAGGCTATCCCCATTTTCTCCTCCTTATGGTTTAGTGTACCTGGTTTCTAGCAAAGGCATTTAATCCATTTGTAGCTTTTTTGAATACAAGAAAATAAGTTGGTTTTTTTTGCAATCTCATATTCTTCTATTTAGATTGCAAGTAATTATTTAGAGGTCTTCTACATTTTCATAAGGGAAGCTGTACTGAAATCCTCTGTCTTTTGTTGGGTCTTTATGTGATTTAAGTATTAGAGTAATTGTGATTTGGGGCATTGATCCTGTTTCTAATTGAGGAGTTTCTGCAATAATTCTTTGAAATCTGATAGACCTGGGTTTTTGTTTTCTTTTGTTTTGTTTGTTTGTTTTTTGACAGTTTTTTTTTTGTTTTGTCTTATTTGTTATTGTTTTGTTGTAGTTGTTTTTGTTTGTTTGTTTTGTCAGTGCAACTGAAGCTACCACAATTGCTGACATTTTCTTTTCAATCAAAATTGTTTTTGTCAACAAAACAACTTGGAGCTCTTAGGCTGGAGGAAGCACGGCCAAACTTTTACCCCCATGGGAGATTTTCCTCTTTCACAGTTGTGGCCATTCCCAGTATGGTATAACAGTCTTATCCATGGAGTTATGGTCATCAGAGGTGACAAAGCAAAACCCCTTTCCACTGTTTCTGTCAGTCATGATTTCAGTAACTTTTTTAATACTTCAAAACACCTTGCAGATGACATTCCTCAGTGTTGTCTGTTACCACCAGCAAAGATCTATCTCTTTTTTTCACAGTTAAGTGGGCACCTGGTCTCTCTGAATCTTCTCTTGATGGAGCTTTTGGCTTCCACAACTCTTCCATCCACACTGCATGGTCTTGCATTCACAGCTGCATCAATTTCCTCCATAGTGGCCTATGTGACAAATGCATAGCCCCTGAATAGATTCTGTTTGGACCAATCAGTAGCATATAGTTGGTAAGTGTTCCATGTGCTCAAAATGACTCCCCAGACTCTTGTTCATTGTTTCAATGCTCAGCTCCTCTCCTTCCCCCGAAGATTTTCCATGACTTCTCTGACTTCTTGGGAGACCGACTTAGACTTGATAGTAGAGAAATGAGAGCCTTCAGTCAGGCTTCTTGGACTTCTCAACAGGCAGAAAATTACAGGCTTATATAGGAATTCAATGAAAAAAAATTATACAAAACCATTCATAGTTCACACCTGAAGGATGAAAGGGAAGATATTCCCAATAAATTATATGGAGCTTCTATGACTTTGAAACCTTACTCTGGCAAACACAATGTGAGAAAGCAAAATAGATGCTTCCTCACTCTTACGTTTATTTTTTGAAATTAAATTTATGTTTAATTAAAAAAGAACTGTAGGGAACATTGCTATATGGCCAAGAAAATGCATAGAAATCTGCAGCTGACTGGGATAAGGAGGTGACCTGCATGATGAGGTAGAGACCTGGGATAAAAGAGGCACCCAAGAATCAATGGGGGTAACAGATGTGACTCACTACACTGGGGATATGAAACCTGAAGAGGCCACCTAATAATTGGTCCTCCCATGATTTTAGGGTTTTGTGGGGAAATTGTGGAACCTTTAGCTGTTAGAATCCTTCTAGAAGTATATCACTGATCCCCCATCCCAGCTTTGGGATGTGTTCATTGTCAGTTCACACCCTTGATCCATTTCAAATTCAGCTTTTCAGTAAAGATGTGATCACTTAGCATCTTGAGCTGAACCCCAGTTATATTGACTTTGTAGCTATCCTTGGCTCTTTCATGGACCCTTCGGCCAAAACATTATTCTATAAGTTGATTTCCATCATGGCATATTACTATACAACAGAAAAGTAACTATTGTATATAATAATAACGTTCATGGGAACATCGGATTTCCTGGCATCTAAATGCTGATGAAATGTCTCAGCTGTGTAGGACAGTGTTAGAATCTGGAATGGAAGGGAATGCTTGAAATCTGATCACTTAGGGAGTAGGGAAAGAAGGATAAATAATTCAAAGCTAGACTTGAGTTCATAGCCAGTCCAGGTCTATAGTGGGAAACATGAGACCTAGTTCCAAGAAAAACAAATACATGAATAAAATATAAAAATCAAGTTTAGCTTTAGAATTCTTATTATAGAAAAATAATGTTGTATCATTTACAAGTCCCTGTGGCTGATGGAAACACAGCTCCTGATGAGTCTACTTTCTTTTGTTACCACCTTATTACTTTAAAAATGTATGAAACTCCAAATGCCTCTGGAATCCTCTTCCACACTACATTTATTGCTTTAATTCAGTAAATGTGCCACTTTAATCTGCTATCTTTCTTATTTTATTAAGTTTTTATACTTGGGATTCTTTATGTCTGCTTTCTAATACAACTATTTTTCTATATCTTGGTAAGACTGGGGTTCTGTGTCCATAAAAGACATTTCTTATGAACACACATAACTTCAAAAGACACATCTGAATATATCTATAAGTATTTTTTTTCATAAATTACTTTGAACCCTGTCTTATAAGTAGTGAAATTGATTCTCTTTTTTTCTCTATTTTTAAAGAAGATTTTAATTGTCCATTCTGAAAATTTACAATTTAGAAGATGTTTAAATTGACCCCCAAGGGAATGCTTTCCTCTGCAATTACCCTTGTTTATCATCCCTTTGATTTTATTTAACACACTATCTGACAACAAGAAAAGATCCATGATCTTAATCTTGCTGATCCTCCTGTAACCATTAGGCAAATGCCTCATTTAACAAATGAGTCTTCTGCTTTGCCCTACAACCAGAAAACTAATTTTTCCTCAAACTAATCAATGAAACTCATTTAGAGAATTGTTTTTTTTTTTTCTTCCAAGGAGGGTAACATAAAGACTAGAAAAAGATGGAAAAATGTCAGGGACTATTCCTTTATATAAATATATTGAAAGTTATAGACTCAGCTTCATTGTTGGGGAACTGTACATCAAATTTACTGTGTCACACTTTTGATCCCAGTGTGTTTTCATAACACCTTTGTTTCAGGTCAGTTGACAAAGATGCAGAGACTGACTTCTTGTTTTTCAGCTTAATTGGTCTATGTCTGAGTCTATTTTTATTGCTTGCAATGCTTTTTCATCACTAGAGATTCAAACTTGAAGAATTGTTGCTTCTGGTTTTAGGCCTTTTCCCCTCATTTACCTTGAAAGTTCCTTCATTTAATTTTTCTCTATATATGTTAGTGCTATTTTTCATATTTTGGAAAAATATTGATATTTCTATAGGATTTATACTGACTCTGTATATATCTAGGGATAATATGAAATGTTTATAATATGAGTTAATCTAATTGTTAATATGGGTATATTTCCACATATTCATTCATACTCTGTAGTTTTAAGTTTAGGTAATTTTCTGGGTAAAACATATTGACAGAAATTTTATAGGCATTATTAGGAGTTGATTTAAGTAATTGTTCCCAATTATACAGTGTAGTTCTTGTCTATAGATATGATGATATTTCTAAACTAAAATTCTATTGTAACTTTGGTTGAATTCTCTTTTCAATCTTGATGGTTCTAAGGCAGAGTTTTTAGCATTGTAACATCAAGTAACATTAAGAAGGACCAAAGTTGATATTGTTTTCCCTATTTAAATTGTCTTTATTTTATTGACTTTATATGTTGCTCTGTCAATGATTTTCAGCCTCAGTTTTAATGAGTTTAATATGAGTGAATAATTTTTCTTTATTCTACTTCTACTCACTCAGTTTGATAATAAAGTTCTTTTGAATGAATTAAAAAATAATTTTTGTTAATGTACTAAATATTCAACACAACTCACCAGTGAAAACCATTGTTTGGGAATTTTGATTGTTAGTTCATTTTTGCTTTCAAACTTCAATTTTCATAGTAATTTCACATTAGTTCAATTATTTAAATATTTTTAAGATTCGCATTAGAAAAACAAAATGTGTTAAAAATTATCAATGTATCACAACATTCCAAATTTGTTGATGTATAGTTGTCAATAATTTCTTACCTGTGGAATGTTCATCCGTAAATTTTAACTTATGTCTTTTCTTTAATACTTATTTTCTTCAGCAAATTTTAAATTTGGTTTGTGCTTGCTTTGTATTGTGATCCATTGCAAATATTAGAGGTATTTTACTTCATTTTAAAATATTTGTATTCTTTTTACATTTTTTACTTCTTGATATAAATTTTCTTTTCAGTACACCTTAGAGTATCCTTCCATCAAGTTCGACATTTGCAGTTTCCAATTTTCATGTCCACACGATTTTTATATTCCCTTCAATCTCACACTGATCAAAACTCCTTTTATGAAAGTGCAAGTGTTGGTATCAGTTCCAAAGTCTAATTTATTTCTGATTTCTAGATTTATTTATTATCCTCAAAGATATTTATCATGCATTTTAATAACATTAGAAAAATGAAGCATAGCTTAGGATGTCTTTCTTATAGCATGTTCCTTCTTCATTTGTTTATTTATACATTGATAATTTTCTGTCCAAGAGTTTTATTTTATTCTCCTTTCAATGTCTCATTTTATTGACTTTAAGGTGTAAAATATTTTATTCTACTGTACTTGATTTTACTGTACTCTGTATCTGTTTTATCTTGCCTTTCAAAGTTGAGATATTTTCCAGAAATTTGATAAATTTTTATGTTTTGGGGGCCAGTATTCTATTCTTTCTTCTTTGATACTTTTATTTGTCTTTTTGGTTTTGGTTATTTCTTTTTTGTATTAGCATTTGCATAACTTGAGAAAACGTTACTTCTTTTACGTGTATATAGAACTTATCATTGTGAAAATTCCTGTATTGGAAGCAGGCAGAGATATTAAAATACCTTGAGATATTTATGGATAATGCTTGGTTATCAGTGCATTTGTTTAGTTGAAATCAACTTACCAGCTTAGATCAAATGCTTGAATGGACTATTATTTTGGAGTTTATTGACCTTGTCTATATCCTGTGAGATAATGTTCCTAAAATTGACTTCAGATTGTCACTGTTCACAGGATATCTGTCGGTTATAGGGTGAGGGGAATATAAGGAGTGAACTCAAGAATATCCCTTGCCAATGTGAGATATCTACCTGTTTCATTGTGCCATAGAACATAAATACTGTTTCTAGGAGATGTGTACTTGGAAGACAATTTATTGAAGTTGGAAGCATAGCTATTCATAAGGACTAAGAATAGTGGACAGGTGTAATGGCTGGAATTCATAATATGGCCCATACCTTCTGTTTGAAGCCACTATAGGGATGGAGAAGAATGTTTTTGGTTGTTTTTCTGCTTGCTTTCACCTTGCTAGAAAGTCCATTATTAACTAGCATTACAGCTTATTTATTTATGCTTCCAGCATCTATTGAAAACTAGCTAAGACATCCAACACTTTAAACCAAGAAACTTGTGGATTCTTGAATTTTTTTTTCACAGACAGCCATTGTTGGATTATCTGTACTATTGTGATTTAAAAAGATATGGCACCCATAAATTGTTTGAGTGCCTAGGTCATAAGGAGTGATACTTTTAGAAGGTGTGACCTTGTTGGAAGAAGTCTGTCGCTGTGGTTGTGGGCTTTGAGGTTGCATATGTTTAAGCTATGCTCAGTGTGGGACATAGTATCCTGCTGCCTACAATATCTAGATGTAGAACTCTCAGATGCCTTTCTCCAGTACCATGTTTGCCTGTATGCTGTCTGCTTCTAAACATGATGATAATGGATAAAGCCCCGAAAGCATAAAAATCCTTAAAAGACTAAGGATGCAAGCAACACGTTGTAATATAATAAATGTGGTATAGAGCAAGCTTACATGTCATTATCCTAAAAAGTGAGAAACTCAATTAATTTTACTAAAATCCAGAACAAGACCAGTTTGTCTACTCTCTCCATACCAATTTAATATATACTTAAAATCTATACTAGAGCAATAAGACAACTGAAGGAGATGAATGAGATACAATTAGGTATGGAAGAAGTCAACATATTCTTATCAGGAGCTAATAGGATTTTATAAAAACAAATTTTGAGAACACCACTTGGAAATTGCTATAACTTATGAACAATTTCTCCAAAGTAGCAGGATACCATATTAAGACAAAAGACCACTAACCTTTCTATATAAACAGGTAGACTAATAAAGAAATTAGGAAAACAATACAATTCAAAACAACCTCAAAAATAAAATAGACTAATTCTAGGCAAGCAAGCAGAAAACTTATAATAAAAAGTTGAAGACATTTAAAAAAGAAACAAAGATGGAAAGACTTTCATGCCAACAGATTGTTGTGATTAGTATAACAAAAATGGCCACATTCCAAAAGCAATTTATATATTCAATGTAATCTCCATCAAAATAGTATTGATGTGAAGACCTAATTTCTAACAAATAATTCAAAAATATATATCGGAGAAATAACATTATTGCCAACAAATAATATTCCTCAATAGATATTTCAATGTAGAAAAATGAAAATAGATCATATCTATCACTCTACATAAAACTCAACTATAAATGAACCAATGAGTTCAGATTAAGTACATATACCCTGAACATTATAGAAGTAATATCGTTGGAAAAGGACTGAACTTATTGATAGAGGAAAGAGCTTTGTAAATATGAAACCAATGATTCTGATATTAAAGTTAAAAAATAATAAATGGGACATCAGGAAGATGAAAAGATCCTGTATGGCAAATAATATCATCATTTGAGCAAATCAGCAGCCGACAGGGTGGAAAAATCCTCACCAATTATACATCAGATATAACAGAGTTATATAAAATATAGAAGAACTGAAAACACTGAATATCATGATAACAAATAACCTAATTAAAAATTGGGTATAGCACAAATTAGTGAGTTCTTAAAATATAAAACACAAGCTGCTGAGATATATATTTAAATTGTTCAATATACTTAGTCATCAAGAAAATGTAAACAAAATTTTCTTTGAGATTTTTTTCTGACCCACTCAGAATTATCAATCCATTGTTGTTGTTGTTGCTACTGCAGTTGTTGTTATATTTATTTTATTTATTTACATTTTGAATGTTGTTTCCCCTCCTGGTGCTGTCTTACAGACTTCTTCTCCCCATCTTCTCTCCCCTTCGACTCTGAGAGAGTGCCCCATGCCTGGCAATTGCCTTGCCTGGGGCTTCAAGTCTCTACAGGATTAGCCACATCCTCTCCCACTGAAGCCAGACAAGGCAATCCTCTACTACCTATGTTCCAGGGACCTTGGAAGAGTCCATGTATACTCTTTGGTTAGTGGCTTAATCTCTGAGAGCTCTGAATGGTCAGGGTTAGTTGATGCTGTTGGTCTTCCTATGGGGTTGCCAAACCTTCAGCTTCTTTAATCCTACCCCTAATTCTTTCATAGGGGTCCCTGACCTCAGTCCAATGCTTGGCTGTAAGTATCTGCATCTGTCTCAGTCAGCTGCTAGTTAAGACTCTCAGAGGACAGCCATGAGAGGCTCCTGTCTATAAGCACAATATAGTGTCATTAAATGCTCCTGTCTGTAAGCACAGCATAGCATCAGTAATAATGACAGGGTTTTGTGTCTGCCATTTGATAGAACCCTGAGTTGGGCCAGTCACTGGTCAGCCATATTATGTTCATAGAAGCCTTATTAGTAATAGCTAAGATCAACCTGTCACCGGAGCCAGCCCTGCCTGCATTTTACTGAACCACCCAGAGCAACCGATTCTAAGGCCTGGCTCCAGCAATGCCCCTCGCATATCTGTGCAAAGTACTCATCAGCCTTGAGCCCTGATGCCAGAAGATCCTGCACGATGGAGGTATGAAGGTGGTAGAGAAGGAGAACAGGAGCAGAACTCCAGGACTGTGAAGACCTTATCGTCCAGTCAGCTACTAAGGTCACTGCCGATGTCATTAACGCAGCAGAGAAGCTCCAGGTGGTGGGCAGGGCTGGTACAGGCATGGACAATGTAGATCTGGAGGCTGCCACATTCCTAGTCATGAACACCCCCAAAAGAAACAGCCTCAGTGCTGCGGAACTCACCGGTGGGATGATGATGTGCCCAGCCAGGAAGATTCCCCAGGCAACAGCTTGGATGAAAACCTGGAAGAAGCTGAGGAGGAGGGCAACGCTGTAGGAGGACCAGATGATATGAGTCCTCCAACACATATACAGCAGAGAACTGCCAGTTCAATCAGAGAAGATGCACCTAACCCTCAAGATATTGGAGGCCCCAGGAAATTTAGAGTTCTGGTTGGATGGGAATTGGGGGGTGGAGACATCCTTGTGGAGACAGGTGATGGGGAGGAGGTATGGCATTTGGAACAGTTGGAGGGTGGACTGAGAGGGGAATAAAATCTGGAGTGTAAAACAAACAAACAAACAAACAAACAAATAAAGAGAGATAAATAAATAGAGATAAATAAATAGAGATAAATACATAAATAAAAGATTAAATTTAAAAAAAAATGTTATCCTGTTTCCTAGTTTCTCCTCTGAAAATCCCCTATCCCCGCCCCCCATCTCCCTGCTCTCTAACACACCCACTCCCATTCCTGGTCCTGGCATTCCCCTATACTGGGGCACAGAGCCTTCACAGGACCAAGGGTCTCTCCTCCCATTGATGACCGACTAGGCCATCCTCTGCTACATATGTAGCTAGAGCCACAAGTTCCACCATGTGTTTTCTTTGATTGGTGGTATAGTTCCAAGGAGCTCTGGGTGTACACTTCCCTAACCTAAAGAAAGAGATGCCCATGAACATACAAGAAGCAAGTAAATTCTTATAATGAGAGTTTAATCTTTGAAAGAGATGCAGTTTGAATTATGTGATGTAAGAGTTAATGTGCTTAGGCTTAATTGGTATATCTTGTTTGTTAAGGGAAATTCATACGTTTACTCTCTGAAGCTCAATTGTATCAAGATAGTTTTTAATTATCATCATTGTAAAGATTATGATTAAGAATACAGGTTGTTAATCAAAAGCCTCAGTTTTTTATAAAATGGAAAAGTAGATGTCAAGTGTTATGAATGATAAAAATAGTTTTATTTTTTCATACCTGAGACTAAGAAAAATCGATGAAAACAAGTTCTTATACTCATTGTGCTTCTTTGCACAGATGTGAGGCTATAAAGTAAAGGCTTAGCTTGTGCTTAACCAAATGAGAACAACCTCTTTACTAAACCTTTTCTAAGACTCTTTAGAATCTTAGAACAAATAAGAAACATGCCTTGGGAAGAAACCCAAGGTCTGCAGCTATGAAAGGCTTTTGCTAGTATAGTTGCTATTCAATTGGATTCAATTTACATCACTTTGAATATCACTTTGAATGACACCTTCTATTTTGTATTGTACAGCCAAAAGAAAGAAAAACAAATGACAGAACAGTGATTCCGCTGGGTCTACTTTTACATGTTGAAACATTTTTGTTTTTAAACTTTGCTTTCCTTTTTGGATAACATATTTTGAATAGAGTACCTGGTTGGAAAACGAACCATTTTGACTGAAGAAGCAAGTTGAATAGGTATAATCATTATCTCCTTTTTTTTTTCAGATTAAATACGAATTTCCTAAAAATAAATGTAAACACAGTTCTATCCCTTCTCTGTCCTGACTCCTTGTCTTAGGGTTCCAATTGCTGTGAAGGGACAGAATGATCAAGGCAACTCTTATAAAGGATATAAAGGAGAATATTTAATTGGGGTTGGCTAACACTTTCAGAGGTTGAATCCATTATCATCATTGCAGGAAGCACAGCAGGGTACAGGCAGCATGGTTCTGGAGTAGTCAAAGTTCTATATCTTGACTGAAAGGTAACTAGGAAGAGACTGGCTCATCTGCATGCCACCAGCAGGATGGTCGCTTCCACACTGGTCAGAGCTTCAAAGGCAACCCCGGCAGTGAAGAACTACCTCCAACAAAGCCAAACCTACTCCAACAAGGCCAAATGTCCTAGTAATGCCACTTCCCATGAGCCAAGCATAGTGAAACCACTACACTCTTTTGTTATATTTTTAGCCAGAAGGACATTAACTCTCTATATTTTAACAATAATACATTCAAATTTTATATTGAAATAATTTTAATTTCTTTATCTTACATGTTCTTACTATTCTTTCCGGAACTCTCTTCCAGATAGTTAGTAGTTTGCAAATGCACAGAGTAGATACACACATCAAAGAACCACACAGTAACTAATGTTTCCAGCATATATTTATCCCTTCTTAACTTCTAAAGACTGTTTCTTCTTCTTCTTCTTCTTCTTCTTCTTCTTCTTCTTCTTCTTCTTCTTCTTCTTCTTCTTCTTCTTCTTCTTCTTCTTCTTCTTCTTCTTCTTCCTTCTTCTCCTCCTCTTCCTCTTCCTCTTCCTCCTCTTCTTCTAATAATCATTTTATTTGTTTACATTTCAAATGGTATCCCTCTTCCCAGTATCCTCTCCATTAACCCCCAACCCAATTCCCTATCCTCTTTGCCTCTAAAAGACAGCTCCCCAACTCACCCACCCATTCCCACCTCACTCGTATTGAACTTCTAAAGGAGTATTCTTACTACTTGGGAAAACAAGAAGTGAAACTCATGTTACAAAGGGCAAAAGTGAAACTTCAGAAAGAAAACTGAAAATTACGTTATTTTGGTCATTCTGAAATTTCTGTGCAGCAGATAGAATAATAGACCCTCCTCAATGCCCTTTTCATTCCTGGAGCCCAAGAATATGCCATTTCATATGAAAATATTGGCATTTGCATGTATAAATAACTGCTCAGACGATGCCCATTTATTGCTTAGTGGCCAAATCTAGCTTAGTGCTTCTTACATACACATAAAGTGTTCAGTTTTTACCTAAATTTGATTATTGTAAGTAATAAAAGATTTTATTTAGGGGAGAAAGCAAGGATGTAGGAGAAGATGTCACTCTGTAAATGTAACATATGTTTGATATTTAATGTGAAATAACTTTGTTTCGCTACTCATCCATGTAAATAACTACCATTTCTGACAATTTAATTACTTCATATTTGATATTTATTATGTTAATTATATTGTATTTTTACCAATTTTTACCTTTAGTTTCTAAAATTAAAATAAATATGTTTGGTGTAGTCACAATTATTTTTTGTTTTCACAGAATGTTTATTCTAACTGTAGGACATTAAAATTGAAGAGATTAAAATAATTTTTCAGAAAATACCCAATATATGTAATGTTGGTTTTTCTATTAAAAACTAATGAAGAAGGGCTTCTTTACTGCAAAAGTGACATCATGCAATTCAGAACCTTAGAAAATTAACAATTGCCTATATAAAATTAATATTTCCCCTAAATATTCACATCTTTGGGGTATACAATTAATATTTACAGTATCATGTCATTACACTGAAATATTTGTTTAGAGAAGAGTGGAGACAGTGACTACAAAGGTGTGTGTGGACACATGTATGCATGTGTGTGTACGCATGTGAGTTCCTGAGTGTGTGTTTTTAACAAATAAATGTGAACAAAACAGAGCTGAGAGGAAGAGTTAAGAATCAGAAGTCAAACATTGTCAGAAGTGGTATTTCTAATTTTTACTTGTACATAAATGAAGCATTGAGCATTAAAATAGTTAATAAAAATTAAAACAGTAACTTTAACCAAAATTTTAAGTTAAAATTGAAAAAGATTTATAATTTAATTCATATTCAAATATTTGAAAGGGTTATATATTATACTGAGTCTAGCATTTATACAGTTTGCTTGAGGTGAGAATTGTCAATGACATGGTGTCAAGGCTGATGTTTTGAGTGATTTGTGATACAGAACTTATGGAAAATCATGTTCTAACGTTCCCTCTCTTTTCAAAGGTGCATTTTTTAAAAAATGATATTGTGATAAAATACCATGATCAAAAAAAAAAAAAAAAACAAAACAAAACAAAACTTAGAGGTTGAAAGGCTTTACTTTGCCTTGTGGTTTCTTGTTGGACATTGGGCTATACACAGACAGTCTGGTCTCCAGCCGAGCTGAGATGTTGAACCCCAGGACCCAGTGGTGATAATTTTCCTACATGGGATGGAAGGAGTTCTCTCATGTCTCCTGGAACCCTGGCTCCTGTCAAAGTTACCACCCTCAGCCCCCACAAGAGAAGCATGGTTAGTAGTCATGTAGGCAATGTCCCAAGCTTCTGACCTTCAGGCTAGAATTCTCCCCAGTTACCTAGCAACAGTAAAGATAACAGCACACTAAAAGAAGGGCTGCTTGGCCCCACCTTGCTCTCTTACTCCCCTTATTCTCCTCTTTCTCTCCTTGTCCTGTCCTGTCCTCTCCTTTTCTTCTCTCTTCCTCTCTGTCCCTCTTATCCTCTAGCTTTTCTTCTCTCTCTCTCTCCTTTTCCCCTTCTGTCCTCTTGTGCATGGCCGGTCTCTCTCTCTCTCTCTCTCTCTCTCTTTCCACCTTCTCACTTTCCCCCTGCCTTTCTAAAATAAAGCTCTAAAACCATAGATCGTCTCTGTTCATCAAGGTGCACTGTGCTTACTCTCACCTGTGTGGGAACCTCTCTCCCTTAGCCCTCTTTCCTGTAACCCTGGGGCTACAGGGTGTCACCTGGGGGCCCAGTCGGGGCCTGCCCCTTGTCGGCCCCCCATCAAATGGGGTCAATGGCTCAGATACCCACCTGGGGCCCAGTGGAAAGCATCTGGCAGACCTCCCATGTCAGCCTTCCCAGAGCATAGGAGGAACTCTGGCCAGACATGGGCTATCCTCCTTCTCCTCTCCTTCCCCTGCCCCCTTTTAGTTCCCATAGTTCTCAAGTGATCAGTTTATCATAGCAGGGAAGGTAGGGCAAGAGTCAAGATAAGCCTAGAGGTAGGAAGAGGAAGAGGGCTGATATTTTTATTCACACATGGGAATTTAAGGGAGTGATAAGCAGAAGTGTAACAAAGTTACAGACATGCCAAGCCAGCTCTCAATGAATTACTGGCTCCAAAACCAAATAATTTTCTATCTACTTTAAAATGCACCACCAAATGAGAACCTAGTGTCTAAACATGTGGTGATGGGAGAATCTTTTCATTAAGTTCACTATACCATGAGACCTCTAATTGCAACTTGATTAAAACTTTTGTCTTTGTAAGTAATAAAATAGTAAAACAGCAATTCCATATTTTGAGTACTATTCATCTGTGACACACTTTATTTTGAGTCCCTGTTTCTAATGTTTTGGTGAAATTAGATTTTTATTTTTTTCCAAATAAATCTCTAGTTTAAAAAATGATTGAATTATGGTCCATTTTCTATGAGTCATTTGTACTTAAAATACAACTGTATCATGTATGCTATATGAGGAAGGTCATTGTCAATACCATATTCTAAAATTGTTGATAAATCAGAAGAAAATTTATTGAAATTATTAGTAGATTGTCAAAAATTCTGCATCATTAAAATTCAACTTATATATGTGTATACATATGTGCCCATGGAAATTAAAATTGAAAATTAACTGGTGTATTTACTGTTCCTGATTTGTTACTGCCATAGGAAAAAGTCAATGTGTTTTTAAAATAAAAGTGACATAAAACCCAGATAACAATATTAAATAGAGTAATTTTAACAAAATATAAGAAAAAATTAATAATATAACTTTAATAATATAAAAATATTTGCAAAGCATTAGATCACAATGAAAATGAGAGATGTTTTTAGTTTTGTAAAAGTATTTAACATATATTCTTAATATTGGAGTTTAACTTCACAAATTAAAATGATAATTTATTTGATATGTTCAATTACTGCTTAATTCAAATTTTTCATGAGAGTAAACTAAGCATTTACATATGCTTAAGTATTACTGTGTTCTACTATTATAAGTGAAAGAATATTTGAAACTATACTTAATTTCAATTTGTAATATTATTGTAGAAATATTACATATTTTTGAACTTGCATCTTGTCATGTGATTCACTTAAATTGGAAACTACATATCCAACAGCTGGTACTGGTATCAAAAATTTCTAATGATAAAAAGACTTCTTGGCAAGCTAGTGCTCCTGTTAAGTGGAGAGAGTAATGTTTTTGACATCTGTAATTGAGGTAATTTGTAACAGAACACATTACTTAGGCAGCTGTGAATGACTGTATTTCATGATTAAGATTATATTCCATTAATCAATTTATAGACCTAAATATACTATTGTTTAAAAATAATAAGAATGTGAAGACACTATATTCAATAAATATAATTAAAACAATAGTTTATAAAAGCAATCTATTTGCCTTTTAACTGTTTGGTGAAGTCACTGGAGCACACAGACAAATAGCTAACAACTTGTTTAGTTTTATTTATGGAAATAATGAAAGTGTGTTAATGACAAAGTGCAAAATTATAAAATAGAAATTAATGTACTGTGAAATATAAGACTTTGTTAAAAAGAATGAGTAGAATAAATGCTCATGCCTTCTAATTAACATTTTATAATTCATTAACAACTACTAAATCATTTCTATTGAAATGACCCTATAAATTATATACCATCAAAATGATATAAATATGTTCAATGTAGACTAAGTACAGAAATTAAAATTAAACTAATTTTAGTATTATTCAAATATTTACCATAAAATCACAGATAAAATAAATAATTCCATACACTGAATTTTATACTTTATAGTACATAGGCCTAAGTATTACTATGTTTCATTTTTAAATTAGTAATTGCTATTGTCCCAAAAGCCCAGAGTATTAAAGGCAAGGTGCATGACTTCAAACATCATTTAACTTTCCAATAGAGAAATTATGTAAAAAAATTCTTTATTACATTTCAAATGTTATCTTCTTTCCTGGTTTCCCCTCTGGGAACCCCCTATCCCGTTCCCCCCTTACCCTGCTCACCAACCCACCCACTCCCATTTTCCTGTCCTGGCATTGCTCTACACTAGGACATTGAGCCTTCACAGGATCAAGGGCCTCTCCTTCCATTGATGTCCAACAAGGCCATCCTCTGCCACATATGCAGCTGGAGTCATGGGTCCCTTCATGTGTACTCTTTGGTTGGTGATTTAGTCCCTGGGAGCTCCGGGGATACTTCTTGTTTCATATTGTTGTTCCTCTTCTGGGGTTGCAAACCCCTTCAGCTCCTTGGGTCCTTTCTCTAGCTCCTCCACTGGGGACTCTGTTCAGTACAACAGTTGGCTGTGAGCATCCACTTCTGTATTTGTCAGGCACTGGCAAAGCAATAGCACTGGCAATATTGCATTATTAAGTTATTAAATAATAGTCAAAATGCAATAGTCTTAATTTCCTTTATGATTTTGTTTATCAAAATTCTTCCTCTTACATTCACTTTTTACAATTGTCTAGTTGAATTTCTAAAGAATGTTAACATTAAAATAGCAGATATAATGATATAATAAAATAATAACTATTCACTGTTTTTTTAAACATTGAAATTTGAATAAACAAAACTATTTTATATTATCACATTCAAGATAACTTACAGGCAATCTTAGCAAGACTGTGTATTACAAATATTTCTGATTCCTTTAAGCCCTAGTTCTGGTGGATACTTCATTGTTACAGTAAGTGGAGGTGAATGCTGAAACTCATAGTTGGTCAAATTTCTATGAATAACTAATTGTGGTTGTGTCCTAGTAACTGGAAGCTCAGCTGTAAATTGATGAAAATATTGGGTCACATAAAACATCTTCTCCAAGGATCACAGAATGGGAAAGAGCAGCAAGAATAATGTAAGAACCAGAACACAGGGTTTTGTGTTATGTAAATAGTCATGAGAGGGCCATAGCACCCAGAAAGCTCAGAGAACTGACTAGATTCAGCTAGCTCAAAATATTTACAGTCCTTCCCCAAAATTACAAAATCAACAAATGGATTCTGTGGTAAAGGACAATTTTCAATGAAACTGCTGACAACATTCACAGAGAACTCTACCAAAGTGGCTTTCATTAATTACTACCTGTTTTGGCATGGGATTTTTGGTGCTGCAACTACCTTTTTGTCACCTACATATACTCCTCATATCACATTTAACCCAAAATCCTGTGAGTAATCTAATAAGCTCACCGATCTATGAAATTAGACATGGAATCATTTCTGTTTCCTGTCATTGCTGTTATCTTTGAGGAAAATGGACACTTTCTCCTCACATCTTCTCCAGAAAGGTCACCAGAATTCTACTGGAAAATTCACTCTACTAAACAAAAACATAAAGTGGAAAAACTATCTATGATACATTTTATGCAACATTAGTACAGCATGTCTGTTAGCTCCAGAGTAACAAACAGCACACCTGGTACATATTTTTGGAATGTACATTTTCAGTTATATCATATTTTATTGTTACAGAGTCTAAGGCCATAAAATACCCAAAGGTTCTGTAAGGTCAAAAGAAAAAAAATGCCCTGACAACATTATGAGACAAGAGCTTCCAAAAATGCAATTGAGTTTGTTTTGAGTTGGCCATCTGCTGCTAGGCAAGCTGCCTACTCTTAAGACTGATTTGTTTTCCCAGTGAGACTTTGGAGAGAAATAATTTTTAATGTCGAAGTAGCTATTGATTGGAGATAGGATCTGTGATAGAAGTGGGGGCTTGGTCACACTTTTTCCCTGGGCCCCATCTGGTGCAGGCCCATGAACACCCTGTGCATGCTACTACCTCTCTGTGAGTTCACATGTTCGTCAGCTCTTTGTATCTAGAAAAGTTTGAATCCTTCTGTGCTCCATCCCTTAATGTCTCTTACACTTTTTCTTTTCCATATCCTCTTCTGAAGAATTCCATGAGCCATGGAAGAATGTATTAGACGTAGACATCCCTTTTAGTGCTATGTTCCCAGATCTCTGACTCTGTGAATAATAATGTCTGGCTGTGAGTCTCTATATTTGTCCACATCTGCTGCTGGAGGAAGCTTCTATTATGACGACTGAGTAAGGCACACATTTATGAAGATAGCAGAACATCACTAGGAGTCATTGTATTGCTATGTTCACTTTGCAGGAAGAGAAGTATTTGCTTTTCTCTAAGGCCCCTGGCTTATCACTAGATAGGATCCCAGGAGAGATTCTCTGAACATTTGATTAGATGGAATTTGAGGAGAGGTAAAATGAGGTAAAACTTTTAATATTGTTCCTCAGGCTTATGACACTTTTACATGTGTTTCCCACAACAGTAGCCTAGCACTCCAGAATATATGTCTTTTGTGTGCTTTACATATACTGAAAATACAGAATTTCTTAGAATAACAGATGAAAGAGTCTCTGCTAGAACACTTAATTAGAAAAATGAGAAGAGAAGAAAAATATTAAAACAAAACAAAACAAATTATTCCTCAGATGGAAAAAAAGAGCTTTCACCATAGGCTGTAACATGTGTTCCAAAAGCTATGGTGTGGTGGACCTGTTCCTTGTGTAAAATCAATCCATCTGAGAATGACAGCCAAATCATGGTTTTCCAAAAGCTCCATTCTAAGTTTTTTGATCACACTATTTAGCAGTCTCCTCATATTCACAGGCATACATCCATATACAAAGACATTCGATAAGATGTAACAGAGAAAGACAGAAGGTTCAGATGTACAGTCTGCATGTTTAAAGGGGATTGTAATTCATTAAGTTTTGGTATAGGTTTGAAAATCAAGTCTGTGTCATAATAAAATATGATTCAGAAAGCACACTTACCATTTATAGAGTATACCAAGAATGGAATTAGAATTTAAAAGAAAGGGCTAATCAGTTCTAACTTGAAATGTTAGGGATAGAAATGAAATACTACTTGTGACTGTTATCTTTAAGTTATGAAAAGTTCATAGCAACTAAGTAAATTATTTGTATATGCCTGGGAAGATTATTTAAATTATGTTCATATAGTGATAAAAACCCTCCTTCAGTAAGGTAGTAACCTCTCTTGCCCCTGGGTATTATATGGAATAAAAGGATTTCTCCTTATTTTCACTTATTCTTGCATTAGTGATCCCTACTTCCTAACTGCAGATACAATGTGCTCAGCCATCCCCTCCTATTCCCATGATTCCCCACAGTGTTGAAATACTGACCTCAAACTTTGCACCAAACTAAACCTTTCTGCTTCTAAATAATTGTGTCAGGGTATTTTTCTGCAGTAAAAGGAAAATATCTAAGAATAAAATTTGTATTTTTGTGTTTTACTTTTATTCTTTATACTTTTTATACTTTTCAGTTATGTTTTAATTTATTTCATATGCATGGATGTTTTGCCCGACTGTATGCCTGTGCACTATGCCTAAGCAAAGGCCTTGGAGGCCAGAGCAAACCGTTGGTTCTGCTTAGTCAAGAGTTACAAATAGTTTTGTACCATGTTATGAGTGCCCATCATTAAACCTGGAGCATATCTTGATCCTCTGAATGTGCAACCAGTGCTCTTAGCACTAGTTAGTGCTCCCTCCCTCCCTTCCTCCTTCCTTCTCTCCCTCCCTACTCCCTTCTGAGTGTCTATGTATGTATGTATGTATGTATGTATGTATGTGTGTGTGTTAAATATTTGGGATCAGTCTTCTGCTTTTGTCACGTAGGTTCCAATGATTGAACTCATATGGCAAGCACTTTTAATGTGTTAAGTGATTTTTATCGGTCCCTGCAAGACATAGTTAGCAAATATGCTAGCTTGTCTAAAGTTCTATCCTAACCATGCAGCACAAATATGAATTTTAATAATTTCATTTTCTCTTACTCAATGTCCCATATTAGCTGCTTGTTGCCCAGCAGCTTTGAATAGTGTAAACTTGTAATTCCCTACTCCAGTATGAAACTGAAATAGTTTCCTCCTGAGTAGAGAAGATAATCGTTTTGGTGATATTGAAGTAGATCACTGCAAATGTCCATTAGTAATTAATATAACTCTTAAAAATAAGAAGCACTTGCTTGCTCACAGTCATCTATAGGTTGGATCACAGGGCTCCCAATGGAGGAGCTAGAAAAAGTACCCAAGGAGCAAAAGGGGTCTGCAACCCTATAGGAGGAGCAACAATATGAACTAACCAGTACCCCCTGAGCTCCTGTCTCTAGCTGCATATGTAGCAGAGGATGGACTAGTCATCCATCAATGGGAGGAGAGGCCCTTGATCTTGCAAAGATCATATGCTACAGTACAGAGGAATGCTAGGGCCAGGAAGCAGGAGTGGGTGACTTGGGGAGCAGGGCAGGGGAGGGTATAGGGGGCTTTGGGGATAGCATTTGAAATGTAAATGAAGAAAATACCATAAAAATAATTTTAAAAATGAGAAGCAATCCAACATCAACTGGTCTGTTAAAAACTGAGAACAAACTTCCCTTGGATAGTCCTAATTGCTTAAACACTAGAGAATTTAAAGTATTAATTCATAGGATATTTATTATTTCCCAAACCCTATAAATAAATTGGTGTATATATTCTGTGCTAGGAAAAGTCATTGCTAAAAATTAAAAGCAATATAAATCTGTTTGTGTGCACCATTGTGGTACATGTGCACATAGATACAAGTGCCTCTGTCAGTCAGAAAGAGAGGCTGAGTCCCCTGAAGACAGACTTGCTGTTGGTTTTTGAACCATAACCCTGGTACTTGAATTGAGCTCAGGTCCACTGGAAGAGCAACATACAGGCTGAACTCTGGACTCCCCTCTTCTTTGCATCTCTGCTAAGAATATCCTCAGCAGATCCAGGTAATCTTTTCAATTATATAGTGAAAGCATTCTGTATATACCACTTAATGATTGCTTTCCTTTCATATATCAGGGGAAAAAAATCACAGGAATTTGCCCTGCAGAGACCAAGTGTTACATTCCAGAGAACACAGCACTAATCTTCACACTGGCTTTTGTTCCTTCTTAATTAATCCATAACTGCAGCCCAGCCTTCTGAGATGTTTAAGCTTCTTTAAGCAAATGACAAGGAAAGGGGATGTCTGTAATTTACAAAGGACTAATCTAATAAATCAGATTTTAATTATGTTTATTATGGTTATTTAATTAAATCTTATTATTTCAAAGGGAATTATTACTTGTGTTACTGTGGTTGTAGGTTTATATTCAGTAACCTTACCTTTTAGGTTGAAATATCTTTCTATTTTGTTACTACGTACTTTGACAAATCCTGTAAATAATGCCAATGTTGTAGAAGAAAACCAAGTGAAATAAACTGAACTTACAAAGTGTGTGAAACCACTTAGAATACTGCCACTGATTTACAGTTTCTTTCTGCTTAGCCTCAATTTCCATGTCCCTAGATGCTTTAAATAGTACAATTGATGAAGAAAATCAAATAAGAACATTTCTGCATGCTCCCTTTAAATTCTCAGAGATAACAATGTATTTTTGAATGCAGTCACTGTTTGACTTCCAGTGCGCTGCAGCTCAGGTTTCAGCTCACCACACTGAAGAACTGGAGTTCTAAAGTGATCATATTACATTGTGTGATGAGCCAAGTGCATGCTCAGAAGCATATGGAAAGATCAGAGTTTGGAACACTATCACTCAAAACAGTTTTGTGGGTCTTATTTTTATAAGGTATTTACATTTTCTAGCAATGCCAGAGCCTGCCAAGATTATAGTGCAAATCAAGCTCTCACTATTATTTCTTTTGCTGTCAAATTGTTCATGATCATAATTTATGCACATAAGAAACCTTCTAGTGGGTCACAATTCCTCTAGTCATACTGTCTCATGATATGAGTGAATACATACTAATGGTGAAAACAAAGTTAAAAATAAGGTCAAAATTGGTAGAATAAACAACTTACAATTTTTCTCTCTTTCTGTCTCTCACACACACAGGTACATACATATGTGCACACACATGGAAATACAGAAAGAGAAAGGCACACATGGTCCATAGCCATCAATGCATATTTTTCTACCATACATGATGTAGCAAGCACATTTTGAGTAATATTTTCTTTACAAAAGAATCACACATTATATTATGTACAATGAGTATTTTGCCTACATGCATATCTGTACATCTCATGAATGGACAACCTCCAGAGGCCAGAAAAGGGCCTCAGCATGCTGAAACTGTAGTTACAGAAAGATAAGAGCCATCACAACACTGCTTGGAACTGAATTCAAGCCATCTGCATGAGTACCCAGTGCTCTTAAATGTAGACATTATCCTAGATCATGTATTTTCTTTTATAGTACTTTTCATTTTTTCACTTGGTTTTTATTTGGGGATTTTAAAAGACTGTCATATTTCATTTTACATATGTTGAAACCATACACAGCCTGTTTTAGCTACTGCTCTAATGTATTGTGTGTTGGAAATGTTAACAAGATGAACCATTTACTTCCTGAGGCACAGATAAACCATCCTCAGATGTCTGTAAGCTTCCACAGAGCTCCCTGCATGAGCAATGGTGTGATCACTTCAAAAGTTCTGTTGAGGAGTGTGTAAGCCAAGACAATTCTCTCAGCAGGCACTGGCTGGGGGATACAGGCTGTGGAGTGCAGGCACATTCTGGTGTTATTCATCAGTTAGCCCTCCACCCAAATTTGCCAGAGCAGCCTGTCTGCTACTCTATATTTAAGAGAATATCAAATAAAGTCCATATGCATATTTAAATATTTAAGGTGCTGTTTGCTACTAAATTCCCCTTATGGTATTACAGATGCTTAGATTTTATGAAGATCAGAATAGTATTCTAACTTCAACTGACATTTTGTCTCTTTTAAGTATAAAATAATGTACCCAACTCTTACATTTGTGTTACTGGGAGTAGAATATTATATCATATTGAGGACAGTGTGCTTGATTTTAAGGTAACAGTGGATATATTCATGAAAAAAATATGTATTGCTTATTGTTTATATTCAAAGTAATGAAAGTATAATGGAACATAAATGTCTAGATACAGAAATAAATATCTTTATATCTTTTATTAGAAAACAATAGAATTTGTGCATAGTGTATGGCTTCTCCTATATGTTACTAGAAATTTAATATAAATTCTAATTTAGAAAAAATAATATGTTTTTATAAAATTTCTAAATGAGATCTGAGTTTCTCTAGTTATTCAATACTCAACATCATAATTGTGATAAGATTAATTATTTTTTATGCAACCTGGGAGTGGCCTTTATAAGTTGTCACCATCAATTAATATGTGTATCTGATAATTTTCTTTGCAAAATCATAAAATACTGATATATTAAGGTGCTACACATCTGTCATTTATATGATTTTAAACATCTTATTGTGTTTTTCATGAAAAGAAGAAGCAAGAAGGAGCTTAGGACATTTTTCTTTATTACTCCATGCCTGGTATGTCTGTGCCCTGAGAGGCTCTGCCAGAGCCTGACCAATACAGATGTGGATGCTCACATCCAACCATCGGACTGAACACAGGACCACAATGGAGGAGTTAGGTGAAGGTCTGAAGAAGATGAAAGGGTTTGCAACCCCATAGGAAGAACAACAATGTCAAACAACCAGATCCCCCAGAACTCCAAGTGACTAAACTATCAACCAAAGAGTACACATGGAGGGACCAGTAGCTCCACCTGCTCATGTAGCAGAGGATGGCCTTATCTGGCATTAATTGGAGGGGAGGATCCTGGGCCTGTGGAAACTTGATGCCCCAGAGTAAGGGAATGCTAGGGTAGTGAGGCAGGAGTGGGTGGGTGGGTGGGTGCAGGAGCTCTCTCAGAGAAGCAGGGGGAGGGAGCATGGGTTAGGAGGTTTGTGGACGAGAAATCATGAAGGGCATAACATTTCAAATGTAAATACATAAAAAAACAATAAAAACAAATAAAAACAAAAGCGATACAATATAATTTTAAAATATATATATTGCTCTGTAGTTTGGTTAAACAGAGGTGTTAGTCAAATGGTAGAGATAATAATAGTGCCCTAAACATAATGAAAACCCTAGAAGGTGTCGAGTTAAGGAAAAGAAATACTGACTTGTTTGCTTTTCAATGAAATATTTGTACTTAAATAATTTATAGCCTTTGTATTGTAAATTGCGAAATATAAAAATGCAATTAGTCAATTGTTATTTATTTGTAATTAAACTTTAACTTGCTTACATAAATATAGACTACATATGCAAATTTGAAACTATAACTGAACATTTCACAGAAGTTGGAACAACATTTTAAAAGAATATTGACTTTAGTTTTAGTTTCACTTTTCATCTTTGAAATCAAGAGTTAAAAGTTTAAATTCCTTCCTTACAATGCTTGAAACCTCAGGTTATATGGTTCATTTTTCTCATTTAAAGGTGTGAATATAAGCACTCCACATGGCTTAGCCTTTCTTAGAATTTTGACACTTCTCTCAGAAATCTACCTGTGGTAGTAAGTGGCTGTCTTTCTGAATCAGCTCTTATTATTGGCTGTGGTGACCTGAACTGATATTGATTTGGCCACTATTAGATGAAGAAGACTTCTATTATCCAGTGTCTCTTCCATTACTACAAGGTTTCAAAATATTTTCTACAATATTGGTGACAAAATCATCTCCCTCTCTAAAGAGTCATTTATTTAACTAGACAAAGGATTTTAGACACAATATTGCAAGGAATAAATACCTAGTCTACAGAGGAATGAAACTAAAAGCATGAAATGTTAACTGGTTATTTTTTATCTATGCTGACAGCACACTCTTATAGCATACTGTGTAATGTTACTAATGACACTAAAATATTGTTTCTTTCTAAAAATCCCAAAAACAGACAAGGAAATTTAATCATTACTATAAACCAGATAGCATTAGTCCATGAAAATTAATGCATGCATTATAGAGTACTTGTTGACTGATAGTACTGTTTCCATTTAAATGGACACATTAACTTGTTTGGTGTGTGATTAGTTCTGTTAGATTTCTCAGTAGTTCTCAAAACCATGCGGTACACACCTCAGGAAACTGCTCTACATCCTGAAGTTGTCACGTGACATTTTTACATTTTTGTTCTTTTGCAGAGTTTCAAATAAGTACAACCATGAAGGTTGTCTTTTGTGTGTCAGGCTTTCCCTTTGTCCACTGCACTCGAGAGCCTTGTGTGCTGTGGCTTTGTATCTTTTTACTGAACACCTAACAGTCGTGGATGCTGTTGTTGCAGTTGTTGTTGTTGATAATGATGGTGATGATATTGATGGCTTGCCAATGAAGAGGTGTTTCCGTTCTCATCCTGTAACAATAATGATATTGTAAGCAGTACTGTCCAAGTTTTTCTCACCAATTCATTCATGAATTTTCAAGATTTGTTAATAGAACATGAGTTTGAACTCAAGTTTTCTGAACAAATGAGAAAAATTTCATTTCCACATGATTAAAATTTTAATTATCAGGACCTTCCAGGAAATTGTGCAGAAATAATATGTCTTCCTATACATTTACATGGAGGAAGATGTGGTAATGTTCCATCAGCAAGGGGAGAATGTCTTTCCTCTCTATTCTTACCAGTTTTCTTTCCAGCTATTTTATAGTTGTGTGATGGAATAGGAATGTTTCTTTATTTTCCTAATAATTGTCAATAAGAGTTGCTTTCTACTTTACATCTTTGAAAGGGATTCAGTCCAAATATAAGCCCAATTCGTAAATCAGGTTGCTAATGTCACAAATGGAAATTTTTCCTTTTGTATTAAAATAATTATATTTTATTTCTTAAAATGTATTTGGAAAGATTAACTTGGAAAGATCATGTAAAATAAATTAAACAGAGAACTATGAAAGTCAAACATGGGCAAAGGAACTCAAAGCAATGTCAGAAAAAAAGAATAGTTTTATTTTTATTTACTGTTTCTCAAATGATAACATATGTATGTCACAGGTAGCTTCCAGTGGAACTCAACAGAACAGAAAGCACCCCCAGCAAGCCACTAACCTCCCAGATGAAAACTACACATAACTGTACAATGCCAACTGCAGCTGAGCCTATTCTTGGCATTCCATAGCTCTTTCCGGAAAATACCCAGAGTGATCTCTAATAATTGCCAGTGTATTTATGCAGTGTTATGCAGATTGCCTTTAATATCCCCGTGTCTGCCATCTGCTTTACCTCTGGGGGAAGAGGTACTGAACATTTGGGAATACTTTTTTTTTTTCATAAGCAATAATGTTTTATGGTTCATAAAATAGGAATGAAGTAAACCCTTTTAATTTTAATTATGTTTGAGACATTCAAATTATGACAGTTCTTGGAGAAATAGCTAAATGTGTCTTTGGGGAGTGCAAAGTAGAGACAAAAGAAAGATATGTAGGTATCCATAGCCAACTATAGCACCTCTGAACATAGTACACAAGGTGTTGTGCTTTTTTTTTTTTTCCTGAGTTTTGTTAAAGAACAAAATTACTTTTAAATCTATGTAACATCAATTCAGGCTGAAGAAAGACAGAATTCCAACTTCTTAGGCAGATGTCAAAAACATTTAAACAGCTGTCAGACCAGTTCAGACTGTCATCAGAAGTGACCTTAAACTGAGTTTAGTTTTTAAATGTTATTTTAAAAAGTGCAAAAAAACAACACAGTGCCATTACCCAGCTGTCTGAAATATTAAACGAAAGAATGAACATCTGCTTAGTTGTTCTTCAAACATTAATGTTTTGGAAAGAAATTCTGTTGTCTTAGATCTTTAAGACCATCTGAGGCCTATATAGCTTCAACACCTGTGAAGGATCCTCTCAGAATACGGATGACGCCACTTCAAAGCCCCTGTTATTGTTCTTTGCCAAACATATGGCACCAAACAACAAAAAATATGAATATTCTTTATGATGTTTATGATCATCTTTCACTGTGTGTTTTAGAAGAAAATAAAGATTTTTGCACTTAAAGACAAATTTTGTTAACAAAAAAAATATATTTTATGTTATTTTTGACTGATCGCGGTGGTATCAGTTGATCAACCACTTTTTGTATCTGAATATAGATAAAAAGCACATGTTTTTTTCTGAACCCATCTGAACATGGTGCAGTGATATTAAAATGCAACACTTGATGATTCTTTATTCTTTTATCATTAATGAAGTCATTACTCTCAGAACTACAAAAGAAACTCTAAGAATTGAATATCCATAATAAAACAATATTGCTAGTTTGCTTGTTCGCATATATAAACAAAGTGCTGAAAAATATGTACTTCATGGTGAAAATGACCTATATTTCATATGTTTTTCAACATGTGTCAACATGAATGAGATTCAGTCTAATGAGTCTATGTGTAAAAGCTTCCATAACTGAGCAGGTAATTCAACAAGAGAAGCTAACAATTTTTATCATGCCTTGGTGCAGTGGATACAGAACACTGCTCTTGTGTGTGCAAGCATGAAGGGATAAGTTAAAATAATCCACTGATTTCTGCATCTTCAAAAAGAAATATAACATTAGAATTTAAAATAGAAATGAATATTCAAATCTTGAAATTTTTTTAAAGAGAAATTTGGGTATTGGACTACATATACAGATATATGTTGTAACCGGAAACTAGAACAAGTCACATGATATGAAGAATGTGTGGATTATATTGTTTCTTTCAATTCATAAATTTTGGATAAGACAAGAGAGGATTTATGTAGAAACTGTTCTAAACTCTGACAATATCTAGATACAGTACTTTTTCAAACTGGATTAGAGTAAAACATAAGAGTTCTTCATGTTCAGCCGATGTTGATTACTGATATTCAATCCTAATTTCATAATGAAAATATCAAGGAGTGTTTTTAATTCTACCTACTTATATTGTGCCCTATACCAGTGAACTAAATGTCTAGAGTCGCCTAAGTCCTGAGCCTTAGCCTACTTTCTATTAAATTTTCTCTGATTTAGGACATACTGGGAGCATTTTAAAACCTAAATACCAGTTTTCTTTTATTCTGTTTGGTTCTAATCTATTTTCAGCTTGTATGCCATTTTATAAATCTATTGGTACGATTTTTACTGCAGCATTTTATTTCTATCCCATCAGCCATCAAATTCTCAAAAATATTTTTTAGATTAGATGAGTGGATCAAATCTGAAAACTATATGAAGCTGAATGTGTATACTGAAAGCATATCTATATTTCAGCTGTGTGCTGTCATATATATTCATTAATATTATTGCATTACTCATGGAATGTTATTTTCAAACATGATTTTCTTCATATCATGTGACTGTTCTAATTTCTGGGTAGAACACTTATGTGTAGTATATAGTTGTCGTCAATACTTAAATTTCTCTATTAAAACATCGTAAGGTTCATTTTATCCACAGTGAATATGAAAAAAAGAGCTGGCTTCTATATGAAGTTATAGAAGAATTTGACGATGCTTAAATATACGTTAAATACTAAGCCAGTGTGCCTACAAACACTATATATTCCAAAGTAAGGAGAAGATTGTGTCAGTACTTTACAAGGTGCTAATGGAAGCACAATGTCACTAATCAGTCCTTTCAGAACCAATCAACTAAGTAAAGCAGAAATTATGTAAAGTGAATTAATTATACACATTGTTTTGTTCCTGGTTTGAAAATATTTTTGCTTAAAAAAAGCTATTCATGAAAATAAAGTATACATTCAAGCTTGGGTTCTGTTTTCCAGTAAAAGATAACATGGTAGCAGATAAATATCTGAAGGGGTGAGTTTTCTGCATGAATGTCTTTAATCTTCCATTACTAAATGACTATACATTTCTATGTTTTTTTCCTATGTGTACTGCAACCAAAACTGCCCCATAACTTAAAAAATAACAATTTATGAAAACTGTTAAAATATTATGAAATAATTTTCATAATTTTATTTAAGGGAATCTGCATAGGCATATAAAATATACTAGTTTTCTGATGCTGGAGAGGTGGCTTCTTGTGTAAGATCACTGTTTTCCTTCTCAGAGTTTCTGGGTTCAGTTTCCAATGCGTACTTGTTGGCTCATATTGGCATGGATCAATAACTTGATTTTATTTTCTGCTTGAGAGCCATACTAGGATATCACATGTGTTAAGCAACCACGCTATTTACCAAGCTACACAATCAGCTCACCAAATGATTTTTAATTCTAATATTTGAAGTTTAAAGTGGGCTTATGATGATGCAAACCCATTATAAATTAGAAAGCATTGTATGTATACATATGTGCACATTTTTACATAAAATGCCACAATACACATCATATACATAGTTACAACCAGTCATATGCCACTTGATGATGGGCATACATTATTAGAAATGTGTCACTAGGAAATTCTTTATCTCTGAGCATTATGGACTGTGCCTAGATAAAGTTAAATAATCATGATGCTAATAAGTAAAATAACATTACAACAATATGATATAAAAATCTTATGAAACACATGAATGGGGATACATATGTATGCATCTTATATATGTATTCTATATATGTAATATGCACAATATATCTCTTATATAGTATATTAATGTGTAAATATTAAAGAGTTTTTCATCTCTATCATTTTCTAAAATTCATGTGTGCATTTGTTTATGTGTTTTTTTTCATATTTTAGTGCTTTCTGAAGATAAATAATTTTGAATACTGCAGGGACTACCATTATTGTCATATTTATTAAAATGTACATGTAAAATATAAATTTTCTTTTATAACAGTATCACATGTGTAATAGTTTCTGAAGTGAACATAATAAATATTCCCTTAATTCCATTAATCTCCATATCTTTGACCTATTCTCTTGAATTAAAGAAATTCCCATTATTTTTCTCAGTTAAGTTCTTATTTACAGAGCTATTTAAGTAGTTAGAACTGTGATAGCTCATTAGTCGATGATTAACTGTCTGCACACATAGCTCTGGATGGATTCGTTCTTGGCATCTGTGATTAAATGCCATTTGGAACACATTACCACAAGGACACCTTAGAGGAAATGGTCTTGTGTAAATTAAATTCATGCACAGCTTAAAGAATATTATGAATTGGAAGCATGGGGTGGATATACAAAAATATGTGGTAATTATTTACAATCTCTGCAAATGTTGTTTAGTTGAAGCCAGGAGAATTTGGCTCTGTGTGTTGTCAGCAATTCTTGTCACTTTATAATTTCTTGGCATATTTTAAGGTTTGAGTGGAAAAACAGTGTACAAAACTGTCACATCAAATTGTCCAAACATGATCTAGTGAGAGCAAAAAGGGATGCAACGACTGAACAATGTAGCAGCATCACTCTCTGCCAGCAGCATGGCTTTCCCTAGATAGAGTTTTATTATAATCCTAGGCTTGCTCAAGAACTGCACCTCACACAAGAGAGACAGGTTTAAATACAATGTATGAAGGAAGTGAGGGAGAATGGTCAAATGATGTAACTGGGGGCTGGAGAGATTGCTCCACAGTTAAGAACGCATAATGTTCTTGCAGAGGACATTTCCAAGTTGCTTGGGTAACTGGATCTCAAGGGAAATGGGCTTTCTACTTACAATTCAGATTATTTTCACAAATGTGCCTACACATACACACACACACACACAAATACAGACTCACACAAAATAAATAAAATAAAAATTTTAAAAATATATAACTCCAGTATTTCAGTTTTAATGCAAAGGGCTTTAAGTGATTAAAAATATATTAGGAACTTTTTATTATAGAAGTAGGCTGAGAGGGGCATATATACTATTTTATATAATTCTGGAATAAAAATGAGATAATAGCTTTGAGATAGGAAATATTGTGAGTCTTGAGACCTTCACAGAAAAGGGAACTGAGAGGTGTCTGGAAAGTACACTTTAACTTCAGATAAGAATTTCTGGAAAGAGGATATGAACCTATCCTTGAAGTGTGCATGTGACTTTGCAAGATTTTCTGTATGAATCTACTGAGAACAAATGAGGGGCAACAGTCTTAAATGAGAAGAAGGAACAGCCCAAAACATCAAGAAGTTAATTTTGTCAGCTAAGGTAAATTGAAAGAGAATTTCTTCATGCCTGCTTTTAAAGACACTGGAAGAACTGGAAGAGTCTGGAACAGTGAGAGGATATTGTCAGCCTCACTGATCATCTCTACTAACATGAAAGTGAGCCTCACTTTCATGTTAGTAGAGATGATTAGACTCTAGAAGACCATAAAGTGATGGAAAACATTGGGGATGTCACACATAACCTAATAACAGGAATAGAGTTACTTCAGAAATGTTGATCACATATACACATCAAGACTTATGGTCACTAAATATAAATAAAGAATAAGACTACATCTACAAAGACAAATTCAGTATTAAATGTGAATCAGAAGGGTATCAAACAGAAATTCATTAGACTTATATATATATATATATATATATATATATGTATATGTATATATATATATATATATATTTTAATTTGAGGACAAAAAATCAGAGTTTCAAATACAGACAGCTTATTTACTGAGAGAGAGGGCAAATACCATGAAATTGAGTAAGACAATCAACGAGAAAGAAACACAATACCAATGGAGAGAAAGGTAACAATGTTTTAAGGGAGATCAGCTTTAATGTAGAGAGAAAAATTATAATTGTAAATATTCATGAAAATATCTATTACATCTTTCATTTCATCCAGGACATCTTAAACACTGTGAAAGAGAGAGGTTAAGAATAATAAAAAAGGAGAAAATTCACAGCTCAAACATATAAAAATATTTTCAAATAATCATAGAAGAAAATTTTCCTAACCCCGAGAAGGAGATACTTATAAAAATACAAAAATCTTAGAGAACACTAAAGAGATTGATCTAAGGGATTCAACCTTTGTAAAAGAACCATAACTAAAACTGAAATCACACACCAAACTCCATTCATTAATAGTGGGAGACTTCAATATTCCATTTTCTATAAATGGACATGTCATCCAAACCATAACTAAACAGAGAAATAACTAAGCTTGTAGATATTGTGACTCAAATGGACCTATATATAGAACATTTCACTTAAACATAAAAGAATATACAATCTAAGTACCTCACAGAAATTTTTCCAAAATTGGCTAGGTACTCAGTAAAAAATCAAGTCTCAACAGATAAAAGAAAATTCCAATAACCGTCTGTAATCTATAAGACCTAAAGCTTGATAACAACAATGGAAACAAAATTAAGCCTACAAATTCGTGGAAACTTAACAACTTGATTAAGACTACTGGATTGAGACAAAAAAAATTTAAACAATTAAAGATCATCTCAAATTAAATAAAAACCAACAAACAACATACCCAGACTTAAGGAACACCATGAAAGTGTTGAGAAGAGAATTATTCTTAGCATTAAATGCCTTCATAAAGAAACTAGTGACATCTTGTACTTACGCCTCTTAACAGAACACTTGAAAATTCCAGAACAGTTGTGCCGTGTTGGTACATGCCTATAATCCCAGCACTTGGGATTATACTAATTATACTAATTAAACTAATGTTTCAATATATACAACAATCTTAAACAATCAAATGATAACACACACACACACACACACACACACACACACACACACACTCACTCATTACATGCTGAAAATCTTTTATAAAATCCAATACCCCTTCCTTATAAAAGGCATGGAGGGGTCAGGGATACAAGGAGAAAACTAAAATATAATAAAGGTACCTAATAGCAAACAAATAAGTAACATCAAATTAAATGGAACAACACTGAAAACAATTCTATTAAAATCAAAAATAAGACAAGGCTGCCCACTCTCTCCATACTTATTCACTGTAGTTCTTGCCATTGTATGTAAAGCAATAAAGCAATCAAAGGAGATTAAAAGAATACCAATGAAAGAGGAAGAATTGTAAGTAACATTATTTACAGATGATAAGATAGTATATATAAATGACGCCAAAATTCTACTATGGAACTCCTACACCTGGTAAACACTTCAGCAAAATGTCTGAATACAAGATCAACTCAAAAGAAAAAAATCAGTAGCCCTCCTGTAAAAAGGGGCACAACAAAGAAATCAGGGGAGTACATGCCTCACAATGGCCACAAACGACATAAAGCATCTTGGTGTAGTTTTAACCATGTAAGTGAAATACCTATATGATATTAACATCAAGTCTTTGAAGAACAAAATTGAAAAAAAAATTCGGAAAATAGAAAGATCTCCCAAGCTCATGGATCAGTAGACTTAACATAGTTAAACTGCTCATTCTACCAAAGGATTCTACAGGTTCAGTTCATTCCCTATCAAAATATCAACTCAATTTTTTACAGATCTTGAAAGGCCAATACCCAACTTAATATGTAAAATAAAACACAGAGTAGTTAAAACAATTCTATACAATAAAAGAAATGCCGGAGGTATCACAATTCCTGACCTCTAGATGTAGTACAGAGCAAGACAATAAAAACTGCACGGTATTGATATAACAGACAGGTTCATCAGTGAAATCAAACTGAAAACACGGACATTTATCCACACACCTATGGACATTTGTTTTTTTTATAAAGAAGCCAAAATTATACAATGGAAAAAGTCTTCAATAAATTGTGTTAGTCTCACTGTATGCCAGTATGTAGAAGAATTCTAATAGAACCACATGTATGATCCTGCACAAAACTCAAATTTAAGTGGATCAAAGACCTCAACATAAAACTAGATCTACTGAATCTGATAGAAGAGAACATGGGAAATAGACTTGAATGCATTGGCACAGAAAACAACTTCCTGAACAGGACACCCACTGTGCAAGCACTAATATCAACAGTTAATAAATAGGACCTCATGCTGTCGTGCAACTAAAAAACAATCTGCAAGGCAAGAAACACCATCAGTAGGACAGGATGGCAGGTTAAAAGCAGAGATTGCCATATCCAGAGATCCATCCCATGATCAGCTTCCAAACGCTGACACCATTGTATACACTAGCAAGGTATTGCTGAAAGGACTCAGATATAGCTGTCTCTTGTGAGACTATGCCAGGGCCTAGCAAACACAGAAGTGGATGCTCACAGTCAGCTATTGAATGGACCACAGGGCCCCCAATGGAGGAACTAGAGAAAGCACCCAAGGAACTAAAGGGAACTGCAACCCTATAGGTGGAACAACAATATGAACTAAGCAGTACCCCAGAGCTCTTGTCTCTAGCTGCATATGTATCAAAAGATGGCCTAGTCGGCCATCACTGGAAAGAGAGGCCCATTGGACTTGCAAACTTTATATGCCCCAGTACAGGGGAATGCCAGGGCCAAAAAGGGGGAGTGGGTGGGTAGGGGAGTAGTGGGGGGTATGGGGGTCTTTTGGTATAGCATTGGAAATGTAAATGAGCTAAATACCTAATAAAAAATGGAAAAAAAAGCAGAAAAAAATTTTACCAAATTTTATCAAAGGCAATTTTGCAAAATATGTATATAAAATACTCAAGAAAATAGATATAAATAAACTGAATAATCCAATTTAAAAATGGGATGCAGACCTCAACAAAGAATTCTCAACAGAGGAATTTCTAAAGGCCAAAAAGCACTCGAATGTTCAGCATCCTTAGCCATCAGGAAAATGCAAATCAAAATAACTTTGAGATTCCTTCTTACACCTGTCAGAATGGCTACAATAAAAAACTATAGGACAGTTCATGCTGGTGAGGACTTGAAGCAAGGGAAACACTCCTCCTTTGCTGGAGGGAGTACAAACTTGTGCAGAAAATCAACATGGCAGTTTCTCAGAAAATAGTGATTTCCTCTATCTCAGGACTCCTTGGCGCATATCCAAAATATGTTCCTTTCTATTAATAATTATTGGTATTGTGTAGAATATCAATTTTATGAAGTGGAAATATAAAAACAAAAACAAAAAGGCTGATTTTGAGACTTGAGCAAATTATCTACCCACATGCTTATTAGCTATGTATAGACTACAGAGAGAGTTTGGTGTTAAAAGCCCTTTTGCAACAAAGTAGATTTAATCCCCAACACCCAATGCCAGCTTATCTTATATCTTAGGCTTGAATTCCACAGTTGCTCAGCCAGATTTCTTGCACAACCCTGGACCAGCTACATACACAATGGGATATATCATATTACATCTATAGTCAATCAAGAATATGCAAGTCTATGGACTTGCTTATAGGTTTATTTTATGGGAGCATTTTCTCAGTTGTGGTTTCCTTTCACAGATTATTCTAGCTTGAAGTTGACTAAAACCAATCAACATACCAATGATTATTGAGTGGATACTACTATGTAATTGATATAATCCTTTATACAAACTAAAATAGTATTTATTTTTGTGTTGGTTTTGTTTCTTTTCCAGACAGTTTTTTTTTTCTTTTCTATGTATCTGGCACTAACTTGCTTTGTAGACCAGTCTGGTTTCAAAATCAGAGATCTACCTATCTCTTACCTACATAGTTCTGAGATTATAGGTGTATGCCAACTGTGCATGGCTTAAAATAGTTTTCTAATAGTACTTTTGATTTGAATATCAGGAAGTAGGAAGAGATAAAATAATAGAAGTAGCACATTTCACATTGTTTGGGTGAAATGTTTGGATATTAGTAAGAGTTCTCTAACAGTATTTATTCTCTCTATATCTATCTATCTATCTATCTATCTATCTATCTATCTATCTATCTATCTATCATCTGTGGAAAAATTCCAAGATTAGATTACTTGCTCAGTCCACGAGGCTGGATGTTTTAGCTGTTATATCCTGGAATCTTTAATTCCAGTAAAGGGGCAGAATTGCTGGCAAGGCATGGAGAAGCAGGTGAAAAGCAAAGCTGCCTTCTATCCCCTTATATAGGCTTCATGAAGAAGTCGTGGCCCAGACCAGAGGTGTTGTCTTCCTGCTTCACAGATTGAAGGCATATTTTTTTCTCAGCTTGAAAGCGTTTGATAAAGCTGTCTTCTTAACTCACAGATCCAGATTAGAAATAGAACTTCCTATTTCAAATTCAACAAAAATAATCTGTCACTATCGTTGCCTCCATTTTTGTATTTTAATTGCAGATACAGTCAAGTTGACACCAAAAATAGTGATCACAAGTCCACAGCTTGTCAATATTACACAAAATAACATGTCATGATTAATTTCCAAATAAAAACAATAACTCTTCACAATATCACCTAAATATCATATCACTATTCCACACATAATTGCAAATACATTATATATTTAGCAAGGTAGTAATTAAGCCTTTATGAAAATAAGATTCACACAATCAACTCATGATTCTTCTGATAAAATACTTGTCATATAAATAAGACATATTAGATTTTTATTAAAATATAAGATTAATATCAATTGATAATGTGCCTGATCAGTATGAAAATAAAACTAGTTTGAAATAAATGTGAATTTCATTACTATTTAGAAATATAGGATTGAATGGTAGATGGAGTTTTGCCCTATAACAAAGGTCATGAACATAAAAGGTCATTATTGGAACAAAGAATACATCAACATGTTGTACTATGATCTGACCAAATGTGGACATTATCACAATGGGAAATATTCCTGGTGGAGTAACAGAATAAGAAAACTTACAAAATCTTCCCAATTTATAGTCTAACAAGCATTTTCCTAAAACCTGAAACCTGGACAAATGCATAATTTATCCCTAGTATAGTTGGAAAAGTAAATCATAATATTTCACATAATGCAAACTAAAATAATGTTAAAATTTTTGACAGTTCAGTCCAGATGAAGTGGTTGTACATATTCATATAAGACACAGACTAGACTTGCTATTTAACTTTTCAGAGAAGTTTCTTTCTTACAACACAGAGAAGTAAATTCAGAGACACTGTTTGTTGTTGTTATAAGAATATGTGACTGTGGATTGCTTAGCCTTAAGGGAGCATCTTCATCACTCTTGAAGGCTCAGGAAACACTGTGAGATAGCAGATGAAAACAATGTTTCCTCCTTTGTGCAAACAGGTTTATTGAAATTGTGCTGATCTTATTTTACCATTTTATGGGATGAAACCTTCTGGAAGGAGGAAGGATATTATAGTGTCCCCCACATGAAAGCAAAGAGCAGAGACTAAGAAACAGGATTTGAAGCCTGACTAACAAATACAAGAATTCATGAGGATAATGTAAATTCAGAGTTTATTTTTTTCCTTTTTTTTAATTGGATATTTTCTTTAATTACTTTTCAAATATTATCTGCTTTCCCTGTTTCCCTCTTGAAAACCCCCTATCCCATTCCCTCTCCCCCATTTCTATGAGGGTGTTCCCCAACCCACTCACCCACTCCCACCTCCCTGCCCTCAAATACTACTCAGCTATTAAAAGCAATGAATTCATGAAATTCTTAGGCAAATGGATGAAACTAGAAAATATCATCCTGAGTGAGGTAACCCAATCACAGAAAAAGACACATGGTATATATTCACTGATAAGCTCAAAGCTCAGAACAACCAAGATACAATTCACAGACCACATGAAGCTCAAGAAGGAAGAACAAAGTGCAGTGTTTCAGTCCATCTTAGAAAAGGGAACAAAATACTCACAGGAGAAAATATGGAAGCAAAGTGTAGAGCAGAGACTAATGGAAAGGCCATCCAGAGACTGCCCCACCTGGGGATCCATCCTATATACAGTCACCAAACACAGATACTATTGTAGATGCCAAGAAGTGAATACTGACAGGAGCCTGATATAACTGACTCCTGAGAGGCTCTACCAGAGCCTGACAAATAAAGAGGTGGATGCTTGTAGCCAAACATCCAATGGGGTAGTTAGAGAAAGGACTAAAAAAGCTGAAGGGGTTTGCAATCCCATAGGAAGAATAACAATATCAACCAACTAGAGTTTATTTTTTAATGGCAACAGTACTTGAAGTGCATTCAAAATCTGCATTTTTAACACTGTAGTTTAGATCTTAAATGTCTATGCAGTTTCCATGATTTTAAGGTTTTTTACCAAGGGGATCTATTAAAATGGACACAGTGGATTTAGTAAGCAGTGAAAACTAACAAAAGGGTGTGCTGGTTAATTTTAACTGTCAATTTGATATGATCTGGCAATAACATGGGCAGAAAGTCTCAGTGAAGTAATTATCTATAAGAAGTGAAGTTGGTCTTTTGTCTTGTTTGTGGTGGATTCCCTTGAATATTAATCAAGGTGCTGAAACACACCTTGAGTGGGAGAGAAACTACTTCATGGGCTGGACCATACAATGTGTGAGTGAAGAAAGCTAATGGAGAGAAGTTGAGCAGGCCTGGGATGTTATATATCTAGCTGCTCACTACCCTGGCTAGTTTTCCTCATAGTGACAGTTTTAACATGGGAAAGCCAAAGCAAAATAGAACCTAAAGCGCTTATCACACATTTGTACATTTACTACCTTTCTACAATTCACGTCTTTGTGTCCAGCAGGGACCCTATTTATTCTCTGAATTTGTTGACAGTGACTGAGTCTTTCCTTGAGGTTCTCAATTGTGAGTGAGGTATTTTTAAATTTTACAGCAATTTTACAGTGAAGTGAAAATGTACTGCCTGATGCTTTTTCTTCCACAGTGAAAGCAATTTGAATAGGAAGACATAGATTTTAAGCCTAAGCCTGATATCGTAACTGGATGAGGCTTTGGGAAAAGAGAACTTTGTGGAAGAATTGTTTGTATTAAATGTGTGATAGCTATGCAAAATATCAGTAGCATTTAGAAGATTTTATCTTTCCTAAAAATAAAAGCAATATTTACTTCTCAAACTCTCATCCTGAGAATTATTACTTTTTTTAATTAAGAACTGGAATATACATCACCTTCTTTTGATCCAAAATGGGTTTTTGTGAGAACCATAACAAAGATACCATGGGAGAGTTTTATAAGGTGACTTCCAATGTGAGGCAAAGTAAGAGGATGTGCCATACACTTGCTGCATTCTCATAGAATGTGGATGCTTATGGTTAGATGTGATGACTTTTGTAAATGTATGTATTGAAGAAAGTCAAGTTTAAAGTATTGTCCCTATGTCAAGTGGAAGTCAGCACAAACTTCCACTGCATATGCCAGCATGTCAGGTCACTTTCACACCAGTCACCCCAGGTAGGAGAGCCTGGAATACGGAGATTGCCCACCAATTTTTGCTTGTGCATATGAAATTGTTTTAAAACTTTAAATTCAGTTTCTCTATCTTTGAAATCTACATATTTTTTCAAGTTTTGAAAGTATTCTCTGCATATTCTTTTACATTTTCAATATGATATCCATTAATTTTATATTCATTTAGCATTCACTACCTAACAATACAAATAAAACTTAATATATTATATACCCTCTCTCTTTCTATACTACTTCAATATTATAAGTTAAATCTACTTTTATCATTATCTCTTTAGCTAGTTAAACTCTCTCTCTCTCTCTCTCTCTCTCTCTCTCTCTCTCTCATCTGTCTGTCTATCTGTCTGTCTTTGTTTTAATTCCTAGAACTTTGTAAGTTGTATAGAAAAGCTCAATTTAAATGAATATATTAACAATATTAAAGAAACGTAACTTCATTTAACAAATTTTCATAGAGCAAGACATTCAAGTTTATCCATAGTTATGTGAGGCTTGAAAGCCTTATGATAAATGCTGTACAATTTAAAGGACATTTTAAAAGACTTTTATTCCATTTGCTAGGAAACAGCAAATATGTCTATACTATTCATGATTAAAATACATAGAAAAACTTCACTGATATGTTTCTTGGTATGTGACAAAATAGATATACAAACTCAAAATAAAATCCATCCAAATGGAAGTTTCAAACTTACCATTGTAGGCTTGTCTTTCAAATATACTTAAATAAAAGTAAAATACAACATAATTTAAAATAGTTGGAAAAGGATGTTATGTCCTTCAGTTAAAATGACTTGTGGAGCAGAGTTCAGTTTCCTGAACAGGTGTTGTGATCTGCATCCATTAGTTCCAGGGTATTAGATGGTCTCTTTTAACCATGGTAGACACTAAACATACAGGGTTCACTCAGGCAAAATATTGGTACACACAATTGAAAATAAATAATTTCTTAAAACATGAACATTATTTTAAACCACTATAAAGTGACTTTTGAAAATAAATATAGGCTTAGAAATTATTTACAACTCATCGATTTATATTAGACAGTGGATATTTTAAAGGTATCACATAGAAACATCTATCTTTCTATTTCTTTGGACAGAGAAAATTGGAAATTCAATTGACACAATGTTTTTTTTTTAACACTCTTTATTAAATTAAAGGGAAGCAGCAATTTTATATAAAGTCCAATCATATGGACTATGTAACCATGGTATTTTTTTTACATTTTTTATTATTGTCCTATTGGCCACGAAACTATAATTTTATTTACTACAACAGAATGCAGTGTTGCTGAAATGCAGTGGGTGGTTGTGCTAAGCTGTCTTGCTAAGTGTCATGTACTTGACAGGTGTGGGCTCTGCTGACAGGCTACATGTGATTATGATCAGTGTTCTGGTTCTCACTTATTTTAACTTGCTTCATTCCTCCTGGCAAGCGCATTCCTGATCGCCTATCACTTTTAATATCAACTCAGACGATCTAGTCTATAATTCTGAAAAAAAGATTAGGTTATCCACAGATTAACCCTATATAAATGACTCACAGATTAACCATATCCTCTTTTGGAAGAATTGGGGTACATTTATTGCTCATATTCTCTAAAATATTTTAGGAACATTTTCATGAAATTGTAGCTTCCAGATCTAGGGGCTTGTAGACATATGAACTGTTCCTGCTGATGGTTCATCGTGGTTAATGCATCGTTGTTTCCTGTTTTGATATTTTGGCACCTATTGCAAGCCTTTTACTTAAGAGATATTTATTTAGTTACTGTCCTATTAAAGTATTGAGGAATAAACAGCTTCATGGTCCAAGTCCTTTGTCCAATTACTTCTTGCTGTACAATCATGCAGATACAGCAAGTGACTCCCATTTAATCATTACTGCATATTATACTAATTATTTCTGAAGTTTATTTGACCAATGAAAGCCAAAATCTGAACTTCACTGTTCACGAATTATCTTGTTCTCAAAACAAATAAAGCTTATGTAAATGGCTGTCAATACAAAATCTAGCTTTCCAAAATAATTTACAATGTACCTCCTAAAAGATACACTGCTGAAAATTAATTCGTCTTTGTAATAGTGGAATGAAAAGCTACAAAAGGAGTAAATTGGAATGAGGCAGGATGATTCCGTGATAGTCTGCAAACTAGCAGTTCAGGAGAGCAGGCCTGAATTTCCATTCCCCATAACTGGACAAGTCAGTTACTGGAACAACCACAGGCTTATGTAAAACAGATTCCCTCCTCAGCTTGTAAAAATACAATTAGCCAAACTTGTGGTCAAGAGGTCAACAGGTACCCCCTTCCAGCTTGTGAAAGGTCAGTTATCAAGAGAGCTACCCCTCCTTGGCATGAAGCAAATAAATTAGTCTGAGTCAAAGCATCACCCAGACCTCCAGAGATAGAACCCACAAATCAAGATATAGACCACCTACCCTCCTTAATATTACTCATAAAACCAAATCTGAGAATTAATCTGGTGTCCTTCCATCCCAATGGAGTTGGGGCACAGTATGTATGCTCTTTGCTTTTGCATACAATTTGAGTCTGGGATCTCAGAGTATTATTCTTCAGTGATTCACAGACTCTATCAGCTTCACCTTGACATTTTAGCTGTGGAAAAAGAGAATGTCAAAATACAACTTTCACATGGTAAATCACAAATGAAAGTGTTCTCTACAATCATAATTTTGAAACAAAAATTGTCACAAACCCTTTGGACTGCCGAATTCATATGGAGAGGTAGGGTTTTATGTGTTTTAAGTTGCTGCTACCAGAAAATTAGTCATATGTTTTACAAATAGGTTACAGTATATCTTATTAAAATGATCGATATAGACAATCCACTAATACTTAAAACACTAAAAGATGTTCTAAAATACTAAATAAAATATTTCATAAAATTTTCAGCTTATTATGGATATGAAAATTGCTGAGTGATAGCTCTGGGGCTATTTGTAATTTGATGTGAATTTCCTTCTCCTATGAGGAGTTGCTGAAGAGGAATAAGTCAGCACTCAGGTGATTTTCTGTAAACCTTCTTCCCACCTTAATTTGTAAAATAAAGGCTAGAGCCAGTGTTTGGGCAGAGAAAGAGGAGAAGGTGGGGCTGAAGGTTTTGGGAGGGAAAGAGAAAGAGAACAAAGGAGGGCAGAGGAGGTGGAAGGAAAGCAGAGCAGAAGAACATAGCCTGGAGAAACAGTATGTTATAAGGGGTCTCATAGATGGGGAAGATGGTAGTGCAGTGGTAGATCTGCCCAATATAGGCAAACAGCATGTATTTATTTTAATTGAGTTGTGTTTTCATTCCTGGGGCATATTTGGGTTGGAGATTTAACATTACAAGAAAACATTTGTATTAGATTCTTAGTGTGTGTCCTGGATATTTAAGGTTCTACTAATCCAAAATCTGTGCTGTCTCCAGGGATAAAGTCCCCAGTGTCCTCAATACAGCAAATTGTGTTTTCTTTCATAATTGTCAGATGCAGTCAAATGATCACAACATGTAAACTAAGACTCAAGGACAGTGTGTTATGAAGACCATTATACCATCTCCCAAACACAATTGTGTGCCTTTTACTAACAATCTAGAGTTTCACATTACCTAAGACATGGCAAACACATCTTCATATTACCTTTAAGATTGATTAATCATCTTTTAAAGTTATTTTCAAATTATAATTACAACCTTCCTTTTCCCTTTTCCCCCTCTAAACATTCCCACATACCTCTCTTCATGCTTGCTTTCAAATTTGTGTCCTCTATTTACTTTAATTGCAGTTTGATACACAGACACATAGACAGAGAGACACACAGACAGGCACACATAGAGAGATAAAGACATACAGCATCTCATCCCACAGATAAGTTCCTATCCTATAGATAGATTCCACCATCATAATCAAATGAATATTCAAATAAAACATAATACCTTCATGTAGTTATATATTAAGATACTTTCCAATAAAACATTAGCAGTCTATGGTAGGTCCCTTTTTGTGAGCGCTCCATAGCCTCACTAATAGTGTCTGGCCTTGAGACCTCCCCTTGAGCTGGATCCTACTTTGGGCCTGTCATTGGACCTTCTTTTCCTCAGGCTCCTCTACATTTCCATCCCTGTAATTCTTTCAGACTGTAACAGTTATGAGTAAGAGTTGTGACTGTGGGATGTTAACTCCATCCCTCACTTGATGCCCTGTCTTCCTGCTGGAGGTGGCTCTATAAGTTCCCTCTGCCTACTGCCATGAAAGACCCAACAAGCAGCTGAAAGAGTCAGATGCAGATATTTGAACCCAGCCAATGGACAGAAGCAGCTGACCCCTGTTGTTGAGTTAGGAAAAGCTGAAAGAAGCTGAGGAAAGACCAGCACTCTCAATTTATCTGGACCCCTGAGATCTCTCAAACACTGGACCATCAAACAGACAGCATAAACCAGCTGATATGAAGCCCCCAACACACAAACAGTAGAGAACTTTGGGGTCTGTGTTCATTTAAGTTGATGCACCTAACCCTCAAGACACCAGAGGCCCCAGGGAACTAGTCAAAGGGTGGATCGTGGGGGGTGAGTGGGGATAAAATATGGAGTGTAAAAAATAATTTAAAATTTAAAAAAATTAACAATTTGCCTTACAAGTATATAATTAGAATTTTCAATATCATTATAGGTACATATTTTTAACTCTTTTATTATTGATACCAGCTCAGATATGAAGGGGAAGGGGAGGGAGAAAGGACTGTAGGAGGGTGTGACAGGGAAGGAGGCAGTGAATGGGATGTAAAAGGAGTAAGTAAAAATAAATAAATAAATAAATAGATAAATAAATAAATAAATAAGGACTGGAGGAAGGCAGGAGAGCGGGAGAGAAAGAACACAACAATAAATTAAACATTGTAGAAATTTATCTTGGTAATCTTATAGAAGATAAAATACTCATTAAAATTAGCATGAAAATGTATATAATATAACAATTTTTGAACAAAATTCTAATTTGAAAAAGTGGAACTATGTTTTCTTTTCCCTTTTTTGTTTGTTTGTTTATTGAGACAGGGTTTCTCTGTGTAGTCATGGCTGTCTTAGAACTCACTCTGTAGACCAGGCTAGCCTCAAACTCAGAAATCTGCCTGCGTCTACCTCCCAAGTGCTGGCATTAACAGCGTGTGCTACCACTGCCCAGCTTCATTTATATTTTTATATATTTCAGATATGTAGGGAAACATTTATATAATATATATCATTATATATAATATCATTATATATATATGCAATGTTTGCATATATAACTACATTAAGGTTAATTTTTGCATGTTAGCTTAATTCTGATGGATTTATATATGTATATTTTATATGTGTATATTTATATAACTATGTATTTACATAAAGTTATATAAATTACCAAGGATATAGAGAAAGAGGAACACTCCTCCATTGCTGGTGGGATTGACGATCCTACACTCTGGCAGTTCCTCAGAAAGTTGCACAGTACTACCTGAGGACCCAGCTATACCACTCCTGGACATATACCCAAAAGATGCTCCAACATTTACCCAGGACACCTTTTCCACTATGGTCATAGCAGCCTTATTTAAAATAGCCAGAAGATGGAACCAACCCAGATATCCCTCAACAGAGAAATGGATACAGAAAATGTCTCAACTTTACACAATGGAGTACTACTCAGCCATTAAAAACAGTGACTACATGAAATTTTTAAACAAATGGCTGGAACTAGAAAACATTGTCACAAAAGAACACACATAGTATATACTCACTGATAAGTGTATACTAGGAAAACTAGCTAGGAATACCTATGATACAACTTACAGACCATATGAAAGTAAAGAAGAAGGAAGACCAAAGTGTGGATGCCTCAGTCCTATTTAGAAAGGGAAACAAACAAACAAAAAAAAATCACAGGAGGTAGAAGGTGAGTGGGACTTAGGAGGAAGGAAGAAGGGGGAGAGGAGAAGGGGGGGCACGATCAGGTATGGGAGGAGATGCAGAAGATGTACAGAAAATTGAAACAGGTCAGGAAATTGAACAGAGGTGTTGTAGTAATGGGGGATGGAAAAATGGAGTTAGCCAACAGAAAGTCCCAGATGCCAGGAAAGCAAGAGGTTGGTTCCCAGGACCCAATGGGGATGACATTAGCTGAAATACTCAACAAAGGAGAGAGAGAAAACCTGGAGAGACCATATCCAGAAGTTAGGCAAAGCTCACGGTTGAGGAATGGGGCTACCCACCCTTTTCAAAATTTTAACCCAGAATTGTTCCTGTTTAAAGGAAATGCAGGGACAAAGAGTAGAGCAGAGGCTGAAAGAAAGACAATCCAGAGACAGCCTTAGCTTCACCTAGGGACCCATCCTATATGCAGCCACCAAACACAGACTTTAACGCTGATGCCAAGAAGTGCTTGCTGATAGGAGCCTGATATGGTTGACTCCTGAGAGGCTCAGCTAGAGCATTATGGATACAGATGGGGATATTTGCAGCCAACCAGCGGACTGAGCATGGGAACCCTAATAGAGGAGTCAGGGGAAGGATTGATGAATCTGACGGGGTTTGCAAGTCTATAGGAAGAACAACAATATCAACCAAGTAGACCCCCCACCCTAGGGTGATAGGACTGGAGTAGTTGGGTAGAAGGGGAAGCACCCTCCTGGAGGCAGGGGGAGTAGGTGGAATTAATGGTTTTCAGAGAGGAAGCCCGGGAAGGGGATAACATTTGAAATGTAAATAACCAAAATAATCAATAAAAATGAATATATATAATAAATAATGAAAATCAGATTATATGTACATATATATGGAGAGAGAGATCGTTCATTCCTCTCTCCTTGTATGTGTTGTGTTTGCCTGTGTTACTGTAGATTGAATATAGTCTATAGCACTTCAAGGACCACATTTTATCATTGAATGAACCTTCATCTTAGTTTCTATCTATGTTTTATAGTGATGAGTTTCTACCTCACCTTTGGTCATTTATTTCCAGAATAAAAGACATACAAATTTTGAATTTACAATAAGCCTTAATCAGCACTAGAGGTAGGCAGATATCTACCCCCTAAGATATTAAAATCTGTTTCCTATTGATAACCCCAATTTATTACTTACAATAGTTCATCTGGGCTGCTCTTAAATCCAACTAGTCAGCCCTAAGGGTTATGTTTTCTTGACTCCTAACCCATGGAGAATTTCTCTTCTTCTTCAGCTTCTTTATTTTGTGGTTCCCCCTGGACACTGCCAACCCTGAAATCGGTGAACCCTAATGCCTGCTTTTATCCAGTTATTGGTTGTCAGTATATTTATTTACCATTCAGAAATAATTTGGGAGTAAGGTCGCATAGCTCATTTGGGTCTACATGCATATTCTCTAGTCTCTGAGTCAACCAGGTCCTAGTGGCCTTGCACTTGACATTACAATACACAGCAAAAGACCAAACCTCCACAGAGGAGAGTAAAGGCAGTGCTACTATATCCAAAAATGTAAGTAAATTTTCAATTTTAAAACAGTGTTTATAATTAATTCCTCATCATAACCTAACATTTCAAATTAAGAACTTAATTTTCATATGTACACATTTACATGTATGTGTATATATATATATATATATATATATATATATATATGTCTAAGTATAAAATGTTATTGTTCTTATACTGTCCACAGTTATATGTAAAAATGAAATAACTGTGATTCAGAAAATTGTATATATTCATCCCAGGATTCTCTTTATTTATAATAATAATTGCAAGGTTGTTTCATATATTTAGAATTTGTTCCATTTACTAAAAATAATTAAAAGAAGTAACCAATTCACTTTTTTTAAAATTTATATAAAATGTGGTATATTTATGTTGCAATAGTCTCAAGTAAAGATTATAATAATTTCTCATTACTTTTAATACTTTTTTAATGATTTTGATATATGTTAGCATTTTGATTATTTATCTTTACTGAAAAGATATACCATACTATATTTAAGATTAAATTATACTTAAGTTTAATTCCCTCATTTAGATGAATATAACTTTTAGTAAAGTATAAGGAAATTCATATACATGTTTAAGAAAGAGAGGAGTGAGGAGTTTTCCAGCCTTTGGTCTTTGAATCCCTCTCTTGTCAGAGCATAGTTATTTTCTGTAGTACAAATACATGTTCCTAACAATTAGAACATCAAACACCATCACCATGTCATAGATAGTGAGATATCATACTTACTAATCCAAGTACAGTATCATAATAAACTAAGAAAATGTTATTGGAAATCAGTCTGGCGGTTCCTCAGAAAATTGTACATAGTACTACCGGAAGATCCAGCAATACCTCTTCTGGGCATATATCCAGAAGATGTCCCGACTGGTAAGAAGGACACATGCTCCACTATGTTCATAGCAGCCTTATTTGTAATAGCCAGAAGCTGGAAAAAACCCAGATGCCCCTCAACAGAGGAATGGATACAGAAAATGTGGTACATTTACACAATGGAGTACTACTCAGCTATTAAAAAAGAATGAATTTATGAGATTCCTAGGCAAATGGATGGACCTGGAGGGCATCATCCTGAGTGAGGTAACCCAATCACAAAGGAACTCTCACAATATGTACTCACTGATAAGTGGATATTAGCCCAGAAACTTAGGACACCCAAGATATAAGATACAATTTGCTAAACACATTAAACTCAAGAGAACGAAGACCAAAGTATGGACACTTTGCCCCTTCTTAGAATAGGAAACAAAACACCCATGGAAGGAGTTACAGAGACAGAATTTGGAAGTGTGTCGAAAGGATGGACCATCTAGTGATTGCCATATCCAGAGATCCATCCCATGATCAGCTTCCAAACGCTGACACCATTGCATACACTAGCAAGATTTTGCTGAAAGGACCCAGATAGAGCTGTCTCTTGTGAGACTATGCCAGGGCCTAGCAAACACAGAAGTGGATGCTCACAGTCAGCTATTGAATGGACCACAGGGCCCCCAATGGAGGAACTAGAGAAAGCACCCAAGGAACTAAAGGGAACTGCAACCCTATAGGTGGAACAACAATATGAACTAAGCAGTACCCCAGAGCTCTTGTCTCTAGCTGCATATGTATCAAAAGATGGCCTAGTCGGCCATCACTGCAAAGAGAGGCCCACTGGACTTGCAAACTTTATATGCCCCAGTACAGGGGAACGCCAGGGCCAAAAAGAGGGAGTGGGTGGTTAGGGGAGTGGGGGGGCTGGGTATGGGGGACTTTTGGTATAGCATTGGAAATGTAAATGAGCTAAATACCTAATAAAAAAATGGAAAAAAATAAAATAAAAAAAATGACTCGAAAAAAAATTGAAATGTTTATCTAAAAGTGATCATTTTAAACAAAATTGTTGTGAATTTCATTTGTTAAGGTGGAGTTTTCTGAAGGATAACATATTTCCATAATAAATATTCAGTACCAAATTTAAAAAGACAAAAATTAAAATTCTCCTTTTTTAAAATATATGATCATCATGAACTATAACGGAAAGTTTAAGAACAGAAACATAACCACTGAAGAACCAGACTTGAAAAAAAGGATATACATATAGAATAAGTGATAAGAATATTCACATACATATTCCAAGTCTAAGCAAATTCTAGTGACTTTTTTCTTTTGTATTTTATTCATTTCATTTTTATGTTTCATATTTGGTAGTGTACTGAAGTGCATAATTCCCTTTCATATTTTCCCCCAGCTACTGCGAATGAATAGTAACAACTCTATATTAACTCAAATTTTCTATAGATTTTAATTTGTATAAAACCTCTATTTATGTTTTTTTTCATTTTAATATTCATATAATACAGAAAACATACATTAATGAGTAATGAAAACATATGAGATTTTGTTTTATTTGTACACATTGTACAATGTCTGTGGCTATTGCAAACACAGACAGACACACATGCTTATTTAAACATGTATTTTAATACCCCAAAATAAGGTTTAATACTACTGCTTCTTAATTAAGCATAATTTAAATATATATGTATATGTGTGTATATCTACATATACATCTATGTCTATGTTTATGTCTATCTATATCTATATCTATATCTATCTATATTACATTTTCTTTCCTGGAAAAAGGTCTTAACTGTGAAGAGAGCGCAAGGATCCAGCCATATGTACGCTCACCACTGTTGACTGCATTTCAGGATTTCTCGGATTACTTCCTTGTTATCATTATTATAACCTTGAAAAAGTTCATTTATCAACTTAAATGAACTATTAAGTCAACTTAATAGTTAAATGAACTATTAAATCAACTTAAATCAAACTATTTAAAAATATTTTTGGTATTTTTGTGAAAGATGTATTTAATTTTGATCTTTAATTCGCTAATGAGAATTAATAAACATCATTCTTTAATTCAATTTCCGATTAAGGAAAAATCAGAAGAAAAAAATGGACTGTAATATTTTCAGAAACCAATACTCACTGCCTTTTGACTTACATTACCTGGGCATTCTTTTATTTTCTAGCAGGTGTATGAAGTTCATTTAACTTTGTGCATTTCAACCTTTCTATGCAATTTATTTTGATGCCTGCCAGAGAGCATCCTTGTCCCCCCACCTACTACCCAGCTTCATGACACTGTGAGGAAATTACCACTTTTGTTCTGTGTTCACTGATTCTTGAGACTCACTTTCAAAATTTACCAATGCAACCATGGCAAAATGCAAAACTTACTAACCTTCTTAAGTAAGAAACATAGAACAAAACTCATGCCTCTCATGGTATGCTGATTTTTCTTCATATACTTTTAAATTCAATGGGTAACTAGTATTTGCAATTCTCCATGTTTACTCTGATATAAATGTGCCCTAAAAACACAAATTAATTTCATAGGCGAGTAATTAGACAGGTTCTTTGACTAATTAGACAGGTACTTTTTATTAAATGTTTTCTTTTGTTTTCTTTATTTTTCTCTCACAGATTACATTTCTACGCAATTTCCCCATTCTCCTCTCCTATGTGTGGTCTCTGGGTGAGTGAGAATGGGAACAGGAAGGACCAGGCAGGACAGGAAGGGAAGAGGGAGAGTATTGGAAGAGAAGTTTTATTTTCAATCTGTATCTTCTTTGGTAGTTTTAATGGTTTTCTACTGGCTAATGTAACTACACACTTAGTTTTTTCCCTTTATTTTATTTTATAATTCATTATTATTTGGCCTTCACATAAGAATTTGTGCTGTGTGCATAACTAATACCTGTGGGGGATCAAAAAGAGTCAAGATTTCACTGACAACTATATTTATAGACAGTTGTATGTCACCACATGGATACATGGAAGTAAACTAAAAACCTCTGACAGAGCAATGTGTTCTCTTAACTGCTAATCTATTTACTTGTCTGTTTATTTATTTATTTATCAATCTATCTACCTATTTATTTTTATTTACTTATTCATTCATTCATTCATTCATTCATTCACTTAATTACAACCAAAAGGCTGCCTCCTCCAGATATCACCTTCACAGAGTCCCTCCAAACAACACCCCTCCACTCCCCCTCTGAGAGGGAGAGGCCCCCTCTTGGGTATCCCCCAATTCCAATGCTGGCCCATCAAGTCTGTACAAGATTAGGCACATCCTCTCCCACTAAAGCCAGACAAGGCAGCCCTGTTGGGGATTGCAGTCAGGCTACAGACAGCCTCTATTCCACCTCCAGTTGTTGGGAGACCCTCATGAAGATCGAGCTGCATATCTGCTCCATATGTGCCAGGAGCCTTGGTCTAGACCTTATATGATCTTTGGTGGGGGTTCAGTCTCTGAGAGCTCGCAGGGATCCAGGTTTGTTGACACTGTTGGTCTTCTTGCGAAGATCCCATCCCCTTCAGTGCCTTCATCCCTTCCCCCAACATATCCATAAAACTGCGTATCTTTGCAATCCCAAATATTTAGATTTTTAAAGATCATTCATCTTCTCAAACATCCTCCCATTTTCATTAACCCTTATATAAGCATCACATAGATTAAATAAGCATCATTTCTCATTAAATCATAGCAGTATATGTTCTGTTAAGATATTAAAAGCTCAGAAAACTGAGTTTTCAAGGAAAACACATTCTGAGTAATTCTAAACTCCATAAAAACTGTACAGTTAATACATATATGCATATATATGTACAAAATCAAATTTATAGAAATATGTACCAAAATATTTGTTCTTAAAGGAACTAAAATTTCAGCATATATGCACACATATATACTTCAGTTCTCTACTATCTGACAAATAGCATATTCATTAAAGCTACATGTCACAACATTGTAAATTACCTAATCATAAGATATAGACTATTGTAAGAAGAGATTTTTCGATTGTCTGTGAATAGAAAATGAATCAATTTCATAGTTTGAATTTCAATAAAATCTGTGAAAGTTTTATTGAACCACAAGTTCTGACTTTGCAGCCCTCCTATTATATCTGACATGTACATTAGTTTTATATAAATAATATTCTACTTTCCATGGCTATTAAGTCTTGAAACTGCATTGCATCAAAATATATTCTGCTTCATGTATCCAATCTGATCTCATGCTAGAGGCCTAATAAGAATTTATATTTATAAGGTCTGGGCATACACATCCAAGGCTCAGTTTGACAATTGACAGTTTGAGATGTGATCAGATATGTTGATGAAATTTTCCACTTCCAGGAAAATAGTCAAAAGAATGTTTAGATTTATTCCCATGGGGAACAAAAAAAGGTATGCTCACACTGGATTCCTCTTTTTTGCCATTCTCAGTTATTTAATAATTAAAATCACCTATTTTAGCTTCAATTATTGAATGTTTCATATCTTAACATTTTATTCTTCTTAAATTTATCACAGAAATTATAGAATATGATTCACATTGCTCATAAAATATACCTTTTATAAGAATATACCTTTAAAATCTTTTTTCATCACTAAGTTTGCTTAATGTATGCACTTAGTGTTTCTGGGGCACTTCTTTCATGAATTAGGACAGGGAAATACGTCTTCAACCTCTAAGCCTACCTCTCCATATGCCATCAGTCAGTTTTGAATTCAAATTTGGTTCCCATTGAACCAAATTGTTAAGAATTTATTCTAAAACTATATATCATCTTTGATTGATGTGTGTACATTTATAATTAGAGAAGATCCATTAATTATTTGTAGTCATTTATTCATCTTTTACTCTTTACTACTCCATTTCTGCCTGGTTCCCTGAGCTGTTGAGGGGACTTGATGGTTGGTGATTATACTGGCTGATTTTGTGTCAACTTGACACAGGCTGGAGTTATCACAGACAAAGGAACTTCAGTTGAGAAAATGCCTCCATGAGATCAAGCTGTAAGGCATTTTCTCAATTAGTGATCAAGGTGGGAGGACCCCTTATAGGTGATACCATCACCTGGGCTGTTTGTCTTGGGTTATATAAGAAAGCAAGCTGAGCAAGCCAGGGGAAGCAAGCCAGTAAGGAATATCCCTCCATGGCCTCTGCATCAGCTCCTGCTTCCTGACCTGCTTGAGTTCCAGTCCCAACTTCCTTTGGTGATAAACAACAATGTGGAAGTGTAAGCTGAATAAACCCTTTCCTCCCCAACTTGCTTCTTGGTCATGATGTTTGTGCAGGAATAGAAACCCTAAGACAATGCTAAACTTATTTATTTATTTATTTATTTATTTATTTATTTATTTATTTATTTTATTAGGTATTTTCATTACTTACATTTCAAATGTTATCCTCTTTCCTCATTTCCTCTCCGAAATAAGCCTTTTATGACTGACAGTTCCCATGTCTTCCCCTCACTGGATAATGCCTAATTTTTAGTCTCTGTTTTCTTTTGGTTTCTTTGTTTGTTTTTCCCATTTCCTTCTGGAGGAAGCCTTTCTGAGCAAGACATTAATCTACAAATATAGCAGAATATCATTAATAGTCATTTTATAGCAAAGTTGCTCTTATTGCTACTATTGCTAATGTGTTTGTTTTAGAACAATAGCACTTAACTTTACCCAAGATCCCTGGGCTTCCTAATCTTAGGTTCTTCATCACCTACACAGTATTGGATATGGGTCTCTTACCCTGGAGTGAGGCCTAATTAAAATCAGAAAATGGTCAGTTACTTTCACAAGCTTTGTGCCACCACTGATCTAACAATCTTGTTGGTAGGACACCATTGTAAACCAAAGGTTTTTGGCTGAGTTGGTGTTTACATTTCTTTATTGGTAGTATGAAAAGTGCTTTCTTTCTTGTACTAAAGACACTAAAGAGGTGAGGTCCTGTGTGGGTACAAGCTCATTTTCTCTATGCTAAATGAGTTTTTATATTTATTGTCATCAGCAACAGGCCCTAGCTTTAAGTTTGAGAAGAAATCTATGGTTTGGCAAGAGTTTTTTAGTGATTCCCATGAAACTTATATGACCAAGAACTCAATTAAGTGTAGCCAAATCCTGGGTCAGAAAGCTTCATTTGATGAAAAGAGAAATCTACTTGGGATATCTCTCCTCATTATTTGACAATTTCGTATAGATTAACTTCATATATTTTTATAGCTTATGAAGTTTCTAGTCTATTCGATTCCCATATTACCTCTCAAATGATTCCTAATTTATTTTTGTTTTATTTATTTACATTTCAAATGTTATCCCCTTTCCTGGTTTCCCCTCCAAAACCCCTTATTACCCCTCTCCCCCATGCTCACCAACCCACCCATTTCCACTTCCTGGTCCTGTCATTCCCCTACACTGGGGCATTAAGACTTCACACTACCAAGGGCCTCTCCACCCACTGATAACCGACAAGGGTATCAACAGCAACATATGCAGCTGGAGCCATGGGTCCCTCCAAGTGTACTCTTTGGTTGGTGATTTATTCTTTGGGAGCTCTGGGGGTACTGGTTGGTTCTTATTGTTGTTCCTGCTATGTGGCTGCAAATCCCTTCAGCTCCTCGGGTACTCACTCTAGCTCCTCCAATGCTCAGTCCAATGGCTGGCTGAGAGCATATACCTCTGTATTTGTCAGGCACTGAAAGAGCCTCTCAGGAGAGAGCTATTAAATTAGGCTGCTGTCAGTAAGCACTTGTTGGCATCCACAATAGTGTCTGGGTTTGGTGACTGTGTCTGGAATGGATCCCCATGTGGGACGTCTCTGGATGACCTTTACTTCAGTTTTTGTTCTACACATTGTCTCAGTATCTCCTCCAATGGGTATGTTGATTCCCCTTCTAAGAAGGATCAAAGTATCCACATTTTGGTCTTCCTTCTTCTTGAACTTCATGTGGTCTATGCATTGTATCGAGAGTATACTGAGCTTCTGGGTTAATATCCACTTATCGGTGAGTGCAAACCATGTGTGTTCTTTTGTAATTGGGTTATCTCACTCAGGATGATATTTTCTAGTTGCCTAAACATTTCATAAATTCATTGTTTTTAATAGTTGAGTAGTACTGCATTGTGTAAGTGTATCACATTTTCTGTATCTGTTCCTCTTTTGAGGGACATCTAGATTTTTGCCAGCTTGTAGCTATTGTAAATAAGGCTGCTGTGAACATAGTGGAGTATGTGTCTTTATTACAAGTTGGAGCATCTTCTGGGTATATGTGCAGGAATCATATTGCTGGTTCCTCAAGTAATACCATGTCCAATTTTCTGAGGAACCGCCAAACTGATTTCCAGAGTGGTTATACCAGCTTGCAATCCTACAAGCAATGGAGGAGTGTTCCTCTTTCTCCACATCCTCACCAGCATCTGCTGTCACCTGAGGTTTTGTTCTTAGACATTCTGACAGGTATGAGGTGGAATCTCAGGGTTGTTTTGATTTGCATTTCCCTGATGACTAAGGATGTTGAACATTTCTTTAGGTGCTTCTCAGTTATTCAGTATTCCTAAATTGAGAACTCTTTGTTTAGCTCAATAACCCATTTTTTTTTCCCACTTTTTATTAGGTATTTAGCTCATTTACATTTCCAATGCTATACCAAAAGTCCCCCTTACCCACCCACCCCCACTCCCCTACCCACCCACTCCCCCCCTTTGGCCCTGGCGTTCCCCTGTACCGGGGCACACAAAGTCTGCGTGTCCAATGGGCCTCTCTTTCCAGTGATGGCCGACTAGGCCATCTTTTGATACATATGCAGCTAGAGTCAAGAGCTCAGGGGTACTGGTTAGTTCATAATGTTGTTCCACCTATAGGGTTGAAGATCCCTTTAGCTCCTTGGGTACTTTCTCTAGCTCCTCCATTGGGAGCCCTGTGATCCATCCATTAGCTGACTGTGAGCATCCACTTCTGTGTTTGCTAGGCCCCGGCATAGTCTCACAAGAGACAGCTACGTCTGGGTCCTTTCAGTAAAATCTTGCTAGTGTATGCAATGGTGTCAGCATTTGGAAGCTGATTATGGGGTGGATCCCTGGATATGGCAGTCTCTACATGGTCCATCCTTTCATCTCAGCTCCATACTTTGTTTCTGTAACTCCTTCCATGGGTGTTTTGTTCCCACTTCTAAGGAGGGGCCTAGTGTCCACACTTCAGTCTTCATTTTTCTTGAGTTTCATGTGTTTAGGAAATTGTATCTTATATCGTGGGTATCCTAGGTTTTGGGCTAGTATCCACTTATCAGTGAGTACATATTGTGTGAGTTCCTTTGTGATTGTGTTACCTCACTCAGGATGATGCTCTCCAGGTCCATCCATTTGGCTAGGAATTTCATAAATTCATTCTTTTTAATAGCTGAGTAGTACTCCATTGTGTAGATGTACCACATTTTCTGTATCCATTCCTCTGTTGAGGGGCATCTGGGTTCTTTCCAGTTTCTGGCTATTATAAATAAGGCTGCTATGAACATAGTGGAGCATGTGTCCTTCTTACCAGTTGGGGCTTCTTCTGGATATATGCCCAGGAGAGGTATTGCTGGATCCTCCGGTAGTATTATGTCCAATTTTCTGAGGAACCGCCAGACTGATTTCCAGAGTGGTTGTACAAGCCTGCAATCCCACCAACAATGGAGGAGTGTTCCTCTTTCTCCACATCCTCACCAGCATCTGCTGTCACCTGAATTTTTGATCTTAGCCATTCTCACTGGTGTGAGGTGGAATCTCAGGGTTGTTTTGATTTGCATTTCCCTGATGATTAAGGATGTTGAACATTTTTTCAGGTGCTTCTCTGCCATTCGGTATTCCTCAGGTGAGAATTCTTTGTTCAGTTCTGAGCCCCATTTTTTAAGGGGGTTATTTGATTTTCTGAGGTCCACCTTCTTGAGTTCTTTATATATGTTGGATATTAGTCCCCTATCTGATTTAGGATAGGTAAAGATCCTTTCCCAGTCTGTTGGTGGTCTTTTTGTCTTATAGACAGTGTCTTTTGCCTTGCAGAAACTTTGGAGTTTCATTAGGTCCCATTTGTCAATTCTCGATCTTACAGCACAAGCCATTGCTGTTCTGTTCAGGAATTTTTCCCCTGTGCCCATATCTTCAAGGCTTTTCCCCACTTTCTCCTCTATAAGTTTCAGTGTCTCTGGTTTTATGTGAAGTTCCTTGATCCACTTAGATTTGACCTTAGTACAAGGAGATAAGTATGGATCGATTCGCATTCTTCTACATGATAACAACCAGTTGTGCCAGCACCAATTGTTGAAAATGCTGTCTTTCTTCCACTGGATGGTTTTGGCTCCCTTGTCGAAGATCAAGTGACCATAGGTGTGTGGGTTCATTTCTGGGTCTTCAATTCTATTCCATTGGTCCACTTGTCTGTCTCTATACCAGTACCATGCAGTTTTTATCACAATTGCTCTGTAGTAAAGCTTTAGGTCAGGCATGGTGATTCCACCAGAGGTTCTTTTATCCTTGAGAAGAGTTTTTGCTATCCTCGGTTTTTTGTTATTCCAGATGAATTTGCAAATTGCTCCTTCTAATTCGTTGAAGAATTGAGTTGGAATTTTAATGGGGATTGCATTGAATCTGTAGATTGCTTTTGGCAAGATAGCCATTTTTACAATGTTGGTCCTGCCAATCCATGAGCATGGGAGATCTTTCCATCTTCTGAGATCTTCTTTAATTTCTTTCTTCAGGGACTTGAAGTTTTTATCATACAGATCTTTCACTTCCTTCGTTAGAGTCACAGCCAAGATATTTTATATTATTTGTGGCTATTGAGAAGGGTGTTGTTTCCCTAATTTCTTTCTCAGCCTGTTTATTCTTTGTGTAGAGAAAGGCCATTGACTTGTTTGAGTTAATTTTATATCCAGCTACTTCACCGAAGCTGTTTATCAGGTTTAGGAGTTCTCTGTTGGAATTTTTAGGGTCACTTATATATACTATCATATCATCTGCAAAAAGTGATATTTTGACTTCCTCTTTTCCAATTTGTATCCCCTTGATCTCCTTTTGTTGTCGAATTGCTCTGGCTAATACTTCAAGTACTATGTTGAAAAGGTAGGGAGAAAGTGGGCAGCCTTGTCTAGTCCCTGATTTTAGTGGGATTGCTTCCAGCTTCTCTCCATTTACTTTGATGTTGGCTACTGGTTTGCTGTAGATTGCTTTTATCATGTTTAGGTATTGGCCTTGAATTCCTGACCTTTCCAGAACTTTTATCATGAATGGGTGTTGGATCTTGTCAAATGCTTTTTCTGCATCTAACGAGATGATCATGTGGTTTTTGTCTTTGAGTTTGTTTATATAATGGATTACATTGATGGATTTTCGTATATTAAACCATCCCTGCATCCCTGGAATAAAACCTACTTGGTCAGGATGGATGATTGCTTTAATGTGTTCTTGGATTCGGTTAGCGAGAATTTTATTAAGGATTTTTGCATCGATGTTCATAAGAGAAATTGGTCTGAAGTTCTCTATCTTTGTTGGATCTTTCTGTGGTTTAGGTATCAGAGTAATAGTGGCTTCATAAAATGAGTTGGGTAGAATACCTTCTACTTCTATCTTGTGAAAAAGTTTGTGCAGAACTGGAGTTAGATCTTCTTTGAAGGTCTGATAGAACTCTGCACTAAACCCGTCTGGTCCTGGGCTTTTTTTGGCTGGGAGACTATTAATAACTGCTTCTATTTCTTTAGGGGATATGGGACTGTTTAGAAGGTCAACTTGATCCTGATTCAACTTTGGTACCTGGTATCTGTCCAGAAATTTGTCCATTTCGTCCAGGTTTTCCAGTTTTGTTGAGTATAGCCTTTTGTAGAAGGATCTGATGGTGTTTTGGATTTCTTCAGGATCTGTTGTTATGTCTCCCTTTTCATTTCTGATTTTGTTAATTAGGATTTTGTCCCTGTGCCCTTTAGTGAGTGTAGCTAAGGGTTTATCTATCTTGTTGATTTTCTCAAAGAACCAACTCCTCGTTTGGTTAATTCTTTGAATAGTTCTTCTTGTTTCCACTTGGTTGATTTCACCCCTGAGTTTGATTATTTCCTGCCGTCTACTCCTCTTGGGTGAATTTGCTTCCTTTTTTTCTAGAGCTTTTAGATGTGTTGTCAAGCTGCTAGTATGTGCTCTCTCCCGTTTTTTCTTGAAGGCACTCATAGCTATGAGTTTCCCTCTTAGAAATGCTTTCATTGTGTCCCAAAGGTTTGGGTACGTTGTGGCTTCATTTTCATTAAACTCTAAAAAGTCTTTAATTTCTTTCTTTATTCCTTCCTTGACCAAGGTATCATTGAGAAGAGTGTTGTTCAGTTTCCATGTGAATGTTGGCTTTCTGTTATTTATTTTGTTATTGAAGATCAGCCTTAGTGCATGGTGATCTGATAGGATACATCGGACAATTTCAATATTTTTGAATCTGTTGAGGCCTGATTTGTGACCTATTATGTGGTCAATTTTGGAGAAGGTACCATGAGGTGCTGAGAAGAAGGTATATCCTTTTGTTTTAGGATAAAATGTTCTGTAGATATCTGTCAGATCCATTTGTTTCATCACTTCTGTTAGTTTCAGTGTGTCCCTGTTTAGTTTCTGATTCCATGATCTGTCCATTGGTGAAAGTGGTGTGTTGAAGTCTCCCACTATTATTGTGTGAGGTGCAATGTGTGCTTTGAGCTTTACTAAAGTTTCTTTAGTGAATGTGGCTGCTCTTGTATTTGGAGCATAGATATTCAGAATTGAGAGTTCCTCTTGGAGGATTTTACCTTTGATGAGAATGAAGTGTCCCTCCTTGTCTTTTTTGATGACTTTGGGTTGGAAGTCGATCTTATCAGATATTAGGATGGCTACTCCTGCTTGTTTCTTCATACCATTTGCTTGGAAAATTGTTTTCCAGCCTTTCATTTTGAGGTAGTGTCTATCTTTTTCTCTGAGATGAGTTTCCTGTAAGCAGCAAAATGTTGGGTCTTGTTTGTGTAGCCAGTTTGTTAGTCTATGTCTTTTTATTGGCGAGTTGAGACCATTGATGTTAAGAGATATTAAGGAGAAGTAATTGTTGCTTCCTGTTATTTTAGTTGTTAAAGGTGGCATTCTGTTCTTGTGGCTGTCTTCTTTTAGGTTTGTTGAGGGATTACCTTCTTGTTTTTTCTAGGGCGTTGTTCCCGTTCTTGTATTGGTTTTTTTCTGTTATTATCCTTTGAAGGGCTGGATTCGTGGAGAGATAATGCGTGAATTTGGTTTTGTCGTGGAATACTTTGGTTTCTCCCTCTATGATAATTGAGAGTTTGGCTGGGTATAGTAGCCTGGGCTGCAGTTTGTGTTCTCTTAGTGTCTGTATAACATCTGTCCAGGCTCTTCTGGCTTTCATAGTCTCTGGTGAAAAATCTGGTGTAATTCTGATAGGCTTGCCTTTATATGTTACTTGACCTTTTTCCCTTACTGCTTTTAGTATTCTATCTTTATTTAGTGCATTTGATGTTCTGATTATTATGTGTCGGGAGGAATTTCTTTTCTGGTCCAGTCTATTTGGAGTTCTGTAGGCTTCTTGTATGTTCATATGCATCTCATTCTTTAGATTTGGGAAGTTTTCTTCAATAATTTTGTTGAAGATGTTTGCTGGACCTTTGAGTTGAAAATCTTCATTCTCATCCACTCCTATTATCCGTACGTTTGGTCTTCTTATTGTGTCCTGGATTTCCTGGATATTTTGAGTTAGGATCTTTTTGCATTTTCCATTTTCTTTGATTGTTGTGCCGATGTTCTCTATGGAATCTTCTGCACCTGAGATTCTCTCTTCCATCTCTTGTATTCTGTTGCTGATGCTCAAATCTATGGTTCCAGATTTCTTTCCTAGGGTTTCTATCTCTAGTGTTGCCTTGCTTTGAGTTTTCTTTATTGTGTCTACTTCCCTTTTTAGGTCTAGTATGGTTTTGTTCATTTCCATCACCTGTTTGTATGTTTTTTCCTCTTTTTCTGTAAGGACTTCTACCTGTTTGATTGTGTTTTCCTGTTTTTCTTTAAGGACTTGTAACTCTTTAGCAGTGTTCTCCTGTATTTCTTTAAGTGATTTATTAAAGTCCTTCTTGATGTCCTCTACCATCATCATGAGATATGCTTTTAAATCTAGGTCTAGGTTCTCAGGTGTGTTGGGGTTCCCTGGACTGGGCGAAGTGGGTGTGCTGGGTTCTGGTGATGGTGAGTGGTCTTGGTTCCTGTTAGTAAGATTCCTCCGTTTACCTTTCGCCATCTGGTAATCTCTGGAGTTAGTAGTTATAGTTGACTCTGTTTAGAGATTGTTCTTCTGGTGATTCTGTTACCGTCTATCAGCAGACCTGGGAGACAGATTCTCTCCTCTGAGTTTCAGTGCTCAGAGCACTCTCTGCTGGCAAGCTCTCTTACAGGGAAGGTGCGCAGATATCTTGTATTTGGACCTCCTCCTGGCCGAAGAAGAAGGCCCAAAACAGGACCTTTCTCAGACACTGTGTTGCTTTGGCAGTTCCCAGGTGGTACAGACTCTCACCTAAGCAGACTAAATTCCTAAGTTCCTTGGAGTCCCGGGACCAAGATGGCGACCGCTGCTGCTGTGGCTTAGGCCGCCTCCCCAGCCGGGTGGGCACCTGTCCTCCGGTCCGGAAGGTGGCCGGCTGTCCCCGGCCCACACAGGGTGCTGCCTCAGCGCCTCTGTGCTTCTGCCTGTTCCAGAAGCTGTCAGGTTCTCTGGCGCACCCTCTCACCTGTTCAGACTAATTTCCTAAGTTCGGCGGGTCTCGGACCAAGATGGCGACCGCTGCTGCTGTGGCTTAGGCCGCCTCCCCAGCTGGGCGGACACCTGTCCTCCGGTCCGGACAGTGGCCGGCTGTCCCCGGCCCACAAAGGGTGCTGCCTCAGCGCCTCTGTGCTTCCGCCTGTTCCAGAAGCTGTCAGGTTCTCTGGCGCACCCTCTCACCTGTTCAGACTAATTTCCTAAGTTCCTTGGAGTCCCGGGACCAAGATGGCGACCGCTGCTGCTGTGGCTTAGGTCGCCTCCCCAGCCGGGCGGGCACCTGTCCTCCGGTCCGGAAGGTGGCCGGCTGTCCCCGGCCCACACAGGGTGCTGCCTCAGCGCCTCTGTGCTTCTGCCTGTTCCAGAGGCTGTCAGGTTCTCTGGCGCACCCTCTCACCTGTTCAGACTAATTTCCTAAGTTCGGCGGGTCCCGGACCAAGATGGCGACCGCTGCTGCTGTGGCTTCTCAATAACCCATTTTTAATAGGGTTATTTGGTTTTTGAGTCTAGTTTCTTCAGTTCTTTGAATATATTGGATATTAGCCCTCTATCAGATGTAGAAATGGCAAAGATCTTTTCCCAATCTTTTGGTTGCCATTTTGTCATATTGACAATGTCCTTTGCCTTACAGAAGCTTTGAAATTTTATGAGGTCCCATTTTGTTGTTGTTGTTGTTTTTTGTTTTTTTTTTGTTTTGTTTTTTTGTTTTTTGTTTGTTTTTTTGTTTTTTGAGACAGGGTTCCTCTGTATAGCCCTGATTGTCCTGGGACTCACTCAGTAGACCAGGCTGGCCTCAAACTAGAAATCTATCTTCCTCTGCCTCCCAATTGCTGGGATTAAAGGTGTGTGCCACCACTGCCGGACCCATTTGTCAATTCTTAATCTTAGAGCATAAGCTGAAATTTTCCCCTGTGGCTATGTGCTTGAGGCTCTTCCCCATTTTCTTTTCTATTAGTTTCAGTGTATCTGGTTTTATGTGGATTTCCTTGTGGACGTGAACTTTGTACAAGGAGATAAGAATGAATCAATTTGCATTCTTGTACATGCAAACTGCCAGTTGAACCTGCACCATTTCTTGAAAATGCTCTCCTCCTCCCCCCACTGGATGGTTTTAGCTCCCCTGTCAAACATCAAGTGACCATAGGTGTGTGGTTTCATTTCTTGGTCTTCAAATCTATTCCACTGATCTGCCTGCCTGTATCTGTACCAATACCATGCAGTTTTTATCACAATTGCTCTGTAGTACAGCTTGAGGTCAGGAATGGTGACTCCCCCAGAAGTTATTTTATTGTTGAGAATAGTTTTCACGATCCTGTTTTTTGGTATTCCATATGAATTTTTCAATTGTTCTTTCTAACTCTATGAGGAATTGAGTTGGAATTTTGATGGGAATTGCATTGAATCTGTTGATTGCTTTCGGCAAGATAGACATTTTTACTATATTACTCCTGCCAATACATGATTCCTACATTTTGCTGTCTTTCCCCAAATACCATCCCTCACCTACCTACCTCTCTCCTACTATTCCCCTCTTGATGTTCCAGGTCCAGCTGCATTATCAATATATAACTATTTATTATATTTCCCTTTCCTAACAAGATCTATCTACCCATGTACCCTTGTATCTTACCTAAGTTTTGTGAGTCTATGAAGTCTACCTTTATTATTATTGAGTTAATAGTTAATATCCTCATATAAGTAAATGAATATTTTTTAAATATTTCTGTGTTCCTTTTTTTTTTTGCTTTGGTTTTTTAATTAGATATTTTCTTCATTTACATTTCAAATGCTATTCCTGAAAGTCCCTGGATGAAGACATAGAACTCTCAGCTCCTCCTGTGCCATGCCTGCCTGGATACTGACATGCTCCCACCTTGATGATAGTGGACTAAATCTCTGCATCTGTAAGCTAACCCCAATTAAATGTTGTTTTTTATAAGACTTGCCTTGACAGTCCCCTATACCATCCCCCTGCCCTGCTCCCCTACCCAGCCTCTCCCACTTCTTGGCCCTGGCATTCCCCTGTATTGGGGAATATAATCTTTCCAAGACCAAGGGCCTCTAATCTCATTGATGGCCGACTAGGCCATCCTCTGCTGCATATGCAACTAGAGACACAAGCTTTGTTGTTCCACCTATAGGGTTGCAGACCCCTTTAGCTCCTTGGGTACTTTCTCTAGCTCCTTCATTGGGGGCTCTGTGTTCCATCCAGTAAATGGCTGTGAGCATCCACTTCTGTATTTGACAGGCACTGGCATAGCCTCACAAGAGATAGTTATATTAGGGTCCTGTCAGCAAAGTCTTGTTAGCATATGCAGTAGTGTCTGGCTTTGGGGTTGTTTATGGGATAGATCCCCAGGTGGGGCAGTCTCTGGATGGTCCTTCCTTCCATCTCAGCTTTGAACTTTGTCTCTGTAACTCCTTCCATGGATATCTTGTTCCCCATTCTAAGAAGGAACGAAGTATCCACACTTCGATATATACTTTCTTCTTGAGTTTCATATGTTCTGCAAATTGTATCTGTTAAATCCATTTGTTTCATAGCTTCTATCAGCTTCAATGTGTCTCTGTATAGTTTCTGTTTCCAGGATCTGTCCATTGATAAGAGTGTAGTGTTGAAGTTTCCCACTATTATTGTGTGAAGTGCAATGAGTTATTTGAGCTTTACTATAGTTTCTTTGATGAATGTGGATGCCCATTCAATTGGAGCATAGATATTCAGAACTGAGAGTTCATCTTGGAAGATTTTACCTTTTATGAGTATGAAGTGCCCCTCCTTGTCTTTTTTGATAACTTTGGGTTGGAAGTCAATTTTATTCAATATTAGAATAGCTACTCCAGCTTGTTTCTTGGGACCATTTGCTTGGAAAATTGTTTTCTAGCCTATTACTCTGAGGTTGTGTCTGTCTTTGTCTCTGAGGTGGGTTTCCAGTATGGAGCAAAATGTTGGGTTCTGTTTATGTAGCCAGTCTGTTAGTCTATGTCTTTTTATTGGGGAATTGTGGACTCAATTGATATTAAGATATTAAGGAAAATAATTGTTGCTTCCTGTTATTTTTGTTGTTGGGAGTTGGGATTTTGTACTTTTCTTCTGTGTGTAGGTGCTGCTTTCTTTCATTTCCTTTGCTAGAGCCATGCCTCACAATACATTAATACTGAAGAAGTAGCAGAAATCTGTGCATGCCAGTGTCAGAGATACTGACACCTATTACTGTAAACTACTAGGAAACTGTGTTAGGAAGTACCAATGATCAGATAACAAGGATTTTCGAACAAATATATTTCATCTGAAGGCACATATACTTGAATGTTAACTCTTAACTCTGGTTTCCCCCTTTATATCTATTTTTATCTTCATAAATTATTATAATTATTTATTTGTGAAAATATATAATTTTCTATTTGTGTAATGGTCAGAATTAATGGGTAGTAAGAAAGCCAAAGTAGCGTCCTATATATGTAGAAAAAATAACAAGTTCCAGTGTTGGAATTAAATTTAATATTTGTTAGAAGAATTATCTAAACATTCACTTGAATGCTAATGCTTCTTTTGACCCTCTACTTACTTATGTTTTCTTCCTTTTTTCTCATGATTAACCTCCTTGCTCACCTTTCTAAAGGTTTAAGCAAGTGCTAATTACTTCTAACAGTGGCTAAACAGTCTTTCTTTTCTTACCTCACAAATAATAGAGACAATAGCTTTATTTCGTGAAGAATAAAATCTTGCCTACTCTTGCTTTTATTATTTATAAAAGTTAAATAATGCTACAAAAGTTAGAATCATCTAAATAAGCAATCATGCATATTTATGAATTAAAATGTCATTCTATTTGAATACAAAGCAGCACTGTCTTAAAATGCAAGCATCTTAGTCATGCTTTATGAGCAGTATGATTAAAGGCTTTTAAAGTACTCATTACTTCATTAAAATGTGTATCTCCTTATGAACCCATTCTTTTCGAAAATATTATTTCATCATTTAAATGAATTAAAATATTTTTCACTTTCAGTTTCAATAACAGATATCTCCCAACACATTTCTAAAAATTAGCTAGAGTGACCAAATCTTCTTCGATTGTAACAATTTTACTTTTTCCAAATGTTATGAAGGGCTGCTTTCTTTAGTAAATGTTTTCACTGTGGAATATTTCATGTAACACGCTTAGAGTTTCTACTTTTATTAACTTATATTATGTAAAGTATATATATATATATATAATATCCACTTATCAGTGAGTGCATAATTTTTATAGGTTTTTATGCTTTTTTGAGAATTGAACACAATAAATTTTCATCAAATTTATTCCTTACCCTAACTCTTTCTAAATCCTTGTCCTGTTCCTTTTTATCCAATTTTTAACAAGGACAACAACAAGAACAACAACAAGAACAACAACGAGAAGAACAACAGCAACAATAGCAACAACAACAACACAAAACATCAAGCCCATGTTATATTGCCCTTAAGTTTTTGGATGTGGAGTTTTCTGCTTCCTTATGCTCCATTTATTAGGACCTATATCCTTAGAAAAACACTGACCTTCTTTCCCAGCACCTAAGAGTTGTCCAGAGTTATGGCAGGAGTTGGACTTCATGCCCAACTTTTCCTCCATGCTGAGATCTTGTCTGGATTAGCTAGTGTAGGTTTTACACTGCTGTCTTAACCACTGTGTGTTCATATGTGTACCTGTCCTACTATATCCATAATACAATTTCCCTTGTAGTCATTCACCTTCTCTGTTTCAGCCACTTTTCCACTGTATTCAGCAATTATTCTTAGACACAGGAGCAAGGATTATGATGCATCTTTCCCATTTAGACATATTTTATAGTCTCTTATACTCTTTGGACAGGGGCAAATTTCTGCAGTAATTGCCATCTATTGCTTATAGAAGCTTCTCAGATGAGGGATAAAAGATCTTCTGATATATAGGTTTGACAATTAATCATCCGGAGTCAATTTTAATAGTATGTCTATTTAGCAAAAAAACAGTAGCCAGTTCTCCCATAGGGCTAATATAACTATAGATTCTTGGCTCAGTAACGGTGCTGTATCTGAATTTGTTCCTTTAAAACAGGAAATAAGGCAAACAAAAGCATATGACAACTAAATGATGCTCATATCACTGTTCCACAATTGTGCATGTCTTGCCAGGTCAGTCTTCAGTGCATCTCACAGATTCCCAGATGATTCCTTTCATAACCTTCTATCATAAGGAAAGCTTTCCAGTGTCTTATTTTTTCTTATTTTTTTATTAGGTATTTTCTTCATTTACATTTTTAATGCTATCCCAAAAGTCCCCCATACCCTACCCCAAACTAACCCCCCAATCCCACTTCATGGCCCTGGCATTCCCCTATACTGAGGCATATAAAGTTTGCATGACCAATGGGCCTCTCTTTCCAGTGATGGCCGACTAGGCCATCTTCTGATACATATGCAGCTAGAGATATGAGCTCCAGGGGTTACTGGTTAGTTCCTATTGTTGTTACACCTATAGGGTTGCAGACCCCTTTAGCTCCTTGGGTAATTTCTCAAGCTCCTCCATTGGGGACCCTGTGATCCATCCAATAGCTAACTGTGAGCATCCACTTCTGTGTTTGCTAGGCCCCGGCAGGTCTCACAGGAGACAGCTACATCAGGGGACTTTCAGCAAAATCTTGCTAGTGTATGCAATGGTGTCAGCGTTTGGAGGCTGATTATGGGATGGATCCCCGGATATGGCAGTCTCTAGATGGTCCATCCTTTTGTCTCAGCTCCAAACTTTGTCTCTGTAACTCCTTCCATGGGTGATTGACTCCAATTCTAAGAAGTGGCAAAGTGTCCACACTTTGGTCTTCGTTCTTCTTCAGTTTCATGAGTTTCACAAATTGTATCTTATATCTTGGGAATTCTAAGTTTCTGGGCTAATATCCACTTATCAGTGAGTAACTACCATGTGAATTCTTTTGTGATTGTGTTACCTCACTCAGGATGATGCTCTCCAGGTCCATTCATTTGCCTAGGAATTTCATAAATCCATTCTTTTTAATAGCTGGGTAGTACTAAATTGTATAAATATACCACATTTCTGTATCCATTCCTCTGTTGAGGGACATCTGTGTTCTTTCCAGCTTCTGGCTATTATAAATAAGGCTGCTTTGAACATAGTGGAGCATGTATCCTTCTTACCTATTGGATATGCCTGCCACACATTCCGGTCGAGTCAGTTTGACAAGCCGAGAGGCTTAAAAGCTGCTCATGAAGCAAAAAGAGTTTCAAGGAAGCTCTCATCCTGGAGTCTGGCACTCTCTCTAATCTCTCTAACCCATACATTAATTTCCACTCCCGCATTAGTCTAGTGTATGGATCCACGTGCTCTTTATTAGTATTACCCTATTATAAGTGCCTTTTAAGATTGAATTCTGACATAGCTAAAGCCTCCCCCAGTGTTCCATGATCCCAGATAACAGAGGAGTTTAACCTATTCACTAACTAATTAAGCATTACAATAAAACAGGGCCATTAGCTCAACTGGTCTTCAGAAAGAGCCTGGGAATCTCACTGAGATAAAAATCTTTAGTACAGGCTACATTCCCTGCCAAGAACAAGTTGATATACTCTCCTGATGAATGGAGATTCTCTAGACAAGATAAGATTTAGCATGGCCTAGGAATTTAGGGGTCCTTGACACTACATTATTCTTGAGGCCTGCTAAAAGTAAAAACTCCCTGGTGCTATTAACACTAACGTGTGAAATTCTTGACTGTCACTAGGCTGATCCTGGGCAGGGTTGCTAATCTCTATTGTAAACATTTATTTGATTCCTGCAAATTCCTTTCGCAGTCATTTCCTTGTTCTGGAAAACTTCAATGTACCTTGCCTGATGTGACTTGCAATCCCTGATATTCTCTGTATGCTGTATGATAATTAAGTCTGATGCTCGACCTGACATTACATTCAGATTCAACACAACCTCTCCTGTGTGTATCTGTTTGTCAATTCCAGTGCTTTGCCCACCTGCCCCAGACCACGCACACACAGGGACCCAGAGCGTCTGCATCATATGCCCAGGAGAGGTATTGCGGGATCCTCCAGTAGTACTAAGTCCAATTTTCTGAGGAACCACCAGACTGATGTCCAGAGTGGTTGTACAAGCTTACAAGCCCACCAACAATGGAGGAGTGTTCCTCTTTCTCCACATCCTCCCCAGCATCTGCTGTCACCTGAATTTTTGGTCTTAGCCATTCTGACTGGTGTGAGGTGGAATCTCAGGGTTGTTTTGATTTGCATTTCCCTGATGATTAAGGATGCTGAACATTTTTTTCAGGTACATCTTGATCATTCGGTATTCCTCAGGTGAGAACTCTTTGTTAGGCTGTGCATCACACTTTTTAATGGGGTAATTTGATTTTTTGGAGTCCACCTTCTAAAGTTCTTTATATATATTGGATATTAATCCCCTGTGTGAATTAGGATAGGTAAAGTTCCTTTCGCAACCTGTTGGTGGCCTTTTGTCTTATTGACAGTGGCTTTTTCCTTATAGAAGCTTTGCAATTTCATGAGGTCCTATTTGTAGATTCTAGGTCTTACAGCACAAGCCATTGCTGTTCTATTCAGGAATTTTCCCCCTGTGCCAATATCTTTGAGGCTTTTCCCCACTTTCTCCTCTATAAGTTTCAGTGTCTTTGGTTTTATGTGGAGTTCCTTGATCCACTTAGATTTGACCTTAGTACAAGGAGATAGGTATGGATCGATTCATATTCTTCTACATGATAACCACCAGTTGTGCCAGCACCATTTGTTGAAAAGCTGTCTTTTTTCCACTGGATGGTTTTAGCTCCCTTGTCAAAGATCAAGTGATCATAGGTGTGTGGGTTCATTTCTGGGTCATCAATTCTATTTCATTGGTCTAGTTGTCTGTCACTATACCAGTACCATGCAGTTTTTATCACCATCACACCAGAGGTTCTATTATCCTTGAGAAGAGTTTTTGCTATCCTAGGTTTTTTGTTATTCCAGATGAATCTGCTGATTGCCCTTTCTAATACGTTGAAGAATTGAGTTGGAATTTTGATGGGGATTGCATTGAATCTGTAGGTTGCTTTTGGCAAGATAGCCATTTTTACTATATTGATCTTGCAAATCCATGAGCATGGGAGTTCTTTCCATCTTCTGAGATCTTCTTTATTATTTGTGACTATTGAGAAGGGTGTTGTTTCCCTAATTTCTTTCTCAACCTGTTCATCTTTTGGGTAGAGAAAGATATTGACTTGTTTGAGTTAATTTTATATCCAGCTACTTCACTGAAGCTGTTTATCAAGTTAGGAGTTCTCTGGTGAAATTTTTAGGGTCACTTATATATACTATCATATCATCTGCAGAAAGTGATATTTTGAGTACTTCCTTTCCAATTTGTATTCCCTTTATCTCCTTTTGTTGTCGAATTGCTCTGGATAGGACTTCAAGTACAATGTTGAATAGGTATGGAGAAAGTGGGCAGCCTTGTCTAGTCCCTGATTTTAGTGGGAATGCTTCCAGCTTCTTGCCATTTACTTTGGTGTTGGCTACTGATTTGCTATGGATTGCTTTTATCATGTTTAGGTATGGGCCCTGAATTTCAGATCTTTCCAAGACTTTTATCATGAATGGTTTAGATTTTGTCAAATGCTTTCTCTGCATCTAATAAGATGATCATGTGGTTTCTGTCTTTGATTTTGTTTATATAGTGGATTACATTGATTGATTTCCATATATTAAACCATCCCTGCATCCCTGGAATGAAACCTAATTGTTCAGGATGGATGATTGTTTTAATGTGTTCTTGGATTTGGTTAGCAAGAATTTTATTGAAGATTTTTGTATCAATATTCATAAGGGAAATTGGTCTGAAGTTCTCTATCTATGTTGGGTCTTTCTGTTGTTTAGATATCAGAGTAATTGTGGCTTCATAGAATGAATAGGGTAGAGTACCTTCTGCTTCAATTTTGTGGAATAGTTTGTGAAGAACTGGAATTAGGTCTTCTTTAAAGTTCTGATAGAACTCTGCAATAAACCCATCTGGTCCTGGGCTTTTTTTTTTGTTGTTGTTGTTGGGAGACTATTAATGACTGCTTCTCTTTCTTTAGGGGATATAGGACTGTTTAGATCATTAACCTGATCCTGATTTAACTTTAGTACCTGGTATCTGTCAAGAAATTTGTCCATTTTATCCAGGTTTTCCAGTTTTGTTGAGTATAGTCTTTTGTAGAAGGATCTGATGGTATTTTGGATTTCTTTAAGATCTGTTGTTATGTCTTCCTTTTCATTTCTGATTTTGTTAAATTGGATGCTGTCCCTGTGCCATCTAGTGAGTCTGGCTAAGGGTTTATCTATCTTGTTGATTTTCTCAAAGAACCTGCTCCTCCTTTGGTTGATTCTTTGAATAGTTCTTCTTTTTTCCACTTGGTTCATTTTGTCCCTGAGTTTGATTATTTCCTCCTGTCTACTCCTCTTGGGTGAATTTGCTTCCTTTTGTTCTGGAGCTTTTATGTGTGTTGTCAAGCTGCTTGTGTGTGTTCTCTCTAGTATCATTTTGGAGGCACTCAGAGCTATGAGTTTTCCTCTTAGAAATGCTTTCATTGTGCCCCACAAGTTTGGGTATGTTGTGGCTTCATTTTCATCAAACTCTAAAAATTTTTAATTTCTTTCTTTATTCCTTCCTTGACAAAGGTATCATTGAGAAGAGTGTTGTTCAGTTTCCACGTAAATGGTGGCTTTCTATTATTTATTTATTTTTGTTGATCAGCCTTATTCCATGGTCATCTGATAGGATGCATTGGAGAATTTCAATATTTTTGTATCCATTGAGGCCTATTTTGTGACTAAGTATATGGTCAATTTTGGAGAAGTTACCATAAGGTGAGAAGAAAGCATATCATTTTGTTTTAGGATAAAATGTTCTGTAGATGTCTTTCAGATCCATTTGTTTCATAACTTCTGTTAGTTTTACTGTGTCTCTTTAGTTTCTGTTTTCATGATCTGTCCATTGATGAAAGTGGTGTGTTGAAGTCTCCCACTATTACTACTTGAGGTGCAATGTGTGCTTTGAGCTTACTAAAGTTTCTTTAATGAATGTGGCTGCCCTTGCATTTGGAGCATAGATATTCAGAATTGAGAGTTCCTCTTGGAGGATTTTTCCTTTGATGAGTATGAAGTGTCCCTCCTTGTCTTTTTTGATTATTTGGGTTGGAAGTCGATTTTATTCGATATTAGAATGGCTACTCCAGCTTGTTTCTTCAGACCATTTGCTTGGAAAATTGTTTTCCAGCCTTTCATGCTGAGGTAGTGTCTGTCTTTTTCCCTGGTTTCCTGTAAGCAGCAAAATGTTGGGTCCTGTTTGTGTAGCCAGTCTGTTAGTCTATGTCTTTTTATTGGGGAATTGAGTCCATTGATATTAAGAGATATTAAGGAAAAGTAATTGTCGCTTCCTATTATTTTTGTTTTTAGAGTTGGCATTCTGTTCTTGTGGCTGTCTTCCTTTAGTTTTGTTGAAGGATTACTTTCTTGCTTCTTCTAGGGTTTGGTTTCCATCCTTGTATTGTTTTTTTTTTTTTGTTGTTTTTGTTTTTTTTTTTCTGTTATTATCCTTTTAAGGGGTGGATTCATGGAAAGATAAAGTGTGAATTTGGTTTTGTCATGGAATACTTTGGTTTCTCTATCTGTGGTAATTGACAGTTTGGCTGGGTATAGTAGCCTGGGCTGGCATTTGTGTTCTCTTGATGTCTGTATAGCATCTGTCCAGGACCTTATGGCTTTCATAATCTCTGGTGAAAAGTCTGTTGTAATTCAGATAGGCCTGCCTTTATACGTTACTTGACCCTTTTCCCTTACTGCTTTTAATATTCTATCTTTATTTAGTGCATTTGCTGTTCTGATTATTATGTGTTGGGAGGGATTTCTTTTCTGGTCCAGTCTATTTGGAGTTCTGTAGGCTTCTTGTATGATCATGGGCATCTCTTTCTTTAGGTTTGGGAAGTTTTCTTCTATAATTTTGTTGAAGATGTTTTCTGGCCCTTTGAGTTGAAAATCTTCATTCTCATCTACTCCTGTTATCCGTAGGTTTGGTCTTCTTATTGTGTCCTGGATTTCCTGGATGTTTTGAGTTAGGATCTTTTTGCATTTTGTATTTTCTTTGACAGTTGTGCAGATGTTCTCTATGGAATCTTCTGCACCTGAGATTGTCTCTTCCATCTCTTGTGTTCTGTTGCTGATGTTCGCATCTATGGTTCCAGATTTCTTTCCTAGGGTTTCTATCTCCAGAGTTGCCTCACTTTGGGTTTTCGTTATTGTGTCTACTTCCCTTTTTAGGTATAGTATTGTTTTCTTCATATCCATCACCTGTTTGGATGTGTTTTCCTGTTTTTCTTTAAGGACTTGTAACTCTTCATTAGTGTTCTCCTGTATTTCTTTAAGTGAGTTATTAAAGTCCTTCTTATGTCCTCTACCACTCTCATGCGATAAGCTTTTAAATCCCGGTCTAGCTTTTCAGGTGTGTTCGGGTATCTAGGACTGGGTGAGGTGGTAGTGCTGCATTCTGATGATAGTGAGTGGTCTTGGTTTCTGTTAGTAAGATTCTTATGTTTGCATTTCGCCATCTGGTAATCTCTGGATTTAGTTGTTATAGTTGTCTCTGGTTAGAGATTGTTCCTCTCATGATTCTGTTAGCCTCTATCAGCAGACCTGGGAGACTAGCTCTCTCCTCTGAGTTTCAGTGGTCAGAGCACTCTCTGCAGGCAAGCTCTCCTCTTACAGGGAATGTACACAGATATCTGGCATTTGGACCTCCCTCCTGGCAGAAGATGAAGGCCCCAAACAAGACCTGTCCCAGAAGCTGTGTTGCTTCGGCCTGTCACAGTAGATGTTAGCTTCTGTAGTCCACACTCTCACCTGCACAGACTAGTCTCAGATGGATTTGGGAACCAAGATGGCTCCCCCAGATGCTCCAGCAAAGCCCTTCCTTCAGGGCAGAAACCTCTTCTCTCGCAGGGATGGTGCCCATATGTCTGGGGCCCGAAAGGGGGTCTATCTCAGAAGCTATCCTCTAGGGACCTTAGGGGTGTCCTCTGACTCTGCACCCAGGTGACCAAATGCTAGCACAGACCAGAAGGGACTTATGACCCTGGTCAAGCCGGGTTTCCTGCTTCTCTAATGCTGTCTCAGGTCCTGTGTGTTTGGATTGGAACAGATGTTGTGTTCCACTCACTGGTGGTCCTAAGGTCTTGTGGAGAGTCCTCTTGGGGACCTTGGGGGTGTCCATCGACTCTGTGCCCAAGGTGACCCAGTGTTGGCGCTGACCGGAAGGGACTTGTGATCCTGGTCAGGCCAGGTTTCCTGCTTCCTAATACTTTCTCGGGTCCCGTGTGATTCTCGGATGTCTTTTTATTTATATAATACACAAAGAAAATCTTATACAAAATTTTATGATATGAATATTAAATCATAATTTAGTGACATTCTTTTTTTTTTATTATTCAAAAAGAGTGTATTTTGTACAATGTGTTCCGGTTTCCCACCCTCAACTTCTGGAACATCCTCTACTCCCTTCCCTTCCAAATTCACAATCTTTTTCAGATAGAAACAAACAAGCATGTAAAGAATGAAAATAAAATAAAATAAATAAAACAAAAATGTAGAATAGGACAAAATAAAGCAAAAAAAAAAAAAAACAAAACAAAACAAAAAAAAAAAACAACCAAACAAACAAACAAACAAAAAGGAGAAAATGAACAAAAAAGCATGAGAAACACAGGTTCACATAATTCACACCCACAAGAATATTAAAAAACACAAAACCAGGAGCCATAATATATAAGCAAAAGATCTGTAAGGCAAAAATAAAACAAAACAAAAACAACAAAACCTAACAATGCAACAAGAACAAAAGAAACAAGAAAAATCAAACAAAAACAAGCAACCAACCAACCAATCAACTAACCAAAGAAAATAACAAAACCGAGCAATCTTTACAATATTATGAGATAAAGCATCTCTAAAAGATGCTGTTGAGGTTTTTTTTTTTTTTTTTTGTGTGTGTGTGTGTGTTGGCCATCTACTGTTGGGTGTTTGATCAACCTTCAAATTGGTGGGTTACCACAGTGTGACTATCTTGAAGAAAGCTAATTTTTCATGTACAAGGGGTTATCTGTGACTGCCGCCACACCCGCTCCCCACAATTCCCCCTTTTTTATTTTTTGGCAGAGAGAATGTCTGTAGATAGCCCCTCGCAACCATGCCCCTTACCTGTCTTTGGGAGACAAACAGCATTGGTTTGATCCCTGTCTTAGGTTGGTGACATGCCCAGGGAGTCTTATCAATGACTACCTCTCAATCATGTCAAGCCACTCCTGGGGAGATTGTGTTTTGCTTGCGGCAGGTGCATCAAATGGCCAGGATGTTAATTAACCTATGGCCAGATCTTAATTGCTGCAAGCAAGCCTCATGGGTGAAGGTAGAGGTCTGATCCCCAGTGTGCAAGCATAGGGGCCCTACACAAAACCATCCCTTAGGCTCATCACCCAGAGAGGTCTTGGCCAGCTCCCGTGTCGTTTTTCCTGGGGGAAGGGAACTAGGACACTGAACCTTCATGCAATCAGACGTGCCTTCCACAGGATGCCAACAGCAAGCTATCCTCTGTGCAGTGCTTAGCCTCGCACCCCACGGCATAACACAGCATAATTTCTTTTAGAGCGGCAAACCGAATCTGAGGAGATTGTTCTGCCTCCACTGCAGCAAAAGCCTACGCTACCATGGCGAAAGTGCGGGCCTGCACACTCTGCACCTAACACATGTGCCAAACACACAACACACACGCACTATAACAAACATACATCCCAGGGCTCTCATCCCCGCTCATCTTCCCTGAAGCAAGGGATAGATGGCCAGTGGGGCTATCTCTTTAAGGGGAATTCAGGGATCAAAAAGCATGGAAAAATTTGAATGTCATGTCGAGCTGGTATCGGCTTCTGGAATACCGAAAGGATCTCCCATCTCGGCTCCATTGTTTGTGCTTGTGGGGATATCCATCACATCCACAGGTGTGGCGGCCGCCAGCAGCTCGCAACATGAACGGTTCGACTGAGAAGGCTACTCGAGCTGTAAGAGAGGAATCTAGACGGGGCGAAAGAAGAAACGGAGCAAAACAATTTCATTCTGATCAAAGCTCAAATTTTATTGTTGGGACACTAGTTATAAAGGAAGGGGGAGGGGACCCGATTCCCGCCGAATAATCTCGGGTCCAGTAGAAAGGTGCACGTGTGTGGCTCCTCAGGTTCCAGCAGTGGGCGTGGCAGAACGAATGAGCAGGAAGCTCCACCCCGAGCAAGCAGGTTTCAGGCTGGGGGAGGGGAGACTACATCTCCTCCCTTTTATTAACAAAATTTAAAAAAAAGAAAAAGCTGGCCTGAGGGGGGAAAAATTATCTATGCTCAATAGTTCTGCCTGGAATCTAGGGCTAAAGAAAAAACTTGCTTTCCTGGGATTCCTTAACTTTTCTTATGGTAAACTGTATCTGGCTTAAGACTGTCCTTTCTTAGTAAACAACTAACTGAAAGGCCTGGAGCTGCAGGCTCTGACTTTACGATGCTAATTAGTACTTGGTAGGTAACTTTCTAGTTGACCTCCGCATTTTTGGATGATAGGTGGGAAACAGGGAGAAGGAGTTCGACCGGCTCTTGTAGTACAAGGCCAATTGGCTTTTTTATTTGGGTGGGAGGCAGTGAAGGGCTTGCCCTTTCAATAGTACGTCTCCAATCTCTCTCCCCCCTATTAAGTTAAATAAGGCAACGCTTAACTGAGGTGATCAAATGATTTTCTCATCCGTAGATGAGTGGGCTTTTAACCTTGGCTTGGGTGGACATTGACCCGATTCCTCCCGTGGGTACTGGTAAGACTCACACCTGTGGCTCTGGGTACCTTTTGGGGAGGTGAGGCAGAGCCGAAAAATATTTTTCATTTTTAGCCAAAATTTGGTACCAACCTCTTTCAAACCGGGTTTATCTCACAGGAAACTCAGAAATGGTCAAGCTGGACCTTCCCCTGCAGTGCCTCTGCACCAATCGATGCCCATACTGAATTTGTACAATCACAAACCAGTATGCACAGTTCTGAGTGCTGTGCAGCTCCTAAAGGAGAATTATCAACCTCAGATTTAGCAAAGCCTAAGCAAGAATTATGTCGTTAATAACACCACGATTTGTGGCTAAAATAGGAGCTGGAAGTCGTTCCTCCTCATCCCTGTTTTTTCCACAGCCTTATTGAGCTAAGGACACCTTGCAGTAACAGCAAGGGTGAAAAGCCAGAGGTCAGCTAAGGGGCTAAGCCTGTCTATCAAAATAAAAACCAATCTTTATTAATATAGAAATATCTACTCTTCTAGCCCTCTTGGTAAACCTAATTTTTAACTCAGACTGAAAGCCACGTGCTGGAAATGTCCTTGGAAAGGAGATAACAGCAGCCACCTGTGTGCTCTAGGGGGGCGGGGATGCACATCCGCTGGTCCACTTCGAGAATGTTGATTTACCTGCTTGAAAGACAAAATCTCAACAGTGAGAAAGTAGGAAAGCAGAACTTCTTTCGGGGAAGTCTAGGCACTTTATACAAATGCAAATTGTAAAGCTGAGGCTAGTCTCCGGCCTCCTGTCGGGAGCTGGCTCAGAGAGTAGCTGGAGAACAGCTTTGGGAGCTTTCGCTCTCAGCTGAATTCTAAGCACAAAAGGAATTTTAGTCTTTAGAATGATACTTACCAGAAGAGTCAGAATCTGTGTTCATCTGACGAATTAATCTCTCTGGCAGCCACCGCGCTCCATCTTCATCTCGTGAAAAAACACAAACTGAGCCCCTACCCCAAATTAGAACTGGATCTGGACCCTTCCATTCTTTAGTCAGGGGGTCCTTTCATTTTACCAATGCATAAGAATTAGAAGTAACTGGATGCCAGTGGCGATCCACTGCAGACTGGCCCTTGATATCGGTGTGCAAGAAATTTAGGACAAATAAGGTGAAGGCAAGGTGGGAGGCCTGATGTCTGCGCAAAGGCTGACATATCCTGCCAAATCTGTCGTTTCCTTATGCGGTTGAATTGCAGCTTGGCAAATTGCATTAGTATTCTCATAAGCCAATTGCATAACGAAAGGACTTCCCGTGTCCGGATTTCCAAGGATTCTACTAGCTGAAATCAATAGCCTGTCCACAAAATCCTGATATGGTTCATCAGAACTCTGCCGAATGCTAGCTAAACTTCTACCAATCTCTCCTTTGACTGGCAACCTTCCCCAAGCACGGCGTGCGGCCGTCGCAATTTGCGCGTACATTGCAACAGGAAAATCAATCTGATTTGTCTGTCCCTCATATGGACCCTCTCCTAAAAGCATGTTGCTATCCCAGTCTGAATTACCAGCCTGAGCGTTAGAAGCAGCAGTTTTCTTACTGGCGTCTCGCCATTCAGAATCCCAAAGCAAAAAATCTCCTCCTGACAGGGTAGCCTTAGAAAGAGTCTTCCAATCTAAAGGGGTTAAGTGTGACTCCACAACTGTGTCCAGTAATGCTTGAGTGAATGGGGCTGAAGGGCCATATTGCACAACAGCCGCCTTTAATTCTTTTATCAACTTGAAATCTAAGGTCTGGTAATGTCTGGCCCTAGTATCTTGCTGATCAACTACCTCGACCACAGGAAAGGCTAGCGTATTAGACATATTCTGTCCTTTCCCACGAGCCTGACTCACAACCTTTTCTAGTGGCACATGGTGAACTACAGAAGAGTTACTCTTCTCCGCTTCTGACATCTTTTTTAGTTCCCGAAGTTCATTAGTCAGCCTCTGAAGCTTAATCTCAAACTCTAACTCGCTTAGTCGTGTGTCCCTATCAGTGGCACCTCCCGAAGTGGGGACTACAGGTGGAGCGGGAGATTCACAAGAGGACCAATTCTCATTAAGGTAATGGGCAGCTCCTCTATCTGAGTGATTTTTGTTAAAAATCAGTTTTTCATCCGAGTTTCCACATTTATCAATTTTTGAGTTAAGAAAATCTTTTTCTGAGGAAGCCCTCTCTGACAGGCACTCCTCCTGAGATACCACAAGCTCCGCCTGGGGGCAACTTAGCCCTGGGGAAGTGGCATCTTTTATTGCATCATTTACGAGCGCCCAGAGGCCTAGGGTAAAATTATCTGAGTGATTTTTAAGGCCTCACCAACTTTCTCCCAGGTTCCACAATCTAGTGTTTCTTCTTCCTTGAACCATGGGCAACAGCTATCTATCTTACCTAAAAAATTTTTTACTAATTGTACTTCAAGCCTTACTCCTCTGGCCTGAAACAACTCCTGAAAACTATGGGCAACCACCTGATCCATGACTTTAAACCCTTTCTTCTTCCACCTAAGCAGCTTCCTAAAAAGCTACGGCTAACCTGCCTGTTTCCGTTTCTAGTTCCGATTAACACGCTGCTGACCCAAGCAGAACCAGCGTTGGGTTAGCACTGATTCAAGCTTAATTCGTATCCTACCGCATCCTCAGCAACACTTTACAAAACTGAAATTTTAAGCTAGCACTAGCATGTGTACCTGTCCGTTGCTCCAATGTCCGATACTAAGATCCTTTCTTGTGGAGCTCCACAGCAGCGTTCCTCTTAGCATCTCTCTGCCATTCTTCAGGTCCCAGTTCTGGCGCCAAAATGTTGCGGCCGCCAGCAGCTCGCAACATGAACGGTTCGACTGAGAAGGCTACTCGAGCTGTAAGAGAGGAATCTAGACGGGGCGAAAGAAGAAACGGAGCCAAGACAATTTCATTCTGATCAAAGCTCAAATTTTATTGTTGGGACACTAGTTATAAAGGAAGGGGGAGGGGACCCGATTCCCGCCGAATAATCTCGGGTCCAGTAGAAAGGTGCACATGTGTGGCTCCTCAGGTTCCAGCAGTGGGCGTGGCAGAACGAATGAGCAGGAAGCTCCACCCCGAGCAAGCAGGTTTCAGGCTGGGGGAGGGGAGACTACACACAGGGGCAACTGGATCAGGAGCCTCATTCTTGCAGCGTCTCACCAATCTCTCCGGCACCCAAAGAGGTTCTGTCTGGTCCTGTCGAAACACACAAACAGACCCTCTCGCCCACGTCAACACCTGATCTACTCGATCCCCAGGGGGGATGGACACAATACCTCGTGGTGATGAGACCATAACCTCAATCACCTGTGTGTCCATCTGGGGAGTCAATATGAGAGTCAAGTTTTCACTAGCTTCCCCTCTGTTGGGCAATGATTTCCACGACCTTATAGCAATCCGATTCACCTGCTCAAACACCTGCAGTGGATATCCTGTTTGTTGTTGTGCAAATCGACCTTGACCAAGCAGCATATCTCTATCCCATGCAAATTCAGCTTGATCAGTGAAAATAGGACATCCCAGCAAGGAGAATCTATCCTTTCTCCAAACCTCCAGACAGAAGGTCCACCTACAGGTGGATGCTGAGGAGGCATAGGGAGGAGGCGCAGAAGCTAATTTGCCTTCCTCCTCCGCCTCGGCTCTTTTATTTTGTCCTTTCTGTCCACCTGATAACACTGTGTCTCCTTTCTTTTTCCTTTTTCTTTTTAAGCCCTTCTCCTCTTCCGACATACTTTCTTGTTGCTCTGTAAGGATTTTCTGACCTGTCTTGACTGCCTCTCGATTCAAACAGTAACAGAGTCCATATATCAGAATAAACAAGACCAAAACTATCAGACCTACCCACAAAGGGTCAATGGGAGAAAAAAGCATAACTACACAGCGAGGATCTATTGATCTCTACACTGAGGTTATCATAGTTCATTAACTTGTCCCAAAGCCGGGAACCTTTCGTTACCTTGTGCCTGCTTCCTGGCAACTTTATGCTTGCCTCTATTTTATCCGAGGTCCTTCCCAAACTCCTGGGTTACTTTGTGCCTACTTCCTGGCAACTTTATGCTCACCTCTATTTTATCCGAGGTCCTTCCCAAACTCCTGGGTTACTTTGTGCCTACTTCCTGGCAACTTTATGCTCACCTCTATTTTATCCGAGGTCCTTCCCAAACTCCTGGGTTACTTTGTGCCTACTTCCTGGCAACTTTATGCTCACCTCTATTTTATCCGAGGTCCTTCCCAAACTCCTGGGGTCGCAAGTTTCACTCACCGTGAACTTACCCTGCGGGCAACCACTGACTGCTGAAAGTTCTGAACTCGGTGGGGGAGTCAGTTCCCCGTACGGGCCACCAATTGTCGCGCCTGCTCTCGACCAGCAAGAACGACGCGACCACCAGTCCTTCTAACAGCAGTTTATTCAGTCCTGATTCTTCTTGTTTATATCTCCCCCAAACCCTGGGCCTCTCACTCCTTTTATACTCTCTCTCATCCACGCACCACAGGCCACGCCCCCTCACCAGTCACGAGGCTTCAGCTAATCAGGGCAGCAGGGGCAAATCTCCACCAAATTGGATTCACCTGTATCCTGGTACACCTGCGCAGCACTCAAGATGTTTGTGTCTTATATGAGGAAGTCAGGTGCAAGTCATATGACTTAGCTGCAGTCCCTGGCGCCTTTGGGACTGCCGCCACACCCGCTCCCCACAGTTATCAGTTTGAAATAACTTCTCAGTTAGTCATGTGTGTGTGTGTGTGTGTGTGTGTGTGTGTGTGTGTATGTGTATGTGTGTGTGTGTGTGTGTGTGTGTGTGTGTGTGTGTGTGTGTTTGTCTGTGTCTGTGTCTGTGTCTGTGTGTGCATGCACACAATTCTTTTAGCTCTAGAATCCCATACATACACCATGCATGCTCTCACCAAGAGTTCTTATGGACTGTAAAGGTATTTGTTTAGACAGTCTTCTTTCCTTGATGTTCTCCAATTCCTCAGGCTCTTACAATCTAGCTGTCTCCTTTACTGAGTACTGCAGGGAGAGATTTGAGAGTAATGTCTGTTTAGAAACATTTTTCTTGGTTTCATACTCTATACAATGTCTGGCTATGGGTCTCTTTATTTGTTTCTATATACCATAGGACGAAGCTTCTCTGACAAAGGATGAGAAACTTTTAACAATATTTTTCCTGTTTGCATGAAAATTGATTCATGTAAGAAATAATTATTTCTTATATCAAAAATTAAGACTCATATGTAAGAAATTTCCCATTTCATTAAAATATCCCAAATTCTAAATACAAACAAAATATAATATAAAGTTTCAATTGTTGCTCAGTATTGAAAAACCTCATGTATATTTTAGTTTTAAGAGATTTAATGAATTTTTAATGTTTTACTTTGTAGCACAGCATTTTCTGCATAGTATGAAAGAGAGTAATTGGAATACATGGTCCAGTTCATCTTCAATTAGTAATATACCATTTCATATGAAAACTTGTGATGGTGCTACATAATTTCATTTGTGGAAAGTTTCCTGTAATTGGATTTTATAATGATAATTCAGAGATAAGGGATAGTGAAAGAATCTCATAGTTGTTTTTATTCTCCTTAGAGAGGGGTAATTAATTACTGCATCCATCAACTTCTAAGCTGTTCAAAATCTCATTACATTAATGATTTAATAATTACAAAGAATTACCTTAAGATGATTATTATTCTTTTGTAAAAAAACATTTTGATATATACATATAATATACTTTGAATGATTGCAGCATTAAAACTTTTCTTTGAAGGCATCTGTGATATTAATATCTGAGTAGTTGTAAATGAACAAAACTTTTCAAACAGTCTTTGCAGTCTTGAAAGGTCAACTTAAATGAAATTATTTATATAACATGATGGTAAGATTTTCAAATTAAAAACATGTAATGTAATGTGTGATTTTCAAATTAAAAAATATGAAAATTTAAGCATATTTATCTAAACCATTTTAATAGATAAACAATTTTATATATACATAGACATATACATATATGTGTATGTATATATGTATGTATCATATATATATGACATGTGCAATTTCACATCTCAACAGATCACTGAACTTTTAGTCTAAGAGGTTATAAATAGGAAGATTACTGAATAAACTGTTTAAACTACATATTAATTTTTTAAAAAAGAAAATATTAATGTCAAAGTCTTAACAAAGTATGTTTATGTAGAATTAATTATAATATTTTAAAGAAATAAAAAATTAAAGGATATTGTGATTTTTAAATAGACAAACCTAGGACATCAAAAATAATTAATTATGTTATTGTTCTTAAATAAAATCAATGTTTTTTAAATAAAAATAAATATTTTAAAATATATTTAATGTCATTAATAATATCAATAAATATTTAATACATAAGATTAAAGCACTTTCAAAGAAATAAAATAAGAAATTATTAAATAAAAATAATGCAAAATGCTAAGACAGGTAAAACTGGTCATAAATAAAATAATGTTGCTCAACTTTAAAACAACATCAATATACTCAATTCATTATTATATATCAGTGTACACAAATAGGTTGTTTTAAAGATACTTCAGGTTTTATGACATTTCAAATATTAATTAAAAATTAGTTTGAGTAAAGCACGAGTATACCTACAAAATTAGGTGTTCTCTTTCTATACACTCAGTCTCTGATATAGCCTAGAAAGTTACAGTAATTTTATGCTGAATTCTACGTAACAAATGAAATACTTAAAACCACAGAAAAGATATCAACTTAAATATATTTTAAACATGATACTTTAAATAAAGAACTGTTAAATGGAATTATGCAAAATACTCATAAAAGCAATTCCTCCTGGGCAGTGGTGGCACATATCTTAATACCAGCACTTGGGAGGCAGAGGCAGATGCAGGCAGATTTCTGAATTCAAAGCCAGCCTGGTCTATAGAGTGAGTTTTAGGACAGCCAGCGCTACACACAGAAACCTTATCTTGAAAAGCAACAACAACAACAACAACAAAAACAAACAGAAAAATCAATTCTATTTGAGAAAAATGTAACATTACATTTTTTCTTTAATTATTTAAAAGAGAAGAGTTTCATATATCTTTGGCTGTCCCCAGATTTTCTGTATATCTGACTTTGATCCTTCGGCATTTACCCTCTAAGTGCAAAGGTTACACGTGTGTAACACTACACCCCATATTTCATGGCTGTGTAGCAGTGTAACAGAAACTCTTGCATGTAGAACAAACACTTTAACAAGTGGACTACAGACCCTTAATTTGCTTTGTTTTAGAGTATTAATATTCATCATGAGTTGATAAATATGCGTGTGCCATAGGACACTATTATGTTTTCTTTTGGTCTGGTATGGTGACATCCTCTGAAGATCTCTGACATGCTCTTTCTTGACCATTGCCTGTGCTTTGATGGTTGCCTCCATCAAGGTTATGATGATGATGAATCTGAACTGAGAATTTTCTTCAAAGTTGGAAAAGTGATACATTTTTTACTTGAAAAAAAAATGACGTTATAAGTAAGAGGCATGAAAAGCCCTGTAATGGAGAATCTAAAACTTAGGAAAACTTACTACACAATAATAGAACACAAAATAGTCTTGTCAACCCGTTATTCACCATTAAGTTTGTGCTTTCTTTTTTCCATTTAGGTGGTGTGATCCCTTTAAATTTTGAGTAAGGGAAACTGTGTGTGCGTGTGTGTGTGCATGCGTGTGTGCATGCACAGGTGTGTGCATATGTGCCTTTAAAGTTGTGATGTAAGATTGTTCTGGGAAAATTGATGTGTAACTGACAAGTGAACCAGATATATTACAGGGAGTCCTGTGAGCTGCCTTTAACCCTTCTTTTCATGAAACAGAATTGCAAATAAAAACGCAGCTGGAAACAGGCTGTCACTATTCAAGATACTGGAAAGGGATTTGAAATGGAGAGTTGTTACAGATAAATTACAGATCAGAAAGGATAAACTATATTATTGATGTGTGAGTTTATTTTGATCACTTCATTGCTAAATATAGAAAATAACCCATCTGCATATCTATAGCCTGGATCAAAAAATGTAATTTTAAGTTTCATGAAAATAAAATGACATTCTGGATGTAATATATGCTCTAATGAGAATTACTGGACAATACACTATTAGTATTGAGAAAACAGTGCGGTATGGACTATGTGTTTGCATGTTAACAAACACTTCTTCACAGACTCCTTACTTGATTAGTGGAGAAACATCTACAACTATTCGTTTCACAGTGTCAAAGTATGTTAATCCCCTGATCAGTACTATTAGAAATGCTCCTTCTTTTGTTCCTTATACTTGCAAGAATTATTTTTGTATGATACAACATATATTCTTATATTGTTATTCTGAAACATTTCTCTGTGGGCAAATGCACTTTCTTATGATGAATCAGGTGACCCGAGTTACATCCTAGAGGTAGACTTAGTGGAAAGAAAAGATTGATTCAGTTTGATTCCCCTAAACTGCCTCTCTCTCTCTCTCTCTCTCTCTTCTCTCTCTCTCTCTCTCTCTCTCTCTCTCTCTCTCTCTCTCAGACACACACACACACACACACACACACACACACACATGCACACACGCACGCACACACACACACACACACACACACACACACACAGAGTCAAACAGACACAGAGTCACAGAGGCACATACATGCACATAGAAGCACAGGTACAAAGAGGCACTCAGACACACAGGCACAGATAGTTACTCACCGAAGTATGCAAACAGAGAAAGAAGAAGGAAGGAAGGAAGGAAGGAAGGAAGGAAGGAAGGAAGGAAGGAAGGAAGGAAGGAAAAAGAAGAAGGAAGAAATTTTGCTCTTATTACTATAATTTTTTTGAGTATATGAGATATTGAAAAATAAAGGTATCCTCTGAAGGTCAGTGAACCAATTTCTATAAGATCAGTATTCCAACCATCCAAAGCATCCAAAAAGTCTGAGAGTTCAGGCCTCATTTATTCCGTGAATAATGATTTTGCTCCTTCTTTATATTTCACATTCTTAACAAATGACAAGAAATCATTTTATTCTCAAAGTAACTAAAATGCAGGTTTCTGAGTATGTATATCAATAATGCTAGTTTTTCTGTGATGCCTATTCAGAGTTTGGGTATTAGTACTCAGACATTCTTGGCAAGCTGGAAATTAGGATAATCAATACAAACAACATAGATGTGATTTCTCTGTTAATGATGTTATTTTGATATTAGATCACATTTCTAATGGTGGTTTATTAACTGTAGTAAGATGAATATAAAAATCCATTCATATAATCAAACAAAATAAGTTTATGAATATTGATAGATAATTGAATACTTTGGTTTCTCATAGTAAAACTTGAGATTGTAGTTTTCTTTTTTATTAGATATTTTCTTTATTTACATTTCAAATATTTTTCCCTTTCCAGGTTTCCCCTCCACAAACCTCCTCCCCCCACTCCCTCCTCCCCTCTTCCCCCCTCCCCATGCTCACCAACTCACTCACTCCTGCTTCCCTGTCCTGGCATTCCCCTACACTGGGGCATAGAACCTTCACAGGATCTAGGGCCTCTCCTCCCATTAATGACTGACTAGGACATCCTCTGCTACATATGCAGCTGGAGTCATGGGTCCCTCCATGTGTACTCTTTGGTTGGTGGTTTAGTTCCTGGTAGCTCTCAGAGTACTGGTTATTTCATATTGTTGTTCCTTCTATGGGGCTGCAAACCCCTTCAGCTCTTTGGGTCCTTTCTCTAACTCCTCCATTAGTGACCCTGTGCTCAGTCCAATGGCTGGCTGAGAGCATCCATCTCTGTATTTGTCAGGCACTGGCAGTAAAAAATAGTCTCTATTTAGAAAATGTCAAGACCAATATTCAAACTAGAGAATTATCATTAACCCACTAGTCACTATTATTTCATATCCAACTTTTAAATATCAAAGCCATAAATTTAAACGTTTGCAAATATATACTATGTGCTCCATCATCTTTAGGATAAAGTAATTTTAATATAAATACATTACATATTTTATTGCTGTCTTCCCAGAAAAAATATTTTAATAAGTAACGAGCAACATTTAATCCATTTCATTTCATATAATTTTATACATATGAATAAGATTATAAGAAATTAGCCCATGTTATCACAAACACGTGTGTATATATATATATATATATATATATATATATGTGTGTGTGTGTGTGTGTGTGTGTGTGTGTGCGCGCATGCACAACTACCATAGCTCATTTGTGAAGGATGAAGAAAATCTCAAGTGTTTACTTTTGTTAATACACAAAGTTATATAAAGGGACAGAAATTATACAATAACTATATATTCATATGTATATATATATATATATGTATATATGTATGTATGTATGTATGTGTGTGTGTGTTTCTAAAAAAAAATGTCGAAGAATCCAGGAGTCTAGTTTTATTCGTTGGTTTTCTGTATTTGTTAGAATCCTCAAGAATTAATCTTAATGCCAGTAAAAAGAATAGACTTGCCAGCAAGAATAAGTGCAGGTAGGCAAAGACAGAACAAGTTTTCTTCTTCCATGATCTTTAAATAGGGTACAAGCAGAAGGTGTGGCCCAGATTAAAGGAGGATATTTCCACTTGAAAAATTCTGGGATAAAAGTGGATTTTACCACTTCAGAGATCGAGATTACGAGGTCTTCCCACTTCAAATAATTTAATTTAAGAAAAAGAAATCCTTAGGTATGCTCAGTGTTTTGGGTTTTAGTTATTTCCCAATATTGTCAAGTTGGCAACCAAGAACTGCATCACAGAGTTCAAGTTCAAACTTCCCTGAGTGTCTCCTGTTTCTCTTTAACTTGCCCACAAACTTCTGGATATTCTTTAGTCTCCATCTTCCTTCTTTTCACAGGTGACACTACTTAGAGCTACCATGTGTGACTTTATATAGATCCTGAGGATCCTAACCTAGGTCCTCACACTTACAGGATAAACACTCTGTTCACTAAGACATTTCCAGATTTTCAGGGGAATGCCAGGGCCAAAAAATGGGAATGGGTGGGTAGGGAAGTGGGGGGGGGGAGGGTATGGGGGACTTTTGGGATAGCATTCTAAATGTAATTGAGGAAAATACGTAATAATAAAAATATTTTTTTAAAAAAGGGTGTTTTTGTCATATAAGTAATGAATATATGATATAATATCTGACATCTGGTACATTTTTATTTCCTATTTATTATTTGTTTATTTTTTATCTTTGATATATTTCATCCCAACCAAAGTTTTCTTTCTCTCCTCTTCTTCCACATTTTAAAACTTATTAGATCATAATTTAATGACATATTTCCCTTCCCTTTTCTCACTCAAAATTTCCCACATATACCTCCCTCCTGATAATTCATGACCTCACATTACAAAAATTGTCATTCTATGCTTATATGTATTTTTAAATAATATAGGCATGTATAGCTTTGTATAGTCCTAAATATAGCATATCTTTTACTTAAAATGGCACTTGTGTGTATATGTTTTACTGCAGACTTGCTTGGCACTGGACAGACCACTCTATATTTTACTTAGTTGCCTATAGTCTTTTGTGTAGGGTTGAGGCCTCCTGGCCATTTCCCTGTCCATTTTGACTTGTTTATTGCTTTTATCCTTGTTCACCTCAAATATGGGTTGTCATATTCATGATATTTTATGGGTATGCTTCTCATGTTACTAAGAAATATAATCTCAGAGCAAACTCTCTGATCTTTTGTCCCTTGCAATCTTTCTGCACCCTCCTGTACAATGTTCCTAGAGTCTTCACTGTGGCAATGCATGTGGGTTAAACCATGGGACTGGGCTCTACAACTCTGTGCCTTGGTTGCTTGTTGTTTTCAGTAGTGGTCTTTGTTGCAAAGAGAAAATTTTCTTGATGAGAACTGAGGAGCACACTTCTATGTGGGTATAAGTCTATAAACAAAAATGTACAGACTATAGTTAGGATTAAGCTCATGTACCTTATGGTTTTAGTCTCAGTTTTTGTAGCCATTCCAAATATTTAAAACATTTATAATCACCACACATATACCATGTCCATATTAAACTGTAAAGTTTCTATATCCTCTACAAGAATATGTAGATCTTCTATCTATTTCTCATAACTATTAGGTTGTCTGTTTTAAATATTTTATGGTAAAATATTTTTGAACCTGATTTAATTTATAAAATGTTATTTTTCAGAAAAAAATAATGCTGTAATTTTCATAAGAAATTGTTCCTTTTATGATTGAATAACCCAAGTACCTAACAAGTATATAGATGTTTTATGCATTGGTTTTCTGTCCATCTTTGAACAAATATTTTTAAATCTTTTCAAATATTATGAATTATCTTATACTAAATCTTTTTATATATTTTAATACTTTAATTTGAATAATTTATAAATCTGTATTTAAAATGACTGTATCATGAAGAAATTCAGTGTGTTCTTTTTCCACTTTGACCTAAATATACTAATGTTGAAAGTGAGGAAGAGTCTAGATACTCTAGTATGAAGAGATCATCTATCTATGGTTTTAGTTTGCATTCCTCTAATGAATAATTATGTTGAGTAATTTTGTTCATACCTTTGATATTTGTGTATCTTTTGGGAATATAATTATATTTATTTTATCCATTTTCTTCTTTAAATATATTTTTGCTGTTTACTTTAAATATTGTTGCTGTTAAGCCTATATCAGCTATGTGGCATGCAAATATTTTCTCTCCTACTCTATGTTTCATATTTCCATATTGCTTTAATGCTTTTTATTCTATAAAATAAGACATGTGAAGTCTTTTTAAAATGTATTTAAAAGGGCATTAACAGGAGAAACAAGATGGCTAAGTCAGTTTATGAACTTAACACATAAGCCATTGATCTGAATTTAACCTCCACATTCCAGGTAAGGAATAGAGTCTCCTCCAGGAAGTTGTTCTCTGACCTCACAGATTCACTGGAGCAAACACATACATAACTACATTCACATCATTCATACATACACGCACATACACATTCCATGCAATACTAGTAAAACAAAATTTAAAATAATATAGAACAATAAAAAGTACTGCTTATTAAAGTTATAAATTATTATGGAATTTATTGGAATTATCAATGGGATTGAAGGTCATAGCAAAGACAATATCCAGTCGATAGGCATGCCCCCTGGTTGACGGATGGGACCACCCACCTACCTCAAAAATATTAATCCAGAATTGTTCCTGACAAAAGGAAATGCAGGGACTAAGAGTGGAGCAGAGACTGAAGGAAAGGACATCCAGAGACTGCCCCACTTAGGGAATCCATACCATCTGCAGACACCAAACCCAAATGCTATCATTAATGCCAAGAAGCTCTTAGTGACAGGTCTGGTATGGCTGTTCCCTGAGAGGCTTTTCCAGCACCTGACCAATACAAATGTGGACGCACATAGCCAACTATCAGACTAATTAAGGGGATCCCAATGGAGGAGTTAGGGGAAGGACTGAAGGAGCTGAGGAGGTTAGCAACCCCACAGGAAGAACAACAATATGAACCAACCAGACTCCACCCCACCCCAAAGTCCAGTGGGACTAAGCCACCCACTAAATAGTACATATGGAAGGACCCATGGCTCCAGCTGCATATGTAGCAGACGTTATCCGGTATCAATGCGAAGGAGCCCCTTGGTTCTGTGGAGGCTCAATGACCCAGCCTAGGGGAATGCTTGGGTGCTGAGGTTGGATGGGGTGTGTGGGTGGGGGAGGACCCTCAAAAAAGTAGAAGGGATGGGGGAGGTGGTGGAGGGGTTAACTGGAAAGGGTGATAACATTTGAACAAAAAGGCAGATATGCTCATGAGCATACTTCCAATGCCACACTTTTCTCTTCTTTGGAGATGAAGAAAGATAACAGTCCCAACTATACAGATATTGTAAGCCATCCTCTAATCATCAAATATGAAACATAAAATGTTATTTAAAGAAAAAGATATTTGATAAACGTGCATTTGGCCAGAAACCACTAACAAAAGTATTTAGCAAGGTATGCATAAAAGCTATTTTTCTTAACATCGTAAATTATATGTCAGAAAATATTACAAAACCTTATGTTAAATAAAATACAGTTAACAAAATTGCAAGTATTTTAAATATTTCTTTTAAATAATGGCAAATTTGTTGATGAATTGCCTGGTCATTCTTTAGAAAACATAGGTGGTGATAAACTAAAAATATAAAGATAAGAAAAGATGAAACAAAATATTACTCTCTGTAAATTAGATGACTCCACAGAAAAATCTAGAGAATTTATGGAATAATAACCAGAACTCATAATTGAGTTCAGTAATTCTGCATGATAAAAACCAGTATTGAAATCAATTATATTCCCACATTAGCTATAAAAAATAGAAAAGTTAATTACAAATATAAATCTATTATTTATAATAGAATAGAAATCATAAACTACATAATAATAAGTTCAGCAAGTAAAAGCAATAATTTCAGGAGCAAATAATTAACTTTACTAAAAAAGAAACAGAATACATTAATAGAATATATATTCAGCTAGTACTTTAGGAAGACTGACAGAAAATTAAAAACTGTAGGTTTTTAAAATCAATTATTTGACACAGAAAATAAATTTTCATCGGTTTTCATTACATAAACTTATATTTGCCAGAGTTTTAAGCATTGTCTTAGTTCCAGTTTCATAATTGCTTTTGTTCTTTTATGTGACAGATTTGAAATCATACCAAAATGCCAATCACCACCAAAAGTGCAATCCACTTGATTTAATAAATAATATAAAGTACAAGATTTGTAAAATACTAATCCAACTTATTTTTCTAGAATTATTGTACTCATGGTGTTGGTACTCTGTACATTGTCATTAGGTATTCAGTGAAACAATCCATATGTGTCCTTGTTAGAAGATTTAATGGAAATCTTGAATTTTATATAGTCTTGGCTCTTATGAGGTACAATTTCACAAATTGAAACTTGTAGTAAATGTCTTCCTTCAGGAGAAAACACTATGTGAGATTGAACTGGTTTCTTCCTGCGCTTCTGCCTCTGCCCCGGCAGCCTGTCTGCCCATGCACTGGTGGGCAATGGCCAACTTTGTTTTATCTCATGGCAATTCTGACTCTGAACTCCACAATCTCTCTACCCAGCTCACTAGGTTCCTGCTGGAGTCATTATCATGCCAACCATGGGCTTCAAATACTGCATGAACTTTGTGCAGCATCTCTGGCAAACCCACCCTTGGCTTCTGTAGCTTTCTCTCTTGAACCCAGATGAGCTGCTACATGAAGGAAAACGCAACACAAACTCAGTTCAGAAACAATGGTAACTCAGTCTCTGGGTGCAACAACTAAAACCTAATATTGTAAGCTTTATTAAAATCTGTTTCCTCTGATGGTGAATCCTTGTGGATCCACCATGATACTGGGAAACTCTAGCAGCTACATCTTAACCCTCTGCTGTCCCCCCTCCAAAGAGACCTAACAAACTCCCTCCTGCTTTCTCTCTTTTCCAATCCAACCCAGAAGTCCTGCCTACTCGCCCAGTGATTGGCTCCTGTTTGTTTGTTTGTTTGTTTGTTTGTTTGTTGGGGGGGGGGTTCAAGACAGGGTTTCTTTGTGTATCCCTGGCTGTCCTGGAACTCACTTTGTAGACGAGGCGGGCCTCTAACTCAGAAATCCTCCTGCCTCTACCTCCCAAGTGCTGGGATTAGAGGTGTGTGCCGCCACCGCCCAGCTGTGATTGGCTCATTTATTTATTAGGTTCACAAGAAACCGCCTGAGTATATGACTCATTCCTCAATCCAGACAGCCTCTCCTGATAGAGTAAGCAGCACAGACCCACAACACATTCGATATATGTCCTTGTTAGAGGATCAGGTGGAAATCTTGGGTTTTATATAGTCTTGGCTCTTATGATGTATAATGTGAAACTTGTAGTAAATGTCTTTCTTCAGGAGGAAACACTATGTGCTGTCCCAAATTATGGTTAATGTGAAGTTTACGAGTATAGTAGATCCAAAACTAGCAAACACAACGAATGTAGAGAACTTCACTGCTCTATAGTATTAAGTCTGATGTGATTTCAGTAAATGTTTGCTCACAGTTACGATTTTATAACATAGGAAAAAATAATTATGAGGAAACTAAAGTTAAGTATAAGCATGAAATGACAGTCCTGAAAAATTCACTGTCTAGTTAATGGGCCATCTCTATTTGAAGCTATCATACTGCTATTGACTGAACACTGTAAAAAGACCGTAGTATTCTTCAGAGCATTTCCAAAGTCTGGATTACATCATTGCTTTCTGCTCATTTAAGTCAGAAAAAGTTGTCAAGATTAACTCTGCCTCTTTTTTTGTTTTTGTTTTTGAAGATAACTCTGACTATTTCTTTAAATCAGAAAATATTCATGATACAGTTTACTGAGACAACAACATAATCTTTTGAATTACAGTAATTACTTTTATTCAGAGCATAGATTTGGTTTACATGTTTCCTCCTGACCTAAATGACCTTTGAATTCCTATACTTTAATAAATTCTAGCCAAAGAAATGATAAGAATGCAGTAGATAGATAACCTAGAACCAAGAAAATATATCCAATGTAAGTACATTATTTGAAATGTAAATGAAGAAAATATCTAAGAAAAAAGAAAAAAAAGATAAAGTAAAAAAGAAATTATAACAATACCCATGTACAAAATTATAAAAATTATTATTGTTAGCAAACAAAAACAATATCACAAATGGGGAAGGAAGAGTATTTTTGACATTAAAAACTCTTAAAATTTATTTAACTGACAAGAAAGCTAGCACAGCACCCTATTCTTCAGCTCATTGTGTTTTCTTGAAGATTTATCTCAATTTGTGCCTGCAAAAATAAGTATTTTAAAGATAAAAGATAAAAGGAAGTCAAAATAATAGGCCAAACTATAGAACACCTTGAACTGAAATGCAAATCCATGGCTCAAAATTATGACAGAAATGATTGAGTTCTGAAGGGACTGTGTTTGTAGTGTGGGTCAACAAGACAGGATTCCTGTGAAACCAAGAACCCTAAATTCAGCCTGTCTCCAGGGACATTACCTAACATATGGTTAACTTTCTCAGAGGATTTATGCTTAAGAATTTCATGTGAAGTTAGTGCAATTAAACTGATGTTTCCTACTCTAAAATGTCTCTATCATTGTATTTCATTGGTTTCTTAGATTTCCATGGAAAAAAGTTCATCATATAATAAGAGATGCCATTACAACCAGTTGTCTATAAACTAAATGATAGCTCTTTTATGATAAAAATTAAAAGACAAAGTAAGATGATATGTACGATACATTTTGTATTTCTCCAGCCATTAAGTTTTATCAAGTTTGGTCATTATTAACATGGATAGAGAAGTGTAAAGACCTTGAGGTAAAAGTGTTTAATGAATATTTTCCCATTTTAATTAATTATTTTATTTATTTACAGTCCAAGTGTTGCCCCTTTCCTGGTCCCCACTTCTTGAGTTCCTCACCCATCCCAGCCCCTCCTCTTTGCTTCTGAGAAGGTGCTCCACCATCTACTCCCACCTCATGCTTCCAGTATCTCCCTTCCCTGAGGCATCAAGTTTCTACAGGATTAAGTGCATCCTTTTCCACTTAGGACAAATAAGGCAGTCCTCCACTATGTATGTAGCTGGGGACAATATTAATATGACGAAAGTGCAACCTACAGATTGGGAATCTTTACTAACCCTACATCCAATAGAGGGATAATATCCAAAATATACTCAGAACTCAAGAATTTAGAATCCAAAAAATCAAATAACCCAATTAAAAATGGGGTACAGAACTAAACAGAGAACTCTCAAATGAGGAATCTCAAATGACCAAGAAGCAGCTAAAGGAATGTTCAATATTGTCTTTCATCAGGAAAATGTAAATAAAAACGCTCCAGAAGTTCCACCTTACACTGATAAGAATAGCTAATGAATATATTTTTAAAACATATCTATTCTAATATTCATATATGTGTATATATATATGGACAAGTCTGTTTATATGAATAAAATCAGTCATTTGACTAAATTATAAAAGCACAATTTGATGTCTTTGAAAAAAAAACAATACCTATACAGCCATAGCAACAATCATTTGTTAATATTTTCCTTAAGACATGAGGAATGGAAGTAGTTGGAGGAAGGTAAGCATCTAAATATAAAAATGAAAAGATATACTCTTCATTAGTATAAATGCTCTCCATAGTGTAAGAGATGTCTGCAGGAGGCATTTCAAAATGATGGTATAATGTGAGAGTTCCTCCTGGCATGGAGAGGATGAACACTTACAATGTACAGAAAAAATTTCTACAATTATAAAGCAATTGCATGGTCAAAAATATCAGTAAGCAAAGAAAACCCATTGTTTAAAAATTATGTGCTAAAAGAAATGGGCCTAAGAAAAGGGAGGAGTGGAAGATAGCTCAGCAGGGAAAGATTCTTGTCATCCAGAATAACAAACTGAGTTCATGACTGAAATAGAGAACTGATTCAAAACTCCACTATTCACCATCAAAGTTTCATTCACACTGTTTCTCTCTGTCTTTTCTTTCACTTTCTTTTTCTGCACAAATGCACATACATACACACAAACTTAAACAACTAAATAAAATGCATTGAAATAGTATACAGATCATGCTAAATGGTTGCTTACCATTGGTGGAAATATTATTTAGTTCTCTATTCTGTTTGTCTAAGGAATACTCTTTTAGATTCCTCTAGTTAAGGTAAATATTACACAGCTTGATTGACATTTGATAGCTTGTTTGATACTGAAGTAAAACTTTAGGGTCACATTGAAACTTCTCAACCCCAACTTAGAAGTAATCACAGAAATCTTGCACTCTAAAGGGCAGGATGTCTTGGAACACCATTAAGCATTTTAATATTTGGTAACCAGACATTTAATTAATTGATAAATGTAATGACTGAAGTTGGGGAACTTGAAAACCAAAATGACAGAAGCCAAAAATGCAGACCTAAAACCCTATAAAATAAGATGACTTCTGTTCATTACCTTTAGATTTTAAGTGGCTGTCTTGGGTTTTCATATATTTTAAATATATCAAAGTTGTAGAATAGTTATGAATATAATTAAATACATTTACATAAATCATTTGCAAGTAGAGCTACACTTATCATTAAAATTGCTGAATTCTATTAAGACTGAGGAAATATATAGATAACCTGCATCTCCATGCAAATGATCACAGGATGGATGTCCATTGTCCATTAGGTTTTAGGTGACTTTTGATCTTTTACATTTATACATGAAGAATATTAATTTATATCTGACAATTGTATATTTTTATAAAAGCAAGCCTTCATCAAGATTTAATACCCACAATTTTTCTTAATTTCAGAATGTTCTGTTCATTCAGTAGCAAGACAGACTAATGAGATGGAAAAGGACAATAATGAAAATAAATATTCATCCAATGAACAATGCAATAAGCTCAGAGTGGTAGTAAAAGAAAGTCAATTAATTTTTATGAGTATTTTAAAATTTCAATTTTACATGATTATTTTCAGAGTAATGAGTAAATGTTGTTATAACACAACATATAGTCACAGATGGACTTTTTTAAAATAGAAAATCTGCATATATATTTAATATGATTTTACTCATATTCACATAAAAATCTTTGTAACAGTCAGCAATCTAAATATTCTTAAAATAGAAGCAGAGAGAAACACCTTTAACTCAAACAATTAATGCAAAAAATTCCATCCCTTTTCTGCAGTTATATCTGCTTCAGCTGAAAAGTCACCAATGCACAGTTCAGATATCACACATAAGAGTCAAAATAGAATTCAGGTTATATTGTTTTCACTTATTTTGTGCATAAACAATAATTATGGACTGTCATTAGTACAGAAGGAAAAAAAAACACATACATTGCATCTATTAACCCTTCATCTACTAATGAAGGCATTTAATTTCTGTAAATCTAAGAACCTCAATTCAATGTCTTTTAAATCATTGCTAAAGAAAACAGTCAAATTGGAGCTGAGACAAAAGGATGGTCCATCTAGAGACTGCCATATCCAGGGATCCATCCCATAATTAGCCTCCAAGCGATGACACCATTGCATACACTAGAAGCCTTTGTTGCAAGGACGGTGATATAGCTGTCCCTTGTGAGACTAGACTGGGGCCTAGCAAACACAGAAGTGGATGCTCACAGTCAACCATTGGATGGATCACAGGGCCCCCAATGGAGGAGCTAGAGAAAGTATCCAAGGAGCTAAAGAGATCTGCAACCCTATCGGAGGAACAACATTATGAACTAACCAGTACCCCAGAGCTCTTGACTCTAGCTGCATATGTATCAAAAGATGACCTAGTCGGCCATCACTGGAAAGAGAAGCCCATTGGTCAGGCAAACGTTATATGCCCCAGTACAGGGGAATGCCAGGGCCAAAAAATGGGAATGGGTGGGTAGGGGAGTGTGTGTGTGTGTGTGTGGGGGGGGGGGGGACTTTTGGGATAGCATTGGAAATGTAATTGAAGAAAATATGTAATAAAAAAAAGTAAAAAAAAAAAAAAAGAAAAAAAAGAAAAAGAAAACAGTCAGTGACCTGAATTGTATATTTTGAATACATTTTCTGAGTAACTCAGTGAAGTTCAATTTTCACCTTGGTTATTTGAACATATCATATGACAGTTTTAACTTCCCTTCACAGGAGACTGTGATGAGTTATTTGAGCAAGGGACATTTAAAAGGATATTTTCAGGAGATTGTATTTTCAATATTGAGTCTTTCAGTCCTTCCAGCTTAGACCATTTCTGGGGTTCCCTGAGACTAGGCATCACATAATTTAAACCCTGTATCCTACATTCCAGACCATGTGTGATTGTATTGCACATCTATATGATTAACAGGAGGGCTTGGTTGAGAATCTATAAGCACCGTTCTCTTGTTTGTTGTTTTGTATGATTTTGGGAACAACTGGTTTGCCTTCTCATATTTTTACTTTAAAATGTGACACTCAAATTTTCACATACTCACCTGCTGTCTCACAGTGCACTTTGAATCGGTGGGTGTCAAGTCAGAAATTGTATCTATTTGTCACACATACTTGAAATTATTGGTCCTCAATACAATATATTTTGGTTTTTTAAGACAGAGTTTCTCTGTATAGCCTTGGCTGTCCTGGAACTCACTTTGTAGACCAGGCTGGCCTCGAACTCAGAAATTCTCCTGCTTCTGCCTCCCGATTGCTGGGATTAAAGGTGTGCACCACCATGCCCAGCCAGATATTTAATAGACTATGATGTGATTTGAGGGAGAAATGAATACAAAGGTTTTGTATTAACAAAAGTATGAAAAATATTATTTCTTACTAACCAGCTACTATGCAGAACATAAACATAATGTATACAGTTAAATAATAATTATTGAACCCTTCCTTTTGTGTGTGGCATTTGTTCTCCCTTCATTTCCTTTATCTGTCATCCTCTATTATATTTAAGTGTTACTTCACTTCATTTCACTTAGATAGGAGGATGCTTTTTAAGGCATTACTGATAAACGACATAGAAATTCATGACTAAATCTCCTATATGATCTGTTCTTGTGAGACACTCTTATTACTTTTTTTAAAATATTTTTTATTATTATGTATTTTCCTCAATTACATTTAGAATGCTATCCCAAAAGTCCCCCTTACACTCCCCCCCCCCACTTCCCTACCCACCCATTCCCATTTTTTGGCCCTGGCATTCCCCTGTATTGGGGCATATAAAGTGTGCATGTCCGGTGGGCCTCTCTTTCCAGTGATGGCCGACTAGGCCATCTTTTGATACATATGCAGCTAGAGTCAAGAGCTCCGGGGTACTGGCTAGTTCATAATGTTGTTGCACCTACAGGGTTGCAGATCTCTTTAGCTCCTTGGATACTTTCTCTAGCTCCTCCATTGGGGGCCCTGTGCTCCATCCAATAGCTGACTGTGAGCATCTACTTATGTATTTGCTAGGCCCCGGTCTAGTCTCACAAGAGACAGCTATATCAGGGTCCTTTAAGCAAAATCTTGCTAGTGTATGCAATGGTGTCATCGTTTGTAGGCTAATTATGGGATGGATCTTTCTTTTTATATATTTCTCAATCATTTTCAGTGCAGCACTTTGTGGTCTTTTCGATAAATTCTTCCTCAAATTTTGAAATTGTTTTCACAATAAAAATGGAGACTATGTCCCCGATTGATTATAGATATCTCTGCTTGATGCCCATAATTGTCAGTTCTTTTTTTTTTTTTTTTTTTTTTTTTTGTTTTTTTATTTTTTTTTTTTTATTTTATTTTTTTTTTCCATTTTTATTAGGTATTTAGCTCATTTACATTTCCAATGCTATACCAAAAGTCCCCCTTACCCACCCACCCCCACTCCCCTACCCACCCACTCCCCCCCTTTGGCCCTGGCGTTCCCCTGTACCGGGGCACACAAAGTCTGCGTGTCCAATGGGCCTCTCTTTCCAGTGATGGCCGACTAGGCCATCTTTTGATACGTATGCAGCTAGAGTCAAGAGCTCAGGGGTACTGGTTAGTTCATAATGTTGTTCCACCTATAGGGTTGAAGATCCCTTTAGCTCCTTGGGTACTTTCTCTAGCTCCTCCATTGGGAGCCCTGTGATCCATCCATTAGCTGACTGTGAGCATCCACTTCTGTGTTTGCTAGGCCCCGGCATAGTCTCACAAGAGACAGCTACATCTGGGTCCTTTCGATAAAATCTTGCTAGTATATGCAATGGTGTCAGCGTTTGGATGCTGATTATGGGGTGGATCCCTGGATATGGCAGTCTCTACATGGTCCATCCTTTCATCTCAGCTCCAAACTTTGTTTCTGTAACTCCTTCCATGGGTGTTTTGTTCCCACTTCTAAGGAGGGGCATAGTGTCCACACTTCAGTCTTCATTTTTCTTGAGTTTCATGTGTTTAGGAAATTGTATCTTATATCGTGGGTATCCTAGGTTTTGGGCTAGTATCCACTTATCAGTGAGTACATATTGTGTGAGTTCCTTTGTGATTGTGTTACCTCACTCAGGATGATGCTCTCCAGGTCCATCCATTTGGCTAGGAATTTCATAAATTCATTCTTTTTAATAGCTGAGTAGTACTCCATTGTGTAGATGTACCACATTTTCTGTATCCATTCCTCTGTTGAGGGGCATCTGGGTTCTTTCCAGTTTCTGGCTATTATAAATAAGGCTGCTATGAACATAGTGGAGCATGTGTCCTTCTTACCAGTTGGGGCTTCTTCTGGATATATGCCCAGGAGAGGTATTGCTGGATCCTCCGGTAGTACTATGTCCAATTTTCTGAGGAACCGCCAGACTGATTTCCAGAGTGGTTGTACAAGCCTGCAATCCCACCAACAATGGAGGAGTGTTCCTCTTTCTCCACATCCTCGCCAGCATCTGCTGTCACCTGAATTTTTGATCTTAGCCATTTTCACTGGTGTGAGGTGGAATCTCAGGGTTGTTTTGATTTGCATTTCCCTGATGATTAAGGATGTTGAACATTTTTTCAGGTGCTTCTCTGCCATTCGGTATTCCTCAGGTGAGAATTCTTTGTTCAGTTCTGAGCCCCATTTTTTAAGGGGGTTATTTGATTTTCTGAGGTCCACCTTCTTGAGTTCTTTATATATGTTGGATATTAGTCCCCTATCTGATTTAGGATAGGTAAAGATCCTTTCCCAGTCTGTTGGTGGTCTTTTTGTCTTATAGACAGTGTCTTTTGCCTTGCAGAAACTTTGGAGTTTCATTAGGTCCCATTTGTCAATTCTCGATCTTACAGCACAAGCCATTGCTGTTCTGTTCAGGAATTTTTCCCCTGTGCCCATATCTTCAAGGCTTTTCCCCACTTTCTCCTCTATAAGTTTCAGTGTCTCTGGTTTTATGTGAAGTTCCTTGATCCACTTAGATTTGACCTTAGTACAAGGAGATAAGTATGGATCGATTCGCATTCTTCTACATGATAACAACCAGTTGTGCCAGCACCAATTGTTGAAAATGCTGTCTTTCTTCCACTGGATGGTTTTGGCTCCCTTGTCGAAGATCAAGTGACCATAGGTGTGTGGGTTCATTTCTGGGTCTTCAATTCTATTCCATTGGTCCACTTGTCTGTCTCTATACCAGTACCATGCAGTTTTTATCACAATTGCTCTGTAGTAAAGCTTTAGGTCAGGCATGGTGATTCCACCAGAGGTTCTTTTATCCTTGAGAAGAGTTTTTGCTATCCTCGGTTTTTTGTTATTCCAGATGAATTTGCAAATTGCTCCTTCTAATTCGTTGAAGAATTGAGTTGGAATTTTAATGGGGATTGCATTGAATCTGTAGATTGCTTTTGGCAAGATAGCCATTTTTACAATGTTGGTCCTGCCAATCCATGAGCATGGGAGATCTTTCCATCTTCTGAGATCTTCTTTAATTTCTTTCTTCAGGGACTTGAAGTTTTTATCATACAGATCTTTCACTTCCTTCGTTAGAGTCACGCCGAGATATTTTATATTATTTGTGGCTATTGAGAAGGGTGTTGTTTCCCTAATTTCTTTCTCAGCCTGTTTATTCTTTGTGTAGAGAAAGGCCATTGACTTGTTTGAGTTAATTTTATAACCAGCTACTTCACCGAAGCTGTTTATCAGGTTTAGGAGTTCTCTGTTGGAATTTTTAGGGTCACTTATATATACTATCATATCATCTGCAAAAAGTGATATTTTGACTTCCTCTTTTCCAATTTGTATCCCCTTGATCTCCTTTTGTTGTCGAATTGCTCTGGCTAATACTTCAAGTACTATGTTGAAAAGGTAGGGAGAAAGTGGGCAGCCTTGTCTAGTCCCTGATTTTAGTGGGATTGCTTCCAGCTTCTCTCCATTTACTTTGATGTTGGCTACTGGTTTGCTGTAGATTGCTTTTATCATGTTTAGGTATTGGCCTTGAATTCCTGATCTTTCCAGAACTTTTATCATGAATGGGTGTTGGATCTTGTCAAATGCTTTTTCTGCATCTAACGAGATGATCATGTGGTTTTTGTCTTTGAGTTTGTTTATATAATGGATTACATTGATGGATTTTCGTATATTAAACCATCCCTGCATCCCTGGAATAAAACCTACTTGGTCAGGATGGATGATTGCTTTAATGTGTTTTTGGATTCGGTTAGCGAGAATTTTATTAAGGATTTTTGCATCGATGTTCATAAGAGAAATTGGTCTGAAGTTCTCTATCTTTGTTGGATCTTTCTGTGGTTTAGGTATCAGAGTAATAGTGGCTTCATAAAATGAGTTGGGTAGAATACCTTCTACTTCTATCTTGTGAAAAAGTTTGTGCAGAACTGGAGTTAGATCTTCTTTGAAGGTCTGATAGAACTCTGCACTAAACCCGTCTGGTCCTGGGCTTTTTTTGGCTGGGAGACTATTGGTAACTGCTTCTATTTCTTTAGGGGATATGGGACTGTTTAGAAGGTCAACTTGATCCTGATTCAACTTTGGTACCTGGTATCTGTCCAGAAATTTGTCCATTTCGTCCAGGTTTTCCAGTTTTGTTGAGTATAGCCTTTTGTAGAAGGATCTGATGGTGTTTTGGATTTCTTCAGGATCTGTTGTTATGTCTCCCTTTTCATTTCTGATTTTGTTAATTAGGATTTTGTCCCTGTGCCCTTTAGTGAGTCTAGCTAAGGGTTTATCTATCTTGTTGATTTTCTCAAAGAACCAACTCCTCGTTTGGTTAATTCTTTGAATAGTTCTTCTTGTTTCCACTTGGTTGATTTCACCCCTGAGTTTGCTTATTTCCTGCCGTCTACTCCTCTTGGGTGAATTTGCTTCCTTTTTTTCTAGAGCTTTTAGATGTGTTGTCAAGCTGCTAGTATGTGCTCTCTCCCGTTTTTTCTTGAAGGCACTCATAGCTATGAGTTTCCCTCTTAGAAATGCTTTCATTGTGTCCCAAAGGTTTGGGTACGTTGTGGCTTCATTTTCATTAAACTCTAAAAAGTCTTTAATTTCTTTCTTTATTCCTTCCTTGACCAAGGTATCATTGAGAAGAGTGTTGTTCAGTTTCCATGTGAATGTTGGCTTTCTGTTATTTATTTTGTTATTGAAGATCAGCCTTAGTGCATGGTGATCTGATAGGATACATGGGACAATTTCAATATTTTTGAATCTGTTGAGGCCTGATTTGTGACCTATTATGTGGTCAATTTTGGAGAAGGTACCATGAGGTGCTGAGAAGAAGGTATATCTTTTTGTTTTAGGGAAAAATGTTCTGTAGATATCTGTCAGATCCATTTGTTTCATCACTTCTGTTAGTTTCAGTGTGTCCCTGTTTAGTTTCTGTTTCCATGATCTGTCCATTGGTGAAAGTGGTGTGTTGAAGTCTCCCACTATTATTGTGTGAGGCGCAATGTGTGCTTTGAGCTTTACTAATGTTTCTTTAGTGAATGTGGCTGCTCTTGTATTTGGAGCATAGATATTCAGAATTGAGAGTTCCTCTTGGAGGATTTTACCTTTGATGAGAATGAAGTGTCCCTCCTTGTCTTTTTTGATGACTTTGGGTTGGAAGTCAATCTTATCAGATATTAGGATGGCTACTCCTGCTTGTTTCTTCATACCATTTGCTTGGAAAATTGTTTTCCAGCCTTTCATTCTGAGGTAGTGTCTATCTTTTTCTCTGAGATGAGTTTCCTGTAAGCAGCAAAATGTTGGGTCTTGTTTGTGTAGCCAGTTTGTTAGTCTATGTCTTTTTATTGGCGAGTTGAGACCATTGATGTTAAGAGATATTAAGGAAAAGTAATTGTTGCTTCCTGTTATTTTAGTTGTTAAATGTGGCATTCTGTTCTTGTGGCTGTCTTCTTTTAGGTTTGTTGAGGGATTACCTTCTTGTTTTTTCTAGGGCGTTGTTCCCGTTCTTGTATTGGTTTTTTTCTGTTATTATCCTTTGAAGGGCTGGATTCGTGGAGAGATAATGCGTGAATTTGGTTTTGTCGTGGAATACTTTGGTTTCTCCCTCTATGATAATTGAGAGTTTGGCTGGGTATAGTAGCCTGGGCTGCAGTTTGTGTTCTCTTAGTGTCTGTATAACATCTGTCCAGGCTCTTCTGGCTTTCATAGTCTCTGGTGAAAAAATCTGGTGTAATTCTGATAGGCTTGCCTTTATATGTTACTTGACCTTTTTCCCTTACTGCTTTTAGTATTCTATCTTTATTTAGTGCATTTGATGTTCTGATTATTATGTGTCGGGAGGAATTTCTTTTCTGGTCCAGTCTATTTGGAGTTCTGTAGGCTTCTTGTATGTTCATATGCATCTCATTCTTTAGATTTGGGAAGTTTTCTTCAATAATTTTGTTGAAGATGTTTGCTGGACCTTTGAGTTGAAAATCTTCATTCTCATCCACTCCTATTATCCGTACGTTTGGTCTTCTTATTGTGTCCTGGATTTCCTGGATATTTTGAGTTAGGATCTTTTTGCATTTTCCATTTTCTTTGATTGTTGTGCCGATGTTCTCTATGGAATCTTCTGCACCTGAGATTCTCTCTTCCATCTCTTGTATTCTGTTGCTGATGCTCAAATCTATGGTTCCAGATTTCTTTCCTAGGGTTTCTATCTCTAGTGTTGCCTCGCTTTGAGTTTTCTTTATTGTGTCTACTTCCCTTTTTAGGTCTAGTATGGTTTTGTTCATTTCCATCACCTGTTTGTATGTTTTTTCCTCTTTTTCTGTAAGGACTTCTACCTGTTTGATTGTGTTTTCCTGTTTTTCTTTAAGGACTTGTAACTCTTTAGCAGTGTTCTCCTGTATTTCTTTAAGTGATTTATTAAAGTCCTTCTTGATGTCCTCTACCATCATCATGAGATATGCTTTTAAATCTAGGTCTAGGTTCTCAGGTGTGTTGGGGTTCCCTGGACTGGGCGAAGTGGGTGTGCTGGGTTCTGGTGATGGTGAGTGGTCTTGGTTCCTGTTAGTAAGATTCCTCCGTTTACCTTTCGCCATCTGGTAATCTCTGGAGTTAGTAGTTATAGTTGACTCTGTTTAGAGATTGTTCTTCTGGTGATTCTGTTACCGTCTATCAGCAGACCTGGGAGACAGATTCTCTCCTCTGAGTTTCAGTGCTCAGAGCACTCTCTGCTGGCAAGCTCTCTTACAGGGAAGGTGCGCAGATATCTTGTATTTGGACCTCCTCCTGGCCGAAGAAGAAGGCCCAAAACAGGACCTTTCTCAGACACTGTGTTGCTTTGGCAGTTCCCAGGTGGTACAGACTCTCACCTAAGCAGACTAAATTCCTAAGTTCCTTGGAGTCCCGGGACCAAGATGGCGACCGCTGCTGCTGTGGCTTAGGCCGCCTCCCCAGCCGGGTGGGCACCTGTCCTCCGGTCCGGAAGGTGGCCGGCTGTCCCCGGCCCACACAGGGTGCTGCCTCAGCGCCTCTGTGCTTCTGCCTGTTCCAGAAGCTGTCAGGTTCTCTGGCGCACCCTCTCACCTGTTCAGACTAATTTCCTAAGTTCGGCGGGTCTCGGACCAAGATGGCGACCGCTGCTGCTGTGGCTTAGGCCGCCTCCCCAGCTGGGCGGACACCTGTCCTCCGGTCCGGACAGTGGCCGGCTGTCCCCGGCCCACAAAGGGTGCTGCCTCAGCGCCTCTGTGCTTCCGCCTGTTCCAGAAGCTGTCAGGTTCTCTGGCGCACCCTCTCACCTGTTCAGACTAATTTCCTAAGTTCGGCGGGTCCCGGACCAAGATTGTCAGTTCTTTTTAAACATGGAATTGTTGGCATACATGAGCTGATTGCAAACATCCCACCAATATTAAGTAGATGTTGAATCAATTCGAATTAGAGATCCAACTAATCTAGCAATTATTGAAGAAAGACAGAGAGAAGCAAAGAAGAATGAAAGTAAAACTTTAAAGTAAACTTGTTCTTTATATGATAAAATCAGATTTCTTAATTGGTTTTTCTTTTTGAAAATAAGTTTTCAGAAACATTGAACTTCTTTTTGATAAAACATAAAACTCTTTAAAGTCATTTTTTTCAGAATACCATAAATGAAAATTGTAAATGGTATCTTGTTCCCTATTCTAAGGAGGAATGTAGTATCCACACTTTGGTCTTCCTTCTACTTGATTTTCATGTGTTTTGCAGATTGTATCTTATATCTTGGGTATTCTAGATTTCTGGGCTAATATCCACTTATCAGTGAGTGCATATCAAGTGAGTTCTTTTGTGATTGGGTTACTTCACTCAGGATGATATCCTCCAGATTCATCCATTTGCCTCAGAATTTCATAAATTCATTCTTTTTAATAGCTGAGTAGTACTCCATTGTGTTAATATACCACATTTTCTGTATCCATTCCTCTGTTGAAGGACATCTGGGTTATATCCAGCTTCTGGATGGTATAAATAAGGCTGCTATGAACATAGTGGAGCATGTGTCCTTATTACCAGTTGGAACATCTTCTGGGTGTATGCCCAGGAGAGGGAGTTCTGGATCTTCCAATAGTACTATGTCCAATTTTCTGAGAAACCACCAAACTTATTTCCAGAGTAGTTGTACCAGCTTGCAATCCCACCAGCAATGGAAGAGTGTTCCTCTTTCTCCACATCCTTGCCAGCATCTGCTGTCACCTGAATTTTTGATCTTAGCCATTCTGTTTGGTGTGTGCTGGAATTTCAGAGTTGTTTTGAATTGCATTTCTCTGATGATTAAGGATGTTGAACATTTTTTCAAGTGCTTCTCGGCCTTTGGGTATTCCTCATTTGAGAATTCTTTGTTTAGCTCTGTACCCAATTTTTAATGGGGTTATTTGAATTTCTGGATTCCAGCTTCTTGAGTTCAGAAAAGATGAACCTGACCCTCAAGAGACTGGAGTCCTCAGGGAGTTTAGAGGTTCAGTACAGGTGAGGGATGAGGACATCCTTGTGGAGATAGGGGGACAAGGAGGAGGTATGGGATGTAGATCAGTTTGGAGGGTGTACCAGGAGGGGGATAAAATCAGGAGTTTAAAATAAATAAATAAATAAATAAATTATAGGTCAAAAAGAATTCTTTCACATGACAGCTTATCTTTTTAATAATTAAGTAGGTATGATTTAATGCCCTTATTTCCTTATGAATAAGAGATAAGTGTTTTCTTCCCATGATACATGTGCATAGTAATTTGTGTATTTTTAAATTTGTAATTTTTTTTTACCTCTAACATGTTCACCAAAGATTTTGCTGATATTGTCTCCTTATAAAGCCAAATAGTTTTCAATCTCTGATCTCTGATTTCAATCTCTATTTATAGTTTTTATTAAGATTACATTTTTAAATAACTCCTTAGTACTAATCCATATATTGACTTTTTTTTCGTGAAATGAATTACACATCTCATTTATCCATTTAGACTTTCATCTATAATTTTCACATTTAAGAACTTGATACCAATGTTTTTTCTAAATATAAACATGAGTGAAAAAACAAAAAAAATATCTGAAGATTGCCAAGTTCAAAGATATTCAACTGCCTTATTTTTCTTCCTTTGTTATTTAAAGTATTTCAGAAACACATTCTTACATCTGTCAACACTAAAATTGTTAAAATTAAATTATCTCATTGAAAACTTTAAGGTATGATAAAATGTTTAGATAAAACTTGTCTGTTAAAATACCGAGTATCAAACACATTTCAGTTGGAATTATCATAACAATGTTAGGTTCTACTTCATAACAGATGTATATGTGCATGGACAGAAATATTTTAAAGTAGTCAGTTATCTCTTCTTCTGCCCATATATCCTCCAATATCCAGCGTTGGCTACAGCTGACAATTCCATCATATACAACTAGAGAGTTCATATAACTCCTAGAATCTCTAATTTTACAATTTAGGAAACCTCACCATCTTGAGGCAGGGTGAAGGAAAAAAGAAGCAGTGTTTACCTGTTATCCATCTTATTTAATTATCTACATTTAGCAATATTAGTATAAAAAATCATAAAGGTGACAGTGGTCTTTAAGAAGGACAATATTATAATGTACTATATACCATGGTACTATGCTTACATTACTCTGAATACACCCAAAATATGACAACTTAATTATGAAGGATGAGACCTGCTTGCCTCTTAGAGTGACAATAGGGGAAAATGTGCCCTGTGGCTGCATCACCACCCTTGGTTTAGAATGATTTTCTCAGGAAAATATGAAGCAAGGCCTTTTTGTTCTGCTGTAATATTCTAACACTGATTGAGTAGAATGAGGTGCCAGAATGCAACTCTGTTGTCTACTACAGACTGATGACTTTGTGGTGCATTGGTAAGTATCTATGGGCTATTACCACAATACCATACAGTCTTACATTAAACAGTAATTAAATACAGAGAGTATATGGAGAAGTAGAGAATTAAGTCATTGTCTGAAAGAGTTGATTTCATGGGAAAATTTTAGGATTTTGTTTCACAAATTAGATTTAAAGAACTTAAATAAAAAAGATATATGAAACTAAAGAAGAAGGAAGACCAAAGTGTGGATACTTTGATTCTTCTTAGAAGAGGGAACAAAATACAGAGACAAAGTTCAGAGCAGAGACTGAAGGAATGACCTTCCAGAGATTGCCACACTTGGGGATCCATCCCATAAAAAACCAACAAAATGAAACACTATTGTCTATGCCAACAAGAGCTTGCTGACAGGAGCCTGATATAGCTGTCTCCTGAGAGGCTCTGCAAGTGCTTGGCAAATTCAGAAGTCGAGCACAGGGTCCCCAATGAAGGAGCTAGAGAAAGTACACAAGGAACTGGAGGAGTTTCCAGCCCCATAGGAGGAACAACAACATGAACTAACCAGTAACCTCAGAGCTCCCTGGGACTAAACCACCAATGAAAGAAAACACATGGTGGGACTCATGACTCTAGCTGCAGATGTAACAGAGGATGGCCTAGTCGGTGATCAATGGGAGGAGATAGATGCCTTTGGTCCTGTGAAGGTTATATGCCCCAGAATAGGGGAATGCCAGGGCCAGGAAGCAGGAGTGGGTGGGTTGGTGAGCAGGGGTAAGGGGGAGGGGAGAGGGGATTTTCAGAGGGAAAACTAGTAAATGGGATAACATCTGAAATGTAAATGAAGAAAATACTTATTAAACAAACAAACAAAGAAACAAATAATTAAAATAAAATGTAAAGTCTAGAGAGAGCAAGGTATGGGCTGACAAAACTCAGGTCAAACCATTCCTCTCAAAGTGAACAGCATTTCATCCAAAACACAAAATTATCTATATACCTCAACTTGAAGATATATAACAATGTAGCAGATGATAAAATGTAAAAGTAAAACTAAGGTCTTCCAGTTGGCACCAGCTCCTGGTCACCTTGGGCATGATCTGGGCAGATGGTCCCACAGATACCAGAACACTCTCCACAACAGAGGCACCCTAGCATGCCCAGGACCTTAGGATCACTTTTGAGTGGAAAGCAACATCTGTTCCAAACCAGTCATGATGGGCCTGTGCCACCAGGGGCAGGGACACAGGAATACTGCCTGACCAAGGGTTTGGGTCCCATCCTATCAGCACCAGCTCTAAACCCTTGGGTGCAAACTCAGCAGATGGTCCCACATCCCCAGAGAACTCTCCACACCCCAGGCACCCTAGCACACCCAGGATCTTAGGTTCACTGTTGAGTGGAACACAACATCTGTTCCAAAACCATTATTAGGGGCCTTTAACAGCAGAAGCAAGGACACAGGAGCCTTGTCTGACCAGTGGCTTGGGTTCCCTTCTGGTCCAAGCTGGTATACCTTGGTTTCGAACACACCCGACAGCCCAAAGTTCCCCAGAGGAAACCCCACTTCCAGGTACTTTAACATTCCCAGCATCTTAGGATTCCGGGATACCAGGAGCTTGATCACATGAGGATTTCAGGGTCACAGAGGAAGCTTGACTGCCAAGAACTCTGACACACCCAGAATCTCAGGTTCACAGGATCCTGGATCACAGGATCACAGAGAAAGCTGGACTCTGAAGAGTCCTGAATCTACCGGGATTACAGGAAGGACAGGCTCCAATTAGATATATTGAAGGCAGCAGGCAATTGAGATAATCAGATGGCATGAGGCAAGGGTAAAAACAGAAGCAACAGAAATCATGGTTACTTGGCATCATCAGAACCAAACCCTCCAACCTTAGCAAGTCCTGGATAAACCATCACACCAAAAAAGCAAGATATGGATCTAAAGTCACTTCTCATGATGATGATGGGGGACTTTAAGAAGGAAATAAATAACTCCCTTAAAGAAATATAGGAGAACACATCCAATTAGGTGAACGAATTGAACAAAACCACCAAGGATCTAAAAATAAAAGTAGAAACAGTAAAGAAAATCACAAAGGAAGACCACTCCGAAAATAGAAAACCTAGAAAAGAAGTCAATAGCCACGGATGCAAGCAGAACCGACAGAAAAGAAGAGGTAAAAGAGAGAATCTCAGGTGCAGAAAATACCATAGCAAACATTGACACAACTATCAAAGAAAATGAGAACTTCAAAAAGATCCTAACACAAACCATCCAGGAAATCCAGAAAATGAGAAGAACAAACCTAAGGATAATAGGTATGGATGACAAGGAAGATTTCCAACTTAAAGGGCCAACAAATATCTTCAATAAAATTATAAAAGAAAACTTCCCCAACCTAAAGAAAGAGATGCCCATGAACATAGAAAAAGTGTACAAAGCTCCAAATAGTTTGGGCCAGAAAGGAAATTCCTCCTGTCACATAATAATCAAAACACATAATGCACAAAACAAAGAAAGAATATTAAAAGCAGTAAGGAAAAAATGTCAAGTAACATATAAAGGCAGACCTATCAGAATTACACCTGATTTCTGCCAGAAACTATGAAAGCAAGAAGATCATGGGCAAATGTTATACAGACCCTAAGAGAATACAAATGCCAGTCCAGGCTACTATACCCAGCAAAACTCTCAATTACTATAGATGGAGTAACTAAGGTATTCCATGACAAAACCAAATTTACACAATATCTTTATACAAATCCAGCCCTTCAAAGGATAATAAAGGGAAAACTACAATACAGTGAGGGAAACTAAGCTCAAGAAAGAGAAAGAAAGTAATCTTTTAACAAACCTAAAGAAGATAGCCACATGAACAGAATTCCAACTCTAAAAATAAAAATAACAGGAAGCAACAACGACTTTCCCTTAATTTTTCTTAATATCAATGGACTCAATTCCTCAATAATAAGACATAGACAAAGAGACTGGTTAGAAAAACAGGACCCAACTTTTTGCTGCATACAGGAAACCCACCTCAGGGAAAAAGAAGGACACTACCTTAGAGTAAAAGGCTGGAAAACAATTTTCCAAGCAAATGGTTCCAAGAAATAAACTGTAGTAGCCATTCTATTTTATTTTTTTTTAATTTTCAATATATTTTTTTTATTTTTTCACTTTTTATTATTTTTTAATTGGGTATTTATTTCATTTACATTTCCAATGCTATCCCAAAAGTTCCCCACATGCTCCCCCACCCACTCCCACTTCTTGGCCCTGGCGTTCCCCTGTACTGAGGCATATAAAGTTTGCACGACCAATGGGCCTCTCTTTCCAATGATGGCCGAATAGGCCATCTTCTGATACGTATGCAGGTAGAGACATGAGCTCCGGGGGGCGGGGGGTTTTGGTTAGTTCATATTGTTGTTCCACCTATAGGATTGCAGATCCCTTCAGCTCCTTGGGTACTTTCCCTAGCTCCTCCATTGGGAGCCCTGGGATCCATCCAATAGCTGACTATGAGAATCCACTTCTGTGTTTGCCAGGCCCCAGCATAGTCTCACAAGAGATGGCCATATCTGGGTCCTTTCAGCAAAATCTTGCAAGTGTATGCAATGGTGTCAGCTTTTGGAAGCTGATTATGGGATGGATCCCCGGATATGGCAGTCACTAGATGGTCCATCCTTTCTTCTCAGCTCCAAACTTTGTCTCTGTAACTCCTTCCATGGGTGTTTTGTTCCCAGTTCTAAGAAGGGGCAAAGTGTCCACACTTTGGTCTTCATTCTTCTTGAGTTTCATGCGTTTAGGAAATTGTATCTTATATCTTGGGTATACTAAATTTCTGGGCTAATATCCACTTATCAGTGAGTACATATTGTGTGAGTTCCTTTGTGATTGGGTTACCTCACTCAGGATGATGCCCTCCAGGTCCATCCATTTGCCTAGGAATTTCATAAATTCATTCACTTTAATAGCTGAGTAGTACTCCATTGTGTAAATGTACCACATTTTCTGTACCCATTCCTCTGTTGAGGGGCATCTGGGTTCTTTCCAGCGTCTGGCTATTATAAATAAGGGTGCTATGAACATAGTGGAGAATTTATGCTTCTTACCGTTTGGAACATCTTCTGGATATATGCCCAGGAGAGGTATTGCGGGATACTCAGGTAGTGCTATGTCCAATTTTCTTTTTTTTTTCCATTTTTTTCCAATTTTTATTAGGTATTTAGCTCATTTACATTTCCAATGCTATACCAAAAGTCCCCCATATCCACCCACCCCCACTCCCCTGCCCACCCACTCGCCCTTTTTGGCCCTGATGTTCCCCTGTACTGGGGCATATAAAGTTTGCAAGTCCAATGGGCCTCTCTTTCCAGTGATGGCCGACTAGGCCATCTTTTGATATATATGCAGCTAGAGTCAAGAGCTCCGGGGTACTGGTTAGTTCATAATGTTGTTCCACCTATAGGGTTGCAGATCCCTTTAGCTCCTTGGGTTCTTTCTCTAGCTCCTCCATTGGGAGCCCTATGATCCATCCATTAGCTGACTGTGAGCATCCACTTCTGTGTTTGCTAGGCCCCGGCATAGTCTCACAAGAGACAGCTACATCTGGGTCCTTTCAATAAAATCTTGCTAGTGTATGCAATGGTGTCAGCGTTTGGATGCTGATTATGGGGTGGATCCCTGGACATGGCAGTCTCTACATGGTCCATCCTTTCATCTCAGCTCCAAACTTTGTCTCTGTAACTCCTTCCATGGGTGTTTTGTTCCCAAATCTAAGGAGGGGCATAGTGTCCACACTTCAGTCTTCATTCTTCTTGAGTTTCATGTGTTTAGCAAATTATATCTTATATCTTGGGTATCCTAGGTTTGGGGCTAATATCCACTTATCAGTGAGTACATATTGTGTGAGTATCTTTGTGAATGTGTTACCTCACTCAGGATGATGCCCCCCAGGTCCATCCATTTGGCTAGGAATTTCATAAATTCATTCTTTTTAATAGCCGAGTAGTACTCCATTGTGTAGATGTACCACATTTTCTGTATCCATTCCTCTGTTGAGGGGCATCTAGGTTCTTTCCAGCTTCTGGCTATTATAAATAAGGCTGCTATGAACATAGTGGAGCATGTGTCCTTCTTACCAGTTGGGGCATCTTCTGGATATATGCCCAGGAGAGGTATTGCTGGATCCTCCGGTAGTACTATGTCAAATTTTCTGAGGAACCGCCAGACTGATTTCCAGAGTGGTTGTACAAGCCTGCACTCCCACCAACAATGGAGGAGTGTTCCTCTTTCTCCACATCCACGACAGCATCTGCTGTCACCTGAATTTTTGATCTTAGCCATTCTGACTGGTGTGAGGTGGAATCTCAGGGTTGTTTTGATTTGCATTTCCCTGATGACTAAGGATGTTGAACATTTTTTCAGGTGCTTCTCTGCCATTCGTTATTCCTCAGGTGAGAATTCTTTGTTCAGTTCTGAGCCCCATTTTTTAATGGGGTTATTTGATTTTCTGAAGTCCACCTTCTTGAGTTCTTTATATATGTTGGATATTAGTCCCCTATCTGATTTAGGATAGGTAAAGATCCTTTCCCAATCTGTTGGTGGTCTTTTTGTCTTATTGACGGTGTCTTTTGCCTTGCAGAAACTTTGGAGTTTCATTAGGTCCCATTTGTCAATTCTCGATCTTACAGCACAAGCCATTGCTGTTCTGTTCAGGAATTTTTCCCCTGTGCCCATATCTTCAAGGCTTTTCCCCACTTTCTCCTCTATAAGTTTCAGTGTCTCTGGTTTTATGTGAAGTTCCTTGATCCACTTAGATTTGACCTTAGTACAAGGAGATAAGTATGGATCAATTCGCATTCTTCTACATGATAACAACCAGTTGTGCCAGCACCAATTGTTGAAAATGCTGTCTTTCTTCCACTGGATGGTTTTAGCTCCCTTGTCGAAGATCAAGTGACCATAGGTGTGTGGGTTCATTTCTGGGTCTTCAATTCTATTCTGGAACTGCCTCAGAATGACTGATTTGCAGAGTGGTTGTACAAGCTTGCAATCCCACCAACAATGGAGGAGTGTTCCTCTTTCTACACATCCTTGCCAACATCTGCTGTCACCTGAATTTTTTATCTTAGCCATTCTGACTGGTATGAGTTAGAATCTCAGGGCTCTTTTGATTTGCATTTCCCTGATGATTAAGGATGTTGAACATTTTTTCAGGTGCTTCTCTGCCATTTGATATTCCTCAGGTGAGAATTCTTTGTTTACCTCTGAGCCCCATTTTTTAAGAGGAAGCACAAAAATCCCTTAAAGAATTACAGGAAAACACATGCAAACAGGTGATGAAAATAAACAAAACAATATTAGTCCTAAAAAGGGAAGTAGACACAATAAAGAAAACACAAAGTGAGGCAACACTGGAGATAGAAACCTAGGAAAGAAATCTGGAACTGTAGATGCGAACATCAGCAAGAAAACACAAGAGATGGAAGAGAGAATCTCAGGTGCTGAATATTCCATAGAGAACATCAGCACAACAATCAAAGAAAATGGAAAATGCAAAAAGATCCTAACTTAAAACATCCAGGAAATCCAGGACACAATGAGAAGACCAAACCTACGGATAATAGGAGTAGATGAGAATGAAGATTTTCAACTCAATGGAGTAGTCATTCTAATGTTGAATAAAATTGCATTTTAACCTAAAGTGCTCAATAAACATAAGGAGGGACACTTCCTACTCATCAAAGGTAAAATTTACCAAGATGAACTCTCGATTCTGAACATGCTCCAAAGGCAAGGGCATCCATACTCATTAAAGAAACTTTGCTAAAACTCAAAGAACACATTACACCTCATAAAATAATAGTGGGAACACCCTACTCTCATCGGTGGACAGATCCTGGAAACAGAAATTAAACAGTGACACATTGAACCTAACAGAACCTAACAGTAAACAAATGGATTTAACAAATATCTATAAAACATTTTATCCTGAAACAAAAGGATATACCTTCTGCACAGCACCTCATGGTACCTTCTCCAAAATTGACCTTATAATTGGTCACCAAACAGGCCTCAACAGATACAAAAATATTGAAATAAACCTATGCACCCTATCAGATAACCATGGACTAAGGATGATCTTCAATAACAACATAAATAATAAAAAACCCACATACACTTGGGAGCTGAGCCACATTCTACTCAATGATAACTTGGTCAAGGAAGAAATAAAGTAAGAAAGTCAAGACTTTTTAAGAGTTTAATGATAATGAAGCCACAACATACATAAATATCCTAAGAGGGAAACTCATAACTGTGAGTGCCTCCAAAAAGAAGCTGGAGCGAGCATACACTAGCAGCTTAACAGCACACCGAAAAGCTCTAGAAAAAAAGCAATCAAATTCACCCGAGGAGGAGACAGCCAAAAATAGTCAAACTTAGGGCAGAAATCAGCCAAATGGAAACAAAAAGAACTATACAAAGAATCAAACAAACCAGGAGCTGATTCTTTGAGAAAATCAACAAGATAGATATACCCCTAGCCAGACTAACTAGAGGGCACATGAACAGGAACCTAATTAACGAAATCTGAAATGAAAAGGGAGATATAACAACAGAAACTGAGGAAATCCAAAAAAATCACTAGATCCTAGTACAAAAGCTTATACTCAGAAAAACTGGAAAACCTTGATTTTCTAGACAGATACCAGCTACCAAGGTTCATTCAAGATCAGAATAATGATCTAAACAGTCCCATATCCTCTAAAGAAATAGAAACAGACATTAATAATCTCCGAAAAAATGCCCAGGACCAAATGGGTTTATTAAAGTGTTCTATCAGACCTTCAAAGAAAACCTAATTCCAATACTCCTCAAACTATTGCACAAAATAGAAACAGAAGGTGTTCTGCCAGTGCCTGGCAAATACAGAACTGGATGTTCATAAACATCCATTGGACGAAGCACAAGGTCCCCAATGAAGGAGCTAGAGAAAGTACCAAGGGAACTGAAGTGGTTTGAAGCCCCATAGGAGGAACATCAATATGAACTAAAGAGTACCACCAGAGCTCCTTGGAACTATACCACCAATCAAAGAAAACACATAATGGAACTTGTGGCTCTAGCTATATATGTAGCAGAGGATGGCCTAGTAGGTCATTAATAGGAGGAGAGGCCTTTAGTCCTATGAAGGCTCTATGCCCCAGTATAGGGGAATGCCAAGACCATGAATGGGAGTGGGTGGGTTGGGAAGCAGGGGGAGGTGGGAGAGTGAATAGGGGATTTTCAGAGGGGAAACTAGGAAATGGGATAACATTTGAAATGTAAATAAAGAAAATATATAATAAAAAATTAAAACTAAGGCAAAACCAAGAGAAACATAAATGATGTTTTATCAATGCTGAGCATTGATTTAAAATTATGTACTTTATCAAACCCAAAATTATTAATTTAAAATTGAATGATAAGCTGACAGTTTAGGATAACTTAACAAACAGTGAGTAAGTTAACAAATAATTAAATGTCCGAATCTTTTAAGATAAATTAAGATCACTGTAATGTAAGTTGAGAATACCATTAAGTTAACAAGCTTCAAAGCAGGTAGCATGGAATTACATGACATGTCTGTATTTTAACTTGTCAAAATGTTCTACCTTGAATTGTTCATAAAAGCTTGCAGTCCCTGAAGGGAATTTTCTTTTCTCTGAGTATTTAAAAATTGGTATGTGCTAGCAGACTAACAGAATGTAGCTTCATAATAATGCAGCAGAATAATGAAGTCAGAAACAAAGACAATATTCAGTTCACAGAACAGGTTACCCGGACTATGTAGTTGTGAACAACAAGAAATATTTTACCTCAAACAAGGTGTCTCCATCATTGGCACTTGAGGTTATTCTCTCATCTTCATTAGTCCACAAATTCACTATGAGGCACTCACTGAACAAACACTACATACATTCATACATACATACATACATACATACATACATACAAACATGCATGCATACATACATAACCATGAAATACAACTTTACACATTATTAAAATGCATCAAAATAATAAAATTAAAAAATACTAACTGTTGAAAAGGAAATAAACTCACAGAAACTGTAATCTTTCATAGAACTGCAAAAGGTATGGAAAATTAGGTCCAGAGGTTGTGATACAGCTAAATATATTTGTCATCTGATGTATAATGGAGTCCCTTCATATTTTTAAGTGATGTGAATCCTTGTTTACACACATACATACACACAGACACAATATTGCATGTGAATATTGTTAGCACTTTAGCTTCTAACAAGCAAACAGAAAAATAAACTCCATCACCTTCATTCGGGGGGATGATTTTTGCTAACTGAAAGAAAGTGCTACAGAGCCATGTAAATATTTGAATGACTTTAAGGCAAATGTCTCAGCAAAAGAAGGTTATCTGTAAAAGCAACTATATATTTTGTATTTTCTAAATTATTCCACTGACCTGACATTCTCCAAGGACAAAGCCATAGAAATAGTAACCAATTTAGAGTTTTAGAAGTGGGAAAGACAGTACATTTGAAGCCAGCCAAGGAGTTGGTTGCAACTACTCTGAATGGTATAGCTACTCTGTAGCAGGCCCTGGCGAATATTCCATATTGTGATCCTGTCAACACCCAAGCAACTGTACATCACAAAGAGTGATTCTAATTGTGCACAACCAAAAGAGGCAGTTAAAGCTTCAAGGAATTCCAGATGAAATTCTGACAGGTATAACATAGGTTGTTATAAATTTATGAATAGTCCTTTTAACTAGCATACTTATGTGCTGATCTGAGTGATATTAGACTTTCACAGAAAGTGAAAGTCAGGCAAAAATAGTGAAATATAATCCTACATTATTCTTCAAAAGGTTAGTCCTTGTACTTATAATCTGAGGTCTAATTCTGAAGCAGTGAATGCTATTGTCTTATCTGATTACTGGGATTTTAAGCAAGGTTAGAATGTGCAATGAGTTCAATAATTGCTATTGATAACATCTATAATACCTGATGTATCATCTGGTGCAGACATAAATAAACAGACTTTTGGGTAAATATGTTTCCTTGCTTATGAACTTGTTTCCTCCATGTTCTCCAAACTGAAAAGACTCACATTCCTGTAGCATTGAGCTTGCACTGCTTGAAATGCTGGTTTCTAGTGCCATTTTAGAATTAAATAAATTGGAGTTCTGTCAAGAAATTGTCGTGCCAACATTTCAGAAAGTAAACACAAATGATGAATCTGTAATGTGTCATGGTTTAAGAAACTGTCATTAAATAATTGGCCATGTCAAAAAATACTGCGGTATAATAAATGGCCTCAGAAGGACCAAATCTGAAATGATTTGAGGCAAACAAAAGAAAGAAGAGGTAAGTTCCTATAGAAATAAACAAATTAGCATTTGCTTCTATCTCATTAGTATTTGTGAATACATATTGATTAATAAATAATTAATAATTAAAGGGGAACCCAGTCATTTCTACAGAATAATGATAATATTTTCTGGCAGGTAAAAATAACTGAAGTCACTCTATAAAACACATGGACACTCCATTTTAGAACTCCTAACAGCATTAAGAACAAAATGACAACCAATCATTATGTAAAGTGTCATAAGTATAAAATAGACTATGGGATGCTGAGATGCCCAAAAGTCAGAGTAAACATTGATTTGAGTAAGTATCAACTTTCTTTAAAACTACAGAGCATTATTGAGTCATTAATTCTAAAAATATAAAACTTTAATAATGATTAATCATGAAAAATGACCAAACCAAGGTATTAATTAGAAGCTGAATAAAATATATAGGAGATTATACAGGGTCACATTTTTTTTCAAATTTTAATATTAATTGGGTAACATATGTAGGAAAAGGAAAAAACTATATGCTTTGAACCAGATTCAATACTATTAAAATCATATAGAAAACATACCACATTGGATAAATTGATGATAGAAACTGCAGTAGGACCTGAGCAAGCACTCAATGTTTGATACATAGTTATGAGAACCTAGCTTCTGATGCCCAGAAGTCACATAAAAAAAAAAACATAGGTGGTATAGTCTATTCCTGTAACTTCAAAACTGAAGGGAAAGCACAGGGCTTCTCTGGGCAACCACTCTAGCCAATTGGTGAGTTCCCCATTCCTTTGAATACCAGTTTCAACAAATAAAATGTGACTGAGTAAGACAATACCTTGATATCTGACCTTCACAGACACATATGCAAACATGAACACACACACACACAAACACGTGCCTATGTGACACGCACACACATATACAAAATGAAAGAAATTTTAAAAAAAGTTCTCTGTATGTACACTTGACCTATTTGTGGTTGGCCTCAATAAAATTTAGAGCTTTATATATTTATAAATATAAATATATAATATAAATAATTTTATGTAATAAATATATTAGAGAGTAAAAACTGATAGGTATGTGTACTTCAGGATTGAATGTAAGGGAATTATTAAAGTAAGAATGATCTAAAATTAATCAAAGATATATTAAAAGAATCATGAACTGAGTAACATGGACATTTATATTAGAAAAATGTAAACAACCGATATTGTGCATACCAATATTTATGAACTGTCAAGACTGAGTGGTAAGGAAAAATTGGGTATTACAATATTGGGGAAAGAAAAAGTAATCCAGTATATTGTATGTGTATTAAAGAATGAAGATAATGGCTACAATTTTAAAAAATGGTAGAAATTAGGTATGGTAACCCAAGCTTTTATTTCTAGTACTAGGGAGACAGAGGCAAGTATATCTCTCATAGATCATGGCTAGCCTGGACTAAATAATGAGTTGTGGAACAGTCAGTGCTACATAATGAGGACCAGTTTAAAATACAATTAAAAACTGGAATGGAAAGCTGATTCAGCTGTTAACAGATTTTATTGCTCTTGCAGAAGACTTGTGTTCAGTTTCCTATACATGCATGTTGACTCCCAACCACCTGAAACTCCAGTCCACTTCTGATTTTCACAGACACCAGGCACAAACATGATAAATATACATGCACACAAGCAAAACACACCTACAGATGAAAGGACAAAAATAAATATTTGAACATAAAGAAAATAAAGGATAATTCATACAAATATTTTAAAAATATATGTAGGATGGATATTTGAGAAATAAATTGGTAATTGTCACTACGCTAAAGAAATAGAAAAACGAAGCTCAAAAGTATTCTATAGACATGAAAACATGACTCTGAGTCTGTGGTTTTTGTGAGTTTGTGTGCACATCCAGTTTTAAACCAGGGTTCTATGACTACTAGTAAAGTATTTCATTGAGGAGAGATATTGACATTGTAAGATATGGAAAATTAATGCAAAACAATTCAATATTTACTTGACAGTAAACACTATTAGCAAACTTAAAAGATTATCTGATATTAATGTATGCTAGCTGATAATGTCAAACGTTAGAATTTAAAACCAATTATGATAACTTTATGAAGACAGAAAACATAAATGGGTTTGAATCATCAAATTTTATTTTTGTCCCATAGATTACATTATTAGAAGACTCAAAAAGACAAAGTACAGATTTAACTAAATTAGTTGTTTTCACAAAAATAACATAATTCAGTTGAGAACATCCATCACAGACAAACAATTGCAGCATATATTATGCTTTGTGCAAAAAAAAAAATGAGCTTAATTTTTTATTTAAAAATGTTATTTTATTCGCCAACTTTAATTTTAACTGCCTTGGTGTGAGTATCCCTAGTGGAATATAACGCCACACTGTACAGTATCTCAGCATTGAATACAGGAGGCACTATATGACCTTACAGGATTTTTTTTTCTTGTCATTTCATTACCTAGAAATGTCTAACTTAGACTTGTAGATAGTTATAAAAAAAAAAAAAGTGCAGAGCAGAATTGGTCATTGTTTCTGTGTTTTTTACACCAAATTTCTGCTGTCCTATAACTAACTCAACCAGGACGGGTTGAACCAGCACTATCTACATGAGCAGAATAACTTTCTTAAGATGGCAACCAAGTGGCCACTCATAAGCTTGGAGGCTTCAAATGGAACCTTTCATTTTGACAATTGGTGTGCTTCATTATCCTCAATTCGTACTCATAGAAAATATAGAATCTGCTGACAGGACAAGTCCAAACATAGACTATAATGAAGATATGAGTATAATGAAAGCTGTAAAACTTCAAGAGAAATAGAAAAGTATCAATGTGATTTGGACAATAGAGTAACATTCTGAGGTAGATGATAAAAGAAATTAATAAGAATCTTCAAAGTGACACCCAACACAACAACATGTACAACACCATGGGAATTTAAATGGGACAGAAAAGCCAGTAATGTGATATTAATCTTGACACAAAGGTTTAGGCATCATTAAATTCAATTATTAAAACATATTCATTAAAACAAATGAGGAAAAACATGAATTAGAAGACTTTATTAAATTAATTATTTATGAGCATTTATTACACAACAACTAGGATGAATGCTATCAATAGGTGAGACTGTGACTAGAGTAAGGAAAGATAAAATGGACATTGTGTTAGAATAAATAGCTCAAAGCAGTTCCAATGTTCATGTGTGCTTTTGAATTGCAAAAGCCTTGAATATTAGGAAAATACTATTTTCGGTAATGAAAGAGTAATAGCATGGACAAACGGGGTGTATTATTTCTGGTAATCACTTTTCAGAGTATATTAATAGATAATTTCTTTGCAGTTAGCCAATTAATAAAATTATACATATAAAAATAAGAAGTTAAATAATATATTTGATATCAAAAGTAAGAACCAAGTTTACATAAGAATAGTTCTTAAAATGTAAAATCAGGCAAATTATCACTTCTTTGGAATATATGCAACTTTCAAATAACCTTATTGATAATAGGATGTGGACATAGAGATACATTTACAGAAATTTTCCATCAACGAAAACATATATCTTTTTAGTATAGATATCCCCGAGAGTCTCTGCCAGCACCTGACTAATACAGATGCAGATACTCACCACCAACCATCAGACTGAGTCAGGGGACTCCTTTGGAAGAATTAGGGGAAGGGCTAAAGAATTTGAAGGAGTTTGCAACCTAAATAGGAAGAACAACAATAACTACTAACCAGACCCCACAGATCTCCCAGGGACTAAAACCACCAACCAGCATATACATTGATGGGGCCATGGCTTCAGCTATCTATGTAGCAGAGGACTGCCTTATCTAACATCAGTGGGAGGGAAGGCCCTTGGTCTTGTGGAGGCTTGATATCCCAGCATAGAGGGAAACTCTAGCTGTGAGGCAGGAGTGGGTGGGTGGATGGACGAACACTCTCTTAGAGGCAAAGGGGAAGGGGAATGGGACGGGAGGCATTATGTAGGGGAGACCTGGGAAGGTAGACAGTATTTGAGATGTAAATAAATAAGATAACCAATAAGAGAAAAAAAAAAAAGAAAGAAAAATGCAAACTGCAGGCATCCCATCATAGCAAACATGACCAACTTGAGAAACACTGAGAGCAAGAGCTGTTCAGAACCTGGCTGTACAAGGAGATTCTCATCTTGGTTTTGCAATGCCGAGTTTAAAGAAGGAAGGTAAGGGATGTGCTGACAGGCCGGAAGTGATTTCTAGTCTGCCTAACCAAATATAGGAGAAAGCTCTAGTCTGAAGGACAATTTGGGTCACTTTCTCCTTTTCTCAAAACGTCTGTGCCCTATCATTCTCTCCAAACTTAAAAGTAATTGTGGTGACACTCAAATATCACTAAAAATGCAGTTTTCTTTCATGCTATTGTCTTTGATTATATAATAGCAATAATATTGCATTCTATAAATAGAAACATGTTAGAGGCAGCCATTTCTTATCAAATTTATCTGCACATTAACATTTCATCAAATTGTAGAAAGTAAAAGAATATTTAATCTGAACATTTTCAGCAATGTTTCCAGGATCTGTAAAGGCTGCCCTAGTTCCTCTTCGGCTTCTCTACACTCTGTGCAGTCAGTCACCTTGCTCTAACTTACTTTCACTTGCTGCTAAGAGTCCATGCCATCCGTCTTCAGAACAAGATGAGCCTGAGAGAGCTGGGTCACAGCTACCATGACATCCATGCTGATGGATAGAGTGCATCTTGCCTCCTCACTGCTGCTGATCCTGTCTGACTCTATGATGTAAAGTCTGAGGCACAGATTACTGATGAGCCTGATCTGGAAAGGGATGGAACTCTATGGCAAGTTCAACGACCAGTCAAAAAGAGGGACGGCCGCCGCCCCACAGCACTGGAGACCTGGTTCCAGATGGGGAAAATTAATGTATGTGGTTTTCTAAAGTCAGGGACCTGTTTTATTTCAGAGATTGTAGCTCACATTATGCTAATGCATGTTTATCTACATATTTAAATCTGCTAAAGTCATGTGACACTTAAAGAGCAGATATTTGTTTGTGGTATGATTTTATCACTTTGAAGCTGAGTCCATTTTTAAGAAAGTTTCTAACATCCATTTACAAGATATAGCTGTGCTCGATTCTTTATCACTGCTGATTCTAATGGAATTCCACTATTGCCTATTTCCTATTGAGTTGAAAAAGAATAGTCCTTTGTTATGATAAAATGCTCTTGATTCTGTGTAGAAAAGAACAGCACAGTACTAAGGCACAGCAATTTACCTTAACAACACAGATGAGCCCATAACTGCTCCCCTATTAAGGCTGTTGTTTTTCTCTCTTAAAAGTCCACCTTCAAGGTTTGAATATTTCAGACTTGTCTCCAAACAAAATGTGTTTCTTTTTATAAAATTTCACTTATGTCAGTTGAACTGTTATTCTGGGTAAGGAAATGGAGAGAGAAAAGTCATTTCTATTTTCCCTTAAAGGCATTTTATTCATGAGCAGAGTCTAAATGGCAAAATCCGATTTCTTCTATAAGTTTCTTCACAAAGATAAATGTTATTCTACTTATAAGACAGAGCATGTGATCCTGAAAGTGCTGGCTAATTTAGTCCAAGGTTTAAATGTCCATTGACGTAAACTATATTTTTTCCAGTTTGAATTATTCTAAACATCTCTTCTGGAAAGCAAATTAGCTATTAAACCATAAAATAAGTTTAATTATGATGTTTGTGTATTATATAACATAAAAAACATTAAAATATTTTAATACATTTAGGAAAGTAAGGATTGTGGTTATGTTTACATTTAGAAAAATATGCACATTTTGTATACTGTAAAACATGTAGAAAGGAGAAAAGGTATTATTCTTATGTACTATATAAGTTAAGATAGAATAGCTTTAAATGGTCACAATCACTCACACATGTTGAAGCTTGCAAATACCTGTGGTATTTGCATATATATAATTTACATATATAAAATTCTATTTTCAGCACTGTTAAGAAACGTTATATCTGTCTATCTCTCAAATTCCTGCTACTGAAACCTCCACATCTTTTGAATTATTCTTGTGAAGTTATTGTTACTCAACCAATGTTTACATTGTGAAATACACAAACATCTTCACCTGTGTGTCTCACAGAGCATGTTCCTGACAACTCTACCAGTCAGCTTTTCAAACATTAGGCACGTGTCTTTCTGAATGAAGTTTCCTGACATTTCTTTCCTTAGAGGATTCCTTCCCTAAAAATCATCTTCCTTTAAATGCAAGTGTCATGTGTAGGGCGAGGTAGAAATGAGCAAACTGAAGACCCTCGCTAATGGTCTGCTTCAGCGCTAACTTCGGTTCTGGGAACACACTCATGGGCTTTTCCAAAGACATAGATTCCACCTTAGAAGCTGACTTTCCACAAGGAAGGTAAAACAAAGTATGATAATTACCTTCCCCTTATCATTGAACATTTCATAAAATGGAGAGATGTGTATTAGGCACACAAGACAAAGATGGAGTGATCAAAGGTTTGATTAATCCCAATAAGGATGCACTATTCCTTTTCTATAGAACATGACTGTTTTTACATATTCATTTTAATTACCTCTTCAGTCATTTTAGTTTGATCTTTTCAATAGTTTTTAGTCAAAACAGTGAGATCTGAATTACATCAAGCCTTCAGTTGGTTATAACATTTTGAAATATCAAAGAAACCATGGCCAATCTCACTCTGCCGTCTCTCCTGGTATTCTTGGGTAAGTGCTGACTTTGTGTCTCTCATTTAATTCACTTAGTAGAGGTAGAGTGGACAGTACTCTGCAGTGAATACCACCTGTGTTGTGCCCTGAACTGTGCTTTCTCATCTTTTTTTACATAACAGAGCAATAGATGGAACAATGGAAGCAATAGATGCCAAAGAAAAATGTTGAAAACCCTAAAGACCAAGGAATTATCTTACCAGTGGACCCTGGACGAAATCCATTGAAATATAACTGATCTTCCAGAAAGATAAAGCCATGTCAACTTCTGTGACTATAAGAACTGCACTTCAGTATGGCTCTCACAGAAAAATAGTAGCCTAGCTTTAGAGAAAAGAACAAACAAAATTAAGAATAAGTCAGTTCTTCTTCTTTATCATGGCAAGTTTAATAACAGTCTTCTAGTATACTCATAAAAACATATCCAAATATAGAGATCAGGCTGTACCTGATGTAAGATCCTCCTTATTGCATGAAGCAGTTCCTTTCAAGCTTTGCTTTCATATGGATACCTCCATTTTACAAAAACAATATTTAGCTACACATATAGTAAACTGCTGTGACAGAAAAAGTCTGCATGCTATTTATATCAGTGGATAACACCACTTGCCCAGCCACTGACAAAAAAAAAAAACATTTCTAATAGTGAGAAGATATGATTCATAAGGTTCAAAAAATGATTCAGATCATGTCAATATATATGTATGGAGAGAGAGAGACAGAAAGACAGAGCGAGAGACAGAAAGACAGAGAGAGAGAGAGACACTTTGTGCTTACTGGATACATAAGAATAAATAAGTGTGCAATATTCTCATCTTGATTCAATATTCAATAACAAGACATCAAGTATCAAGATACTGACAGTTTTGCCAAATGTGTCATCAGAATAACATCAGTGTATATCAAGTAACAGAGTTCTGAGGGTTGTCCTCCAGGCCTTAGCTAAGATCTATGCACAATGCCAGCACTAACCAGGTCTTCTCAGATTTTCTGTTAGTCTAACAATTACTCCAGTGTACCTGTCCGTCTCTTTTGCCTCTCCAGTCTTGGAATCTTATGCCTGAACTCTACATCTCTGTACCTCTATAGCCTTAAGAAGTTAGAGGTGACTAAAGTCAAGGTCTGTCTTTACTGGTTACCTTGCAGCCTGGATCTATGACTCTCAGCAGCTCTCTTCAATTTAGTTGTTAATACTTATGTAGTTACATATAACAATTTTCTTTGTGTCTGTTGGCAGTCCCATCTCTGTCTCTAGATGAGACTCTCTGCTATTCTACTTTGTTTGATCTATTGCCATTTTGTAATATAAAGGTATTAGGTAGATCCATCATTGATTGATGATGGATATAGATCTCCATTGATATCATCACATAATATGTAATGTTTGATCTCAGACTAGGAAATTAAAATCTTAATAATCTGTGTTTTATAATTAACAATGGTCATGGAGAATGCGACTCATTGGAAAATTGTAGCTAACTAAATCAACATTGCTTAAGGATTTACTATTTTTCAGTAAATTCTTGAAATGTAAAAACACATTAATATGGCCCATGTTTCTTATAACATAGCCATGAATCCCAGCTTTTATATCTCTTTTCCCTTTTATTATAGTGCAAGTGAATTCACAATTTTTCTGTTATTTCATTAGTTTGCATTAACTGTAGTTTACCTGACTGTCTTGTATAATCATATGATTGGTTATGGCAAGAGGATTAAGTTCATGAGCAACTTAGGAATCAGTAAGCCCATGAGGAGTCAACCCACAAAAAAGCAATAAGCAACTGATAAGTTGGAAAAGGGAAATGGAGTCTGTCACAGGGAAGAACATATCAATTGGCTGTTAAGTGACAAATGATCAGCCTTGGGAATATATTGATAAGTAACAAAATAAGGACTCAAAAGCTTGTAATTAGAAAGATACATGTACATAGAAATGCACACATGCATATAGCACCCATCAATAAAAAAAAGTAATGAATTTGTTTGAATGTATAAATATAGATTTGGAGAGAGAAAATGGAATTGGAGACATTTTATAATTAAGGTAAACAATTTTACAATAATAAATATAATGCTAGTAAGTATTAGGACATAACATATTTTCACCATGATAGAATATTGCAGATGTCTGAATGTCTTAGTTTATCCAAGCAGCTGAAGCTCAAAAGACAAATATGCTAGATAAACTTTACTATGAACTTCATACTATCTCTTTATTTATCTCAAGGTAATCATTAAAACAAAAAAACCAAAAAGCATGACGTTTGAGAGAAGTTAAGCTATATTGAAAATATCAAGCAAATGAAGTAATGAGGAAAATTAAAATATAGATATCAGTAAAGAAGTTGTTATTAGGATATTTTAGAGGTAACTAAGAGTAAAATTTGAATAAACTATAAATCAAATCAGTGGCCAAATATCAATAGACTCCACTTTCTCTTATTTTGGAGGGCTAATTAACATGGAAAGAAGTCAAAAAATGATAATGTCATGCACTTTACAGAAATGAGCATGCTAATACTAACTTCAAATCTCTTTGTATACTGGCTAAGTGTATGTGCCAAACATAATATGAATTGTAATGAATTTACTAATGTAAGATCACCCATGTAAGCAGAGACCCCTAGAATTACATGAAATAAAAATTTAAAAAATTTCTTCATTTTGTGTTTTTCTAATATGTTCCATTTAACAAAATTCTGAATGATTTTACAAAAGTTCCAGTAGTTATGATAAAACTGATATATGCAAATGATTGAGAGAGACATTTTCAATATTAGATGTTGCTGGATATTCACAGGACTAGGAAAAGGAAGTTCTGAATTTTTTAGTTCTTCTGTTAAAACACACTGTAGAATATCATCTTTAAATGAAATACAACTCATCTATTGGTGAACTCTTGATATTGTAAGAGTAATGCAGAGATAGCCACAATGCAGCGGTAAACTGAGGGTTAACAAACTATCAATTGATCTTTATGTAGTGACTACTATTTATAAATCATACACAACTCAGACCTAAAAAATTATAATGGAAAGAATGAGGAAAAGGAACTCTTATAAAACAAAACAAAAAACCAACAGCAGAACAACAATTAAAACAACAACAAAAACCTTTCTAGTGTAATACAACATAAATGCTTTGGTGAAGTAAATATTTAAATAATGTTGATTCCTGGGATATTTAATTTATGACATTAATCAATTTTAAGAGCTTTTTATCAGTCTTTTCAATTTCTTTTTAAATTATTCACTTTACATCCCCCTCATAGCGCCCCCTCCAGGTCACCTCCTCTCACAATTCTTCTCCCAACCCCCATACCCTTCTCCTCTGAGTAGATAGGGGCCCCCTTTGTATCTTCCTAGCCTGTCACTTCAAGTCTCTGTGAGGCTAGACATTTCCTCTCCCATCGAGGCCAGACAAGGCAGCCTAGCAACAAGAACATATCCCACAGATAGTCAACAGCTTTTTGGATAGCCCCCATCCACATGCCCACCCCGTCCTCTGCAAACCACCTCATAAATTTGGGAATGTTGTGCCTTCATTTTCATTGAAACCTTGAAATTCTTTAATCCCTTCTCTGATCCAGAGTTCATTGAGTAGAGAGTTCAAAGTTCAGGCTTTCTGATGTTTCTGCGGTTGTTAAATTCCAGCTTTAATCCATGATGGTCTGATAAGATACAAGGCATTGTTTCGGTTTTCTTCTATCTGTGTAGGCTTGCTTTGTGACCTACTTTATGGTCAGTTTTAGAGAAGGGTCATGAGGTGAAGAGAAGAAGGCATATTCTTTTGTGTTAGGGTGATGTATGTTAGTTTCATTCATAATATCTATTTGTTTCATTATTTCACTGTTTTATGTTTGTTTGTTTCATTTTGTTTTGGTCTAGATGACCTATGAATTGGTAAATGTGTGGTATTGATGTCTCCCACTATTAATATGTGCGGATCTTTGTGTAATTAAACTTTGCAATGTTTCTTTGACAAATGTGGGTGCCCTTGTATTTAGAGCATAGATGTTCAGAACTGAGATATCATATTTTTTTAATTAGATATTTTCTTCATTTACATTTCAAATGCTACCCCCAAGGCCCCCTATATCTTCCCCAACCCTGCTCCCCAACCCACCCATTCATGCTCCCTGGCCCTGGCATTCCCCTGTACTGGGGCATATGATCTTCGAAAGACCAAGGGCTTCTCTTCCCATTGATGGCCAACTAGGCCATCCTCTGCTATATATGCAGTTAGAGACATGAGCTCAGAGGGGTGGGGGTGGGGATGGGGTGTACTGGTTAGTTCATATTGTTGTTCCTCTAGACACTATTGCATATGCCGAATGATTTTGCTGACAGGACCCTGATATTGAGTATGAAGTGCTCTTTCCTGTCTCTATTGCTTTTGGTTGAAATTCTATTTTATTAGATATTAGAATGGCTACTCAGCCTTTCTTCTTGTGTCTATTTGCTTGGAAAGCTTTGTCCGAGTTTTTTACTCTGAGGTAATGTCTATCTTTAATGGTTAGGTGTGCTTCTTGTATGATTTTTGTATGTTTTCACACCCATTCTGTTAGCCTATGTTTTTTTAATTGGGGAATTAACCCCATTAATGTTAAGAGATAATAATGATCACTGATTGTTATTTTGAAGTTGTTGGTGTTTGCATATCTGTGTGTGTGTGTGTGTGTGTGTGTGTGTGTGTGTGTGTTTCTCTTGCTTTTGCTGTTCCTCTTTGTGTTGGAATTTTCCTTCTAGTATTTTCTGTAGGGCAAGATATGTGGGTAAAGATTAGGATTTGTGTTGAAATATCTTATTTTCTCCATCTATGGTGAAGGAGAGTTTTGCTAGATATAGTAGTTTATGTTGGCATCTGTGGGTTTTTTTGAGATTGCAAGATATCTGTCCAGGCCCTTTACATTTTAGAGTCTCTGATATGCCTGCCTTTGCATGTAATCTGGTCTTTTCCTTTGCTTCTTTGAATATTCTTCCTTAGTTTTTACAGATTTTGTGTTTTAAATATTATGTGGCAGAAGGTTTTCTTTTCTGATGCTGTTTGATGTTCTATACGCTTCTTATATGTTCATAGGCATCTATGTAGGTTGAGACTTTTTTTTTTCTTACAATTTTGTTGAAAAATTTTTCTGAACTTGGATCTTGGATTCTTCAACTTCTTCTATTCCTATTATACTTTTCACAGTATTCCAGATTTCCTGGATGCCTTATGTCAGGAATATTGTAGATTTAAATTTTCAGTTAATTGATGGATTGATTTCTTCTATTTTATCTTCAACAGCATCTGTTTTTCCTGTTCTTTTGAATCTCCAGGAGTCCCCCAGTTTGCATTTTCTTTTATTTTGGCTTCTATTTCTACTTACACAGTTTTATTTATTTCCTTCTCCTGTTTAACTGCATTTTTCTACATAACTTTAAGGGATTTACATGTTTCCTTTATAAAGACTTATACCTGTTTGAGTGTAGTCTCCTGCATTTCTTTAAGGAATTTACTCATATTCTCTTTAATGGCTTCTATCATCTTTATAAGTTTGGATTTAAGGTCATTTTCTTGTGCTTCAGGTGTGTTAGGATATACAGGGCTTGCTGTACATGGTAGCTGTGCTCTGCAGGTGTCATATTGCCTTACCTTTAATTGGCTGTTTTTTCAAGTACTTTTAGCTATCTGGATGGCTTTGGTACCTGGGTGTTCTTGTTTTAGTATTAGTTTTTTTTTTTTAGCGGGGGTGTTTCCTTCATGGTCCTGATCTGGCTGGACCTCTCCAGGTTATCTTTGGTTTGTATGGTTGCAGATCTACAGATCTGATGAGTGTAGGCAGAGAGGTAGCTAGAGAATGGATGTCTGCCTGGACCAGCAGGCTTTTTGAGACAGCATGGAATTCCCAGAGGACTAGTCAAGCAGAAAAGTGGTGGGGGGAGGGGAGGAGGGAAGCTTACCTGAATGGTTCAGACTCAGTAGATATGATAAAGGTGAGAGGGGAGATGGCAGGGAAATGGACGTTCCCCTGGGACGGCAGGATTCTTAGGGCAGCTCTGATTGCGCAGAAGGATTTAGCAAGCAGGGATGATGATAAATAGGAAAAGGGAAACTTACCACTATAACAAATTCTTTTGTACAAATATTAATGCTGTCTTTATTCACAAGTAGCAATCAATAAAAAAACAAACAGACTACCACCTCAGTAGCATTTTGTTTTGCTTCTCTCTCTCTCTCTCTCTCTCTCTCTCTCTCTCTTCTCTCTTCTCTCTTCTCTCTTTCAGCTTATGTTGCTTTTTTTGGGCTCTTTTTTTTTTGTCTTTCTGAACATCTGGGGTTTGTTTAGCTTTAGATTTGCTTTTCTTTGCTTTTCTTTACCAGTTTGTTTTTATAGGGAGAGTGAAAGAATGTATGGAATTAGATGGGTATAGAAGAGGGTAGGTGTGATTGTTTATATATACTTGGCCTAGGCAAGGGCACTAATAGGAGGTATAGCCGTGTTGGAGTAGGTGTGTCATTGTGGGCAGGGCTTAAATATCCTAGTCATAGCTTCCTGGAAATGAGTTTCCACACATCAGCCTTCAGATGAAGATGTAGAACTCAGCTCAGCTTGCACCATGCCTCTCTGGATGCTGCCATGTTCTTTCATTGATAATTTTGGACTGAACTTCTCAACTTGTAAACAAGCCCCAAATTAAATGTTGTCCTTATAAGAGTTGTATTGGTCATGGTGCCTGTTCAACAGCAGTAAAACCCTAAGAAATGAAGGGATAGGAGGGGATTAAGAAGAAACCATGATCAGACTGTAGTGTATTAATTTTGATTACAAAGAAAGAAAAGAAAGAAAGCTTCAAGGACCATTTCCAAAAAAAAAAAAAAAAAAAAGGGGGGGTGGAAAGAGAGACAGAGAGAGACAAAGAGAAATTGAGCTTGCACATGTGTATATAGTGGATTATGAGGAATGGACTTGCCATCCCACAGTCAAAAACCCTGACTCAGAGTTGTTCTTTTCTGAAAAAAATGCAGGGATAAAAACGGAGAAGAGTTTGAGGAAAAGGGGGTCCAATGATAGGCCCAAATTGGGATCCAGCTCCAGGGGAGAACCTAAGGGGCCTATCATGACTGCTCTCTGAAAGACCCAAAAGGCAGTTGAAAGATTCAGATGCAGATATTTATACCCAATCAACGGATGAATCAGGGAAAAGCTCGAAGAAGCTGGGGAGGAGGGTGACCCTGTAGGAAGACCAGTAGTCTCAACTAACATGGACTACAGAGGTGTCTCAGACACAGCCCACCAACCAGGCAGCGTATACCAGCTGAAATGAGGCCCCCAACACATATGCAGCAGAGGACTTCTGGTTCTGGACTCAGTCATGATGCACCTAACCCTCAAGAGACTGGAGGTCCCAGGGGTGGGGGAGGTCTGGTGGGGTCAGGATGGACATCTTGGAGATGGTGTGGGGTATGCTTGGGAGAGGAGGTATGGAATATGGAACAGTCACAGCGTGTACCAGTAGGGGCATAAAGTCTGGACTGTGAAAAGAGATTAATAATAAAGGTGCAAACACCAAAATAAATGAAAAAAAAAAAAAAAGAAAGAATCTGTATAATGATACTCATGAGCAGAGATGGCTTCAAATTCACTTCATCAGATAAATACCATCGGCCTACCCTGTGAGGAATACATTTACTGAATGGATACAGGTACAGTTTATTCCAGAAAACAAATGGATGGCAACAGAAACTGGGGGCTGAAAGAACCAGAGGAACTTCTTGGATTGATGTAATGAATTTATAAACAATTATGAGGTCGCACGAAGCTACTGTTGAGTCAAACTTTATAGATTATTAACAGATGTTATCTTAACTCATCTGATAATTGCTGATGAGTTTCTTGTATATTTCAATATATTTTATAATGGGTGAAACCAAGGCAAATTGAGAGTATATTTCAGAAATATTTTCCAATTTCTTGCAATGAGAATATAAATAATATATGTTAAACATCTTATTATATATTTAAATTTTCATTATTTTAACATTGTAAAGTATATATTTTCTTGCATTGAAAATATTTTAAAATTATGACTTTTTTGCAATACATAATTACTTATTTATGACAATAGCTAGCCATGACTATAGCTATCCTGTTTTCTATGAATAACTAGAAGTTACTTTTGTATTCAATTGTATGAGGCCATTAGAAACAATAAAAATGGCAAATAAAGAAAACAATAGATTTGTATACCTATCCTTATATACTATCTTCTAAAATTGTCAAATATATAATGTGATTATTATAAAAACTAATCTATATATTTTATTTGTATACAAAGTATTTAAAATGGCAATTATGTAACAATTAATAAGACTATTCACTTCATTTTTAATTAAAAGTATGAAATTTTACATTTGGGTTTGTTTGAAAAAATGACTCCATGATACAATAATTAAAGAAGATGGCATGAACTTGAGACGGAGTCATGGAATGAGTTTGAAGAGCTTGAGTGCTTATGCATAAATATCTCTAAAATTAAAAATATATATATATATGTTTACATTGATATCTATTTTCCATTTCAAAGCTTCTTCTACTTTTCCAAATTGACATATAGCTGTGGCATTTAATGAATATGAACTAATTATTTGTTAAATGCTGTTAAAACATAAACACAAGGTCAGCTTAGAAAAAAAATATTTCAAGATTTCACTAAATCATCAAATGAACAACATTTAGCAATAGTTAGGAAAGAGAAAATAATTTATAAGTAATAAGTGAGCTTAGATCACAAAGTGAAAGTTTTATACCTAATATTTTAGATACCATCTTTGGAGAAAATTTCTATGATGTCTGGCAATCATAGCACAATTATACGTGGGAACCTGTGGCTGGATTTCCTTAAGTCAGAATACATTATACACATACTAAATGAGTGAACAAAAACTTTCACTTACATTCTGTGAACATTATTTTCTCTGAAGAATTTTATGACCACTGTTCAAAAATTTTCATCAGATACTCATTATGCTTCCTGAAACCACACCAGATGCCAGTGTTCTAGTGAGTTAGAAAGAAAAGCCCACTGCACTCCATCATCTAGAATCATAGTCAGCCATGCCAAAAGGCTGTAAGCATTTGAATTTAAAATGAGAAGCTCTCACTTTACATTTAAACACTTTTCTTTGGGGAAGATGTCCATCTCTACTACTACTGCTCAAAGGTCCAGGGGGAAATTTTCTAATGGAGTTCAATTACTGCTAGAGGTACAAAGGACATTACTTAAAACACAGTTAAATTTCTATTATTGAAGACCAAGAGAGACTAAATCCATATGGTTTCTGCAATATGTCCAGCCCTGCTGCTGAGGCATGCTTCACAACACCTCATATTCCAGATGCAAATCAACACCGCCAGATGTTTCTTCTCATCAGTAAATCAATATACAAGTGTAGAACATGTGATATTCAGAACTCAAAGAGATAGCATGCTTTGTTGCTCGTGACAGAAACTGCACTGGTACTATTTGTGATTTGGAAGTTTGGCTCCCAGGTGTTCATTTCTAACAGACCATTTGCTAAAACACTGGCTAATTTTTATGAGCACATGGAACCTGCTTATCTCGCTAAGCATGTGCATGTTACTATTAGTGTTAATACAGGAACAAATTTGTGAATTCAGTGATGGTAGGATGATGGGGTATTAGAGTGGATGGTGTAATATGGCTTTGTTACACCTTTCTTGTAGGCAAATACCTATGAAAGAAAAAACACATAATTTATTCAAAACTATGTAATCATGAGATAAATTTGGTCCCATACGTTGACATTGACTGAAAAGAATAATTTGTCCATAAAATGCATAGAAAGAATGTAGGTCATATTAATATAAAAGGTACTGTAATTAGCAATCACCTGAAGCCAGAGACACATTTATTTGAGTAAACAGAATTCTATGTCTATTGCCTTATTGCAACAAAAGCCAAATTCCTTGTGATCAAAAATAATCTAGTGAAATAACCAAGAATGGGATGGATCTTCTCTTGTGAACCTGTTAAGTTTTCAAGAGTGACCTCCAAGAACATGATCTCATTTTTTTAATGACCATATTGCTGACTTTGGGTTATTATTTTTAACTTTCTATAAACAGATTTGCTCCACAATGAAGAGCTTAAATATAATATGTGTGACATAATAGTAAGTTCTAAGTACTGTACTTTTGAGGGCTAATAATATGGTGATTGTATGTGTTGTCTGCCTGTCAAAGACACCTGAAGAAATTAGTTGTATTTTCAACACCATTACAGGGTTTTAAAGAAGCCCCATCAGAATGCTTCAGACCTTTGTTCATTGCAAACTCAAAATGTACCAGAATTCTTGCTCAGGCAAGCATACTTTAGGAGTACTTGTACATCTGACCTTACTAATTTGTTAAGAAGGAAGGAGTTCTGAAATTTCCTGGAAAGTGGAAGCTAACAAGACAATAAGATCAGGCATAATTAGACACATTCATACATTAATTACATTTCTTATTTCTGTGACAAAACACCTGACAAAAGCAAGTAAGAAAGGAGGAGTCTGTTTTGTCTCTGAATTTGGGAATTCAGATCATCAAGTCAACAGATCCTGAACAAGCTTGTCAAATTGTGTCTGCAGTTAGGAAACAAGGAGAGATGAATACTGATGCTTAGCAGACTTTAAGCTTGAAGTGAAGTCCAAGATTCCAATCTACAGAATAGAGGTGCTCACATTCAGGGCTGCATTTCCACTTCATTAAACCAAGTGTAGACAATTCCTTACAGATATGTCCAGAATCTTGGCTCCTATGTGACTGTAGAAACTGTCAAGATGTCAGTGTTAGCCATCACATTCAAAATGGCGTTATCACCTATTTTCACAAATAAATACAATATGCACATACACACACACACACACACACACACACACACACATATATACATATGACATAAATGCAAAATATATATTATGGAAAAGGAGGAAGAGGCATAATGAGAGGGGAAGTAAACATGAGAGGGTGTCAAGGATATATGGTCTTAAAACATTACAGGGATGATTTGAAGGATGATAGTAGGTTACCAAAAAGAAAGAATAAAAGCTGGATGAAGAAAAGGCCATCCAAAGACAACCGGCCAGACTCTGGAGCTCCCAGGGACTAAATCACCAACCAGAGAGAACACATGGAGGGATCCATGGCTTCAGCCGCATATGTGGCAGAGGAGGGCCTTGGTTGGCATCGTAGGAGGAGAGACCCTTGAGCCTGAGGGTGTTCGATGCCCCAGTGTAGGAGAGTGCCAGGGAGGGAAGATGTAAGTGATTGGTTGGCTGGGGAGAACCACTCTTATAGAGGCAGGGGGAGGAGGGATGAGATAGGGGACTTCCAAAGGGGAGACTTGGAAAGAAGATAACATTTGATATGTAAATAAAATATTCAGTAAAAAACGAAAAGATAAAAAAGAAAACAGAAAAATAATATGAGATTTTATATAATGAACAGCAAATGGAGTAATGAGTACAGAAAAGGATGGCACATTATTTTATGTACAAGAATTGTCGTTATGGATCATGAACAATTATTAATATTGAAAATATTTGCTGACCCATTAGTAGCATGTTTTAGGAGTACAACATAGCGCAGGCTGTACTTGCCCCATCGAGTGGCCTTCTGGGAATCTTGTCCATCTTAGTACTGCCACATAGTGGACCCCAGTGTCATCTCTAGAACTTCACTATGAGAAGTGTGCTTTCACAAGGCTCCTGTTGATTTATAGATTATCTTCAAATCAGCAACCAGGAGAAAAAACTCCTCAAATAGTTTTAGAATGTTGTTTACCCTGCGAGGAATTACTGCCAGGAGGATAACTAACATTGCTAAGTGTCAGATCTCTGATTCAGCAGTGAATGTTAAATACCTTAAGTTACTTCAGTGTGTTTACCCTTCCTTGTTCAAAACACCCTTTTAACAGAAAAATATAGAGAACAACCAAATAAGAAATGGAGCAGAGATTAATGGAGTAGAAAAATTGAAAAGCCATAGAGAACAATCAAATAAGAAATGGAGCAGAAAATTTGAAAAAAACAGAAGAGCACAATTAAAACTGGCATACTTACAATTTCATACCAGTGATTATTGTTTAGTTATGGCATTTCACATTAATTCTAAAACTACTAGGCTTAATCTTAACAAATTTATAGCCAATAATTTATTATATTTATATATAAAAATATTGCCCAGATGTTTGGACAACTAACCACTTAGTTAATTTGCCAAGTACATTTATTAAAAGTTTGTTTTTTTCTGGTTCTTGTGGTAAATTTTGCTTTATATTTAGTTATTCACACTCAACCTTTTATTTGGTAAGGAGTTATGAAGCATTTTGAGATAATATTTACTACAAGATAATTTAATTTTAAATATGAATACTTGTTTGCCTTCGTCAATTTATACCTCAGTTTGCCTTCCTTGTGTATGTATCTCAATTTAAGTTAGTAGGAATTCTTGTTTATAAATTCATTGAAACATTGTTTCACAGTGAGGACTGTAGGCTTTCTCCCTTGATGCTACTCTTCTCTGGATGTTATCACCCTGGGTTTTATAAAAATGATTGCTAGAGAAATTCATTGTTTTACTTCACCACTGGAATTGAGAGCAGTCTTCTCATTGCTGCTTTTTATAGACATTTCCAATTCCCATTTGTAAATATATGAGTTACATTTTCTTTGTATGTATACAATACAAATAGAAGCTGTTTAAGAACTCCTTTACATCAACAAATCCTGCTTTAGAACACAGAGGACAACTTGTCCTTCTGTGAGACTGTTTCGAAGATTAGCTATTCTTAGGGGAAGGGGAGGTTATTCAGAAGTCTCATGCAGCTTCTAGTCATGTTCTTGTTTTTGTTGTTATCCAATATTAAATAACTTTCCAGATCTTCAAAACTTCCATGTTCTCATAAAAATTCAAAGGTTCTTTCTGCATGAGCTTCTGGGCTCTTCATAACTGCTTCCTTCATTAGTACAAATAATTGGTAGCTAAATCTCACATTATAGAATTAATTAACACTAAGCCTTTTGGAACACTGTACAGTTTTCTGAGGAAAAAAATGCTTTGTAATTCAGACAATTTATCTTAGAAAATGAGGCTCTAGAAACAAATATATGTATCATCTGAAAAACATAAAACATAATATTTGAACATAATATTTTAACTAAAATTAGATTTAGAAAATATATGTTGTTAGTTTATTGTCTAAAGACCCAGAAAATAAAAGGTAGACAGTGAATTTTCCAACTTTTTATTTTGAACATAGTTTTTGTTGTGAATATTTCAGCTAGAATATTTCTTAGTAACAATCTGAAATGCATGATTGCATTAGTTTTCAATCTGTTGAAATTTTCCATGCACACATTAGCATGATTCTTCCTAAAGCTCTGAATATAAATTCATGTTTGTATAAACATATGTAAGTTTATCTTTCAAATGTGATATCGGCTTATTTTTTAATGTGTTTCTTCCTGAAACACATATGTGTCCTAATTATCCTTATTGTCCTTCCTGTAGATAGATGATTGATTTAACAACAATGAGTGAATAGAAAAAAAAAATGAAGTTTCACTGATATAAGTTTTCCTCTCTAATGCAGTAGTTTAACTAAAAATGATGCCCATAGGCCTATAAGTAGTGGCACCATTTGGAGGTTTGGCCTTGTTGGAAGAAGTAGTCTTTGAAATGGGCTTTGAGGTTTTAGAAGTTCAAGGCAGGACCTGTGTGTTACTCTCTCTTCCTGCTGTTTGACTCTCTGGATAGGAACTCTAGAACCCTTCTCCAGCACCATGTGATGCTCTGAGCAGCTATGCTTCGCACAACGATGAAATCAGCTAAGCCTCTGAATTGTTAGCAACCTCTAATTACATGTCCTATACACATTCCTGTGCCAGCAATTTGGATGAATAGGAACGCTAATTTGTAAAGACAGAGAGCAATCAAAGATAAAATAAATGGTATGTGGTACATATACTCTGATCTCACCTGTTGTCATAACATGTAGCTTGGCTATGTTCTTAATAGCGTAGATTATTATTAGTTTATTTTAATATGCTGGCATGAAAACATGGATACTACCTAGGATTTTTTTTAATGGCAAGGCATCTTTGTACATATCTATGGTATTAACTTACATGCTATATTTCCTTTGTTATTGTTAGAAAACATAATTTCCACTCCCAAAGAAAATATTATTTTAAATTATACATTATGAATGGTATCACAACTAATTTCAATATGTTGGGTTTTATTACATTTTTTTGCATCTGTTCCTGCAATCCTGTTTAAGTATACTGTAAACAAATACACATTTCTGACCATTGCTTGTTAGTTGATCTCTTATAAGTACTCTAAATAACACTGGAAAAAATATGTAACTTTCCTAATTGAAGTTGGAAATAGTATTTTGTAGCCATACCTATTACCTTGCATATATATTTTAAATGACCTTGCTTTTCATTTAAATGGTGCATTACCAACTAGAAATTGTTTCTCTATAGTGAATAAAAAATTCTTAATTGTAAAACTCTGCTCTTTTTATTAATGATTTCATAAGAAAAACAAAACTGTCGTTAGCCATTTCAATTTTAAAGGTAACAATTCAATAATTTATTTAAATAAATAAATATCTGAAGGAAATACTTTGTAGATGCTTGTGTTCATTTATGCCTTCATTAATTTTTCCCCAGATGGCTAGCTTCCTAAAATTGAGCAACATATATCAATGAAAACCAAAAAAAATATAATGTTATAGTCCATATTCAGGGAAAACTGACTGTAGCCAAAGGACCGTTTTCCATTTAGAGATTAGAGGACTGCATTTAGAAACACAGCAATTTAGTGTAATATATTCCATGAATATGTAATTTTCACCAGGTCAGCCTCTTCTTTTTTATTTTCTTCACAGTGCTCAAATAAGCTCTTTGCTTTCTGTTTTGCATCAAAGACAAATTACTTCCTTTCTAAACTTAGAAAAAAAAAAAGAAATATAATGAAACCCAATGTCGTTTAGTCAGGCCCCAGATAATAACGATAGGTTACTCCAGCAAGGTTCAAAAGTTTTTCAGATCAGATAAATCACACCCATTTTGTGCCTGTATTGGTTTGGAGTCATATGGCACAGTATGAAATTACAAAGGAGTGTTAACCAGATAACTTTTATGATCGTCTAGGGAGGTAATTCTCAAACTTATTTTAGTATGTTGCCCAGTTATATAGGAAACAGTGAACTATTAAATTATGGCAATAATTGAGTTCCATATTAGCATGTTCAAAGAACATGCTCCAGGTTACTGAGTTTTTAATTTAGGACTTTATTAAGAATTCTCCCCTCTTTAATGGCATTGTCATATCCTTTTACATTCCATATTTAATATAAATATATTTGAGATTTCCAAATACTTTTTGGTATGTTCCTTCTGTTGCCTTTTGTTGAGTTTTCCATGATCTTTTAATTTCAGTTACTTATTGTGATTGTATTTCATCAGCTATAACATTTTTAAACATTTGTATTGTGCATTTGTTTGTATGTTTCTATCTAAATCATTTGAGGCTCTAGGTTCCTAAACATGTATATATGAGAATGCAGAGTACCAAATTTAAGAATACTCAACTTATTTAAGTACTCAACGAAACCTATTTAAATACTATTTAAATACTCAATGAAAACAACTTTCTTGTACTAGATCATATTATTATTAAATACTGTCTAGAATCTTGAAACACTGCCCTGGAAATTTTGCTATTTTTAAACAATAATCTCTGCAAAATTGCTATTTCTCAATAAATAACATTCATTAGACTAGCTGCAATTTTGGTTGGCTCCTAAAGAGTTTTATGCATATTATTTTTAAATTTTTGGCTTACGTTTTGATACTAGAAAGTAGATTCATATTTTTAAATACCCAAGCAAGTCTTTCTGAATGAAATTTTAAATGCAACCTTTTTCTGTTACTGATTTTCTATTCTATCCTGTTTTCTTGTAGTTGTGTCAGGCTCTTGTGCCCTTTTTTCCCTTCTTTACATGATTTCTGGGCCTTAAGAAAAATGTTAAGTATATCTGTAGATTCCCCTAAGGACTGGGTCTCATTCAGTTTCTTATTATCTATTTCTTATATAGTTGTGAGTCACTGTATTAATTACACTGTACTGCAGTTACAAGATTCTCAAATGTGTAATGAGGGATTCATTGATCCATGAGTAGTATGATAAACCATTAGTTAGTTAAATACCAAATCTATTTAATAGTGCAGTAATATCTGTTTCTTTCTTAGAGCCCATGAAATCTTTAACCATAGGTTCTTAGTCTAGCAATTGTTTGGGTACAGGGTTCATGTAATGAACTACAGCTTAGGTATAACCAGAAAGTATATGGTTATATCAATGACGTTCATGGCATTATTGCCCCAGTAAGGCATAACTTTTCATGACAGTCATGAGTGTAGCTCAAAGAATTTACAACTAGAAATGATTTCAGATTAATTTTTGTCTGACACTATATCTCTTTTTTTCTTACTGAGACCTGATGTGCACTTTATAAAAGTGTGGTAGTTTTAATCACATATTATAGATCTGTGGCAAATTTGATGATTATGCATTTTTGCATTAACTATACTGAATTACAGTAAATAAATTTATGATATTTAATAGTAACAATAAGAAAAATAATGTGGCTGGAGAGATGGCTTGGTAGTTAAGAGCACTGACTTCTCTCCCAGTCCTGAGTTCAATTTCCAGCAACCACATGGTGGCTCACAACCATCTGTAATGGGATATGATGCCCTCTTCTGGTGTGTGTGAAGATAAGTACAGTGTACTCAAATATATAAAATAAAAAAATCTAAAAATAGATAAATAAATAAATAAATAAATAAATAAATAAATAAATAAATGAAGGAAGGAAGGAAGGAAGGGAGGAAAGAAAAATTATGTACACAACTAAGTAGCTTCTATGAAACATGTAAATTGGTGTACTTATTACAAGCATTAGTCACATGTTAACTAAGTCTGCATATTTAGAAAAAGTCATGACAAAAACATCAAGTTTACAACTTGGAGAAAAATATGCATTAAATTACATGAACAAATTACTTTTAACATTATCCTAGAATCTGCCACTTTACAACCATGGGCGTATTATTAGTCACATTAACGTATTATTATTATTTATCACTACTATTAATATTATTAGATTTTTCTGTGCTTGGCACTTTTATCAGTTATCATTATTTTTACTATTCAAAGAATAGAAAATAGACAGAATTCAAGTAAATTATTAAAGGTCATGCAGGTAATTTATAGTAGAGAAAGATTTCACATCCAGACAAGAGGATTATGGAGTTCCACAAGGACTCTCACAGTACAGTTAAGCTTGTCTTCTCAGTCTGTACTCATACTGGCATATATAAATAGCTGACACCTCTCAGAGTTTTTTTAAAAAATAATAAAGACAGCAACACAGATCAGGATGTTGTATATAAACCATAATTTTACCAAGATCCAAAAGACTAGAGAAAAATATCATTTACATTATTTTCTAAATATTTTAATATTTTGCAGTTCTGTAAAGAGAAGAGATTATAGGGGATGTTTCTCAAATGCAAATTAATTTATTGCCTTATAATTTAAATGTTCAAATCCTGCAGGCTTAAGAAGAAAATACAAAATATATTTTCAAGAATAAAATATTTTTCTTTTCAATATATTGAAACAGAAAAAAACAGGATTTGTCCTGCAATTACACAGCCATCTCAAAGTGTACTTATGTCAGATAGCACTTGGACAGAAAAAAGTACCAGTCAAAATAGTATACAAAAGCAGAAGTAGCAGTGAGTCATACAAAATGATGAACTTAAAGTAAATGAGAGACTTCAGCCATACTGCTCTCTTGTGTCACTTGGATGGAGCTCCCTACCATCAAAGCATAAAAATAAAATAAAATAAAATAAAATAAAATAAAATAAAACAAAATAAAATAAAACAAAATAAAATAAAACCAACCAACCAACCAACCAACCAAAAAAAAAAACCCTTTCTACTTGGGCCTACTTTTTATTAGGGACTTGTAAACACAGATTCTTGTTCAGAATACTCACCCTCTCTTTAAATAACTGTTTAAACTGTGCTGTTTTCCACTACCTTAATTCTCATGTTTTCTGTCAGTTGATCACTAAATCTTAGGTATATATCACCCATTATTACAAAGTAATACAGCGATTCTTGTTCTAGAAGAACAGTGGTACCCAGTGCTGTGCCAGTCCTAGGTCCCTGAGCTTCTCAATACACTATTTCACATGTCAAGAAAAGACAGATCATGGATATCTTAATTACAAATTCTGAGAGATACACTTAATCCTGGATTATCTAGATTTCCCAATCTAACTCCAGGGAGGGGAAACACACCTTCTCCATTGAGTCCTTCCTATCTGCAATTGAAAGGAAAAGGAACAGAGGATGAATTGTGCTGACTCCATAGAACTTGGAAAAGATTAAGAGTTAAGGACTCTACAGAGCTACTAGAATTTCAAAGAGCTCAGGGATCCTAGTTCTCACTGAAATCAGAGGAAATGCAATCCAGCTAATGCTTTGTCCTGAGAACTTCCTAAGACTTCTGCTCTACAAAAGGAAAAAAAAAAAAAAAAAGCACTTGAATTTATATAAGCTCCTAAATTTATAATAAGTTGTTAGCACATAACTGAAAACTTGGTACTGTTACAATGATGATAAATTTTTCTATAATAAATATTTCAATCCAGTAGATTTATTTTCATATACCATCTTAACCTACACCATCATTTCAACCATATTTGAAGCTTAGGGGATGCAAAATCTCTTTAGCTCTCCCCTTTAGGAATAGAGGTCAACTTGAGAGTTAGCAATAAGAACCAATTTCTTTTCTCTAGACATTAATAGGACAGTGATTTAAAATAGCTCTGTACATTGTTCCATCTGTTACTCAGCTGATCTACTTGTAGTCCCTCATATCTGTCAACAAGATAATGATATATTGACACTTTTCAGTTTTTTAGATCATCTATTCATATGTTAACCTAGTCAAACTATGCATGGGATCCTTTGTACTTGAAACATTCTCATTGATTATCTGTATCAGTGGAAAGGGCAAGTTGAGGCACAGAGTGTGAGGCTAGAGAATACATATGAGCCCAGAGAATTTCCCAGGAATCGAGTAAACCATACTGAAACTTCAGAAATCATGTACTCGGTTATGTAGATTGATAAAAATACAAGAGGATGGTTTTAATATACTGGATATTACAACTGCAGTGACTAGTAAATAAGTTCCAAGTATAGAAGTGAACATTACTGAACCACACTTCATTTTATTGTTCCTAGTAAGATTCGGTGGCTGGCAAGACCATCCCTGACCCTGAGCACTACAGTGGCAGGACATGGATAAGGAACTAGTCATAGTTGTTAAAATTTAACTTAACTAGATAATGAAACTCTAGAAACTAGAAGATATCCACTGTCTCACATACCATATCTACCATACCTTAGAGAATTTGGGGGAATTATTATTATATCTTTATTAATAACAATCATATTCTATTATCTGAAGAATCCCATTTATAAAAATTTTCCTAGATTTGGATATATTAATGAATTTTCTTACATTTCTGGTCCACAATTACCACCATGGTGTCATAACCATTATGAAAGTCCCTGTACCTCTATACCAAATATTAGCACAGAGTAGGCAACTGACTAGCTCTTTTTTGTCTACTGCTAGATTTGTATTTTATTTTTGAAGTTATAATTTGATTAAAACAAAGCTCCTTTTCTTTTTCTCTCTCAAAATTTTCAATTATATACATTCTACTTTCATCTAAATTAATAGCCTCTTTTATCTTTTTGTAATTCCCATTGCATGCTTATATATGAATATAAAAATATGTCTAAAATATAACCTCTTTGGTCCATATAACGTTCCTTGTAAGTATGCGTGTTTTCAGTGCTCACTCTTGGTCATTGTGTTTTTTGTTGGAGAAGATCATCTCTTCTGCCTATGCTTTCCTGCACAGTGACAGGAACCTAACTACTCTTGCTATTGAAGACTTGGTTATTGGTAAATTAGATCCATCATCCCTAATAACAATCATTAAACACCTGACCTTATATTCACAGGTAAATGTAGTCTTCACTCCTCATCAAGGAAACTTCTCTTTGCAAATAAGGAGCCTATTACAAAAAAGAAAAAAAACAAACAAGCAAACAAAACAACAACAACAAAAACAAAGCAAACTCCACTACATCCCCCCCCCCCGAAAAATAAAAACAAAGAAAGGAAAGAAACAATCAATGTAAGAAAAACAGAAAATGAAAAGCGAAAACAAACAAAACCCCCCACAATATCAAAATGCAAAGTTCTGAAGCCCAGTTCCTATACTATAGCCTCTGCTATATCTAAGGTTTAGTGCACATTGTGAAAGAAGGGCCAGAAATATTGTAAGAACCAAAGGATCATGGAGGTTTCTGTGAGATCATACTTGATGAAAATATCAGAAGCTATATCCATAAAGTTTAATCAACATGACTGCTCAAATGTGAGCTATGCAAGGATAACACCAATGTTCAGGCCAAATTAGTTGGGGGAAGGTTGTGACACCTGGTGATTTTGAGATCTTTTATATGACTTTATCTTCTATGGGAGACTTTTACTTCTCTCATTCTTTGTCCTGTATGTCATAATTTATCGCATCCACATGGTTTATTTTTTTTTATTTTAAACTATATCAGATTTTATCAAAATAAGTTATTAAATACAATCTAAAGTAATTATTTCTGAGATCCTTGAACCATACTTGGAGTTTTCATTGATTTTTCTATTGTGTTTTTGGCCTGTTCAAACAAACAAACAAAAAAACAAACAAAAACAAAACAAAACAAAACAAAACAAAAAACCCAAGATGTTGACAGAAATAAAAAAAAATAAACACAATCTTTCAAAAATATTAAAATCATTACCAAAATTTATAAATAATAAAACTTTTAAAGACTGTACTTAGTATAACACAAACACACTTATATTCATTCACATTAATCTGCAGATCCTATCTACTAAGAGGTACCACTAGCAAGGATTGTAGTCCTCAGTTTCATTCTGGAAACATGAAAATGAGTCTAGACTGTACTTGTTTTTGAAATACTGTTTCTGGCCCTGGCTGGCTCCCCATTTCCTTTTTCTATTTTCTCACATTGAAAATAGACATTTTTTTCTTCCATAGAGTGTTCTGATAAAAATTTCCCTGCCCCAACTCTTCCAAAGATCCTGCTCATTTCCTAACAGAATCCACACACTTTTTGTATCTAATTATAAAACAAACAGGCTCTTAAGAGTAAACTTATAAAAATAAAATAAGATAAACCAAAGACAAACAACCAGGGATAAGAAAAATAAATCGAAGAAAAAGAACAGGATGTCAGGGGCATCCCTTTCAGACAGCCACAGCACCCACTCTCCTAGTAGCCATAGTAAGCAGCAGACACCAAAGAGTAGAATGCTCATCCAAAGAGGCAAGACCTGGTGCTTTTTTCATACACAAGATTTGTGTGTGTTCTTTTAAAAAAGGCTTAGTAATTCAGTGATTTTAAGAAATCAGTGAATGAGCACAATTAAGAAATTATTATTAATTCACAATAATCAGGCATCATTTTATGTCAGAAACTGAAAATAAAGTGAGATAATATTAAAATAAATAGATTTCATATGGATAGATTGATAAGAGATAAAACAGATTCAAAAAATGACATTTTTTCTTTAAAATGGCAGCAACACAAATGCAATATGATGCAGAACATTATTCTGCCTTAGTCTCAAATGATTGTCTATGTTATTTACCATCAATAAACACACACACACATATGCACGTACGCACGTGTGCGCACCTTCCACCTAGATATAATGAAAATTCAAAACCTATCCAGATGAAATTGCTTTTATATTGATACTATCTCTAGGGATGTTTTGGGGATTGTAATTCTTGCTTTGATCACCCTGACATTATTGTTTATTGGGATGAACATAAGAAATTGCTCATCAAACACATAAAATTTTTGAAAAGATTGGAATGTAAAACCCATCCCTGGGGCTCGTCTTAATTTTCCAGCGATTTCATAGCTAGGGTTTAAATTTAAGTCCTCACAGAGCTTAAATAGCAATTGTTTCACACATCTTAAACAATGAAGAGAAGTAAATGTTTCTACACTTACTGAAACTGCGATTGCTGGAAAATTCAGATTACTGAAAGCATCATAATTTTTGTATATGCATGATTTTATTAAATATTTTCATTTTATGATTAGTTTGTAAGTTAATTAAATAAAATGAAGACATATGTTTCATTCTTTATATCAGATTTCTAAAGCAGTAGTGACATGAATGTAATTAATCTTTCTGGAAACATGAAAATGAGTCTAGACTGTATTTGTTTTTCTCTCTCTTGATTTAAGAAGCTCATTAATGTAGTTCAGCTCTCTATACATGTATCATAATTTAATAAAGTTATTGATAAGTACATATGTATTCTGATAGCAGAGTACTTGTACTAAATTAGTAAGAGATATCATTGCCTCAGACCTCTGAAATGAATTCTCGAAAAGCAGTCATTAATTCAACAACTATTTGTTAAACATATAGATAAATCGTCGTCATGGTTTGAATATGTAGAATAAACATACAAATGGGAAGAAACATAATATGTAGAAAATAATCTCATTCTCCAAAGAATTTTATTTGAGAGTTAAACTTAATGAAATGAACTAATAATACAATTAATGGAAGCACATTACATTAAGAGATAGATTCACTGAGTGAAGTAGGAAAAGCAAGAGAGTGAGGTGTACTGTTTGATGGAGCCAAGGAAGAGATTGGCCATAGGACACTTCAGTAAACTTCATACAGACCAATTAGCACAGCATTGGGAAAAATAATATACCTGCTTGCTAATACACAGTAGATTCATAAGTAGTAATTTTCAGAAAATATTTTAAGAATTTGATTTAATTGGTACTTTAATGGAATCTCTGTCAGAGTTGTGGGTGTCCTCTGTGAGAGTTAGAGGTCTATAGGAATCAACTACCATGTCCAGAGAAGTTAGAATCCCAGTGTGAGAAATAGCATTTCCATTGATACTGTGACCGACTAATCAAAAAGTAAAATCTTCCTTTGAGAAATATTAAATAAATATTGAGAAGTTCTAAGACATCTTCCCACTCCTGGAATTCAGTCCAAAAACAAACAAAGGCTTCTGAGAAAAAGTTTTTTTATTTTTCTTTTGTAGAATTGCTTTTGATTCAGGTATTTCTTATTCTGAATAACAAATCAAAATGAATAACATCTACTGGAGTATAGTTTTTAATCTACCAGAAGTCGTTTACCATTTTATTTTTAGTTTTCATAGAAATATATTTAAATTTAAGTAAAAACTGCCAGATTCCTACCGTAAAAGCATTTTCATAGATTGTCATGTGGATGCCCAGAGTCTCTTAGTCCATAAATTCTCACTTTTAACAATGCAGAGTAGATATAGTCTTCTTCTCTCTTTCAATGTAGATCCTAATTTGGACAGTTGTATGAACAGGGAGGTAGGGTGTTAGGACAGAATACCAACTCTTCTATAAGGCTACTGTATTGCCACATCATTTGGAAAATTTTGCATCAGCCATCTTTCCTGTCTTACATATTAAACGGAGATAATTTAGTATCTTTGAGGTGATTGGAATAACATGAATTAAAATCCAATAATAATTAATACAAAAAGGTGAAAAAAATAAGCACAAACAATACTGTTCTCTATGTTTTATAATATATTCTTATGTTTCTAACATTTAAACATCTTCCTTTTACTAAAAGTACATAATGTAAAAGATCTATGAAGCAAACAAGGGTACAAATATTTCATTAGAGTATAGAATAGAAAAATATTAATCATTCCATGAATATTTTAGGGAATAATTATTTTAATAACTTTTAAAATTTTTATATATTGTCAGATTATAAGTCTGGCATAGGTATCCTTATACTAATATGAAGGAGTCAGGTAGGCTAAACACACTCAGGGGGCTCCATGAGGGAATGTATATTTCAGCCTTTCCTATGTCCCAACATTGCTTGCTTTCATTTGTGTGTATGCTTGTTGCTTTTGCTTGTGGTCACTTTTTCTATCTTTAAAACAGCCTTGCTGAATTTTATTATACCATTATTCTCTAAGTACATCTATCTTTCACTCTTTTGCTCAAATAGAGACCTCTTTAATGAGAAGGGATTTCAGAAATGTTATCCCCTTTCTTGGAGCCCTCTCCCCCACACCCTCCATCCCATCCCTCCTCCCCCTGCTTCTATGAGGATGTTCCCTCAACCACCCACCCAGTCATGCCTTGGAATTCACTACACTGGGGCATTGAGCCTTCTGAGGACCAATGGCATCTCCTCGCATTGATGCCTGACAAGGCCATCTTGGGCTACATATGCGGCTGGAGCCATAGGTCGCTCCATGCATACTCATTGGTTAGTGGTTTAGTTAGTGATTTTTTTTTCCTGTAGTCCAAATCAAGCTTTATTTACTTGCTCTCAAATTGCTTCTTTAACAGTACTTTTTTTCTTTTTTATTATTTTCTTTATTTACATTTCAAATGTTATCCCCTTTCCTAGTTTCCCCTCCAAAAATCCCCTATCCAGTCCCCCCTCCTCTTACTCACCCACCCACTCCCATTCCTGGTTCTGGCATTCCCCTATACTGGGGTATAGAGCTTTCACAGGACCAAGTGATTTTTAAGAACCAGAGTTGATGGAGGACTCCAAGGAAACAGCTTCCTTCAGACACACAAGGTTGTCACAGGTTTGAGCTCACAATGACTATAAGAACACTTACGAGATATGTATAACTTGAAGTCAGACAAAATCACACCACAGAGAATTGGAACTGGACATATTTCCACCCTGTTCTTGAAACTACTTTTAACTGATACCTATGAGGAAAGGAAAAATCCATTTTGTCTTATAGATTGACACTAATTTGGGGTGGAAGGAATTATTATTCTTATTATGTTATTTTATCAATAATAAAATATAATTTATTTATTCATTCATTTTAGTTCTTCACTTTACATCCACCCGAATGTTCCTTTCCCAGATACCTCCTCCCACAATCTTTCACCTTCCTCCCTCCTTCTGCTACTTATGTTCAGGGAAGCCTAGGTCCAACCTATGTATGCTCTTTTGTTGGTGGTTCAGTCACTGAGAGCCCCAAGGGTGCAGTTTAGTTGACCCTGTTGGTTTCTAGTTCCCAGGCTCTATCCACTGTTTGGCTGTGGGTGTCTGTATCTGTTTGAGTCAGCTGCTGGGTGTAGCCTCTCAGAGGACAACATGCTCCTGTCTGCAAGCATAACAGAGTATCATTAATAGTGTCAGGTATTGGTGCTTGTCAAGGGAATGGGTCTCAAGTTTGGCCAGTTATTTGTCATTCCCTCAGTCTTTGCTACACCTCCCGTGCTTGCATTTCTCATAAACAGGATAAATTTTGGGTTGAAAGTTTTGTGGGTGGGTTGGTCTCCCTACTGCTCTACTGGGGTTTCTGCCTGGTTACAGGAAGTGGCCTCTTCAGGATGTATATCCTAAATGTTACAAGTCACAGCTAAGGTCACCCCTATTGATTTTGAGTCTCTCCTTTAGTTGAGGTCTCTGTCTCGTTAAGGAGATATTTTTACCTCCCCACCCCTTTCAGTTGCAGATTTCCATTCATTCTCAAACTTTATGGCAGACCCTGAGATCTGGAGTAGTTAGCCAGTACAAAATAGAACATGCATTTGTGTGTGTGTGTGTGTGTGTGTGTGTGTGTGTGTGTGTGTGTATGCTTTTTTTGTTTTTATTTATTTTGGTATTGTTCACCTCATCTGTGAGTTTATTTGTTTTTTTCCTGAGAAAAAACATGAAGTTGGATAAGTATGGAGATGGGAGGTTAAGGAGTAGTTGGAAGAAGGGAAAGAATATGATCAAAATATATTGCATTGAAAAAGCAAATAAAAAGTCTCCTTTCTCCATACAGTAAAACATAGTTAAATTCAATAAATGTTGAATGCTTCCAGGATCTGTTTTTGATAACTATTCTCAATGTTCTTATTGACCAAAAGATACTTTTTGTTTTCTTACTGGACTGCACAATCTATTTCATGAAATCATAAGGTAATGCATTTTTTTTTTGTGCCAAGAAAAATTCCTGATATTCGGTAATTCTTGTTAGGATGGTGATTGTTTTAATATCTGTTAAGACTGATTTTCCAGTCTTTTTTCATTGGAAACTTTTTAAATGCTTTATTTGTATTCTCTAAATGAGCAAGGGGAATATCTGAACCACAGAAGACTTAGAGTAGTGGAGGTACCAGTGGGAAATTAAATGTATTTAATAAAATATTGTAGTATATTATCTTACATTTTCTGCAGTATGAATTGTAATACAAATACGCTTTTCTGAGTATTATGAAAAAATGTCCTGAGAAACTCCTAAGGGCCATGCACAGGTAATGCAATGTGAATGCAATTGCTACTCCAACTATTCTGAGACTTCCCACAGGTTCTGGCACAGAAAGCTGAGTTTCCCATAAAAACGAGAAAATACACAATGTAGAAAAATCAGATATATAAATTAGATTTCTATTACATCAGAAGCCCATGATATTCCAATACTGACTACATCATTTCTGTACAGTAATCACCGATCTATAATTATTGTATCTTCCGACCATTAAACTGCCTTCATTATAAACAGTAACATTCTACTTCTCTATGGCAAACTTACTATAAATTAAAAAAATTAAAATGGAAAACAAATATGAATGATGTAGTTTGCCAGTTATTTTGGTAGGCAGTATGTGTTTACTAGTGGTAAAAATGTATTATTAATGAAAACCCAGAAAATAAATTTATTTGTAGTTGAAAATGAAAACAAAGACGTTAGACTATGTTTCTCGGTAATGTTAATGCTTATCGGAACACATAGATTTGTTTACTCTTGCATCAGCTTCCGGAGGTTATTAAATTTATAGGAACTACTAGCTTGCCTCACTTAGTACGTGACAAGGAAGTCAGGGGCAGGGGTATGTGTGTTCGTTTCTGTACTTCTTATTTTACTTTGTTGTTTGACATTTTCCCTCCTAGAATTAGTCTTTCTTTGATCCATGCAATTATTTATCTTTAATGTACTTCTAAGTCCTAAATATTGAGAAATTTTAATTCAGTAACATGGCTGCTCTTGCTAGGGATCACATATCCACCTGGATACTGACATGCCTTTAATCTCTGTGGCCGGGGTACAGACATGCCTATATTACCTTTAGGACATGCCTTTGATCCCAATAATGACTTCTAAATGAGGGTCAGACAATGGGACAAATCAGAGAAAGTTCTGACAGAAAGAGTCAGAGATATGTATGTCCAATTCTTAAGAATACAGACAAGAATGAGAAGCTTAGGGAGAGAAAAGTGAGCAATTCACTTCAAGAGTTCATTTTAGCTAGGTTCAGTTCAGTTCTGTTCAGATTAGTTCCTTAGAGTTTAGTTTGATGGACTATAGTTGAACACAGTTGGGCTCAATTCAGTTTGGAGCAGTTCAGTTTGTAGAGTTCAGTGGAAGTTTTTCCAAACACCGCAATTCAGTCAGAAGCTGACAGAAACCAATTTGAATCAGTCACCTTGGAGAATGGTTTGAACCAGAACAATTTAGTTGAACCAGCCAGCCAGAGTTCATACCGAACTAGAAATGGAGAGCTTATTTAGCAGCAATTCCAAGAGGCTGAAACATTTTAGGCCTAGGTTAACAGAAGGAGCCCAGAAACTTAAGCCTCAAATAAATTTAGAATTTTAGTAGCCTAGAAGCTTCCAAGCCTAGACCTAGGGACAGTTAGATAGAAACACTCTGTGCTCAGCCCAAGCCATATGTTTGTAAAGCTTGGGTGTGGTTCTCATCTTATCACTTTATCTGAGGAAATAAAAGTGACATTAACATGTATCTTTTCTTGGCTTTTAAAAGCTGAGTTAGACTATTATTCCATCAAATATATTCTTACACTGAATGTTTGAAATCAATAATTTAGTTGATGGTCTCTCTCTCTCTCAGGTGTGTGTGTGTATTTATGGTTATAGTTTTGATTCCCTCTTTTCTTTTTCAGGTACGTGGTCTAGGGGGTTAATATTATATAGTACCACTCACAACCAAAGAAAATATTTATGCTAGATAAACCATCAAACATAATTGAGCTATATCTTATCTTTGCTCATATTAATAATTAATTATTACAACTGTGGTATTATTAAATGTAACCAACATGTAATTCATTTCAGCACTGGAGACTAATATGAAAAGCAAATTTATTTTCAAAATTTAATTATTTAGCATAACACTAAATACTCATGATCTTATTATAATATAAGAACATTTATTTATTTAATTCCAAAGTAAAATTGTATAAAATATAATTAATGAAGAAAAATGAGAGTTACTTTTTTAAAAAAATGGGTTAATAATATTTAGTTTACTTCTTGAAAATACAGTAAATATAACCAATATAAGGTTTAGTGTTTGGTAAATAAAACTGTAAAATTTTAAAATGGGGACTTACTTAAAACATAGATTATTCTAGTTAAGTTATTTTTGAAAATATTAAAAACATTGGATGGTGTTCTTGGGATTTATTGGATTGAATAAAAAGTACTGAAGGTTCAATATATTCTGCACTAACATCACTTTTAAATAATCTAGAATACATACTTCAAACTATTGACATTTTGAATTTTATAAAATTATTTCTTATATTAGAGGACAGGGATTTTAAATGTCATCATAAACATTTCTGGATTATGTTTTAAAACTTCACTGAGATTCTCATTTTCTGAAGAGCTATGTTTAACTGCTCCTTAATACAGCCATAAATAGAATGTCTAATATCCAAGCACACTGTCAGTGGTGTTTTTCATCTGTTTCTAAAGCTCCATGTGTGTTTTCTTACACAGAACACGGAACCTGCATATCATATCACAAAGTTCAAACCACCACTGAGAGGACCAATATAATCACATTCCTTATTTAGTGTTCTATGTTTGTACTTTGAAAATGAAGTGAAAAATTAAGATCAACAATATGAACTAACCAGTACCCCCCAGAGTTGTGTTTCTAGTTGCATACTGAGCAGAAGATGGCCTAGTCGGCCGTCAATGGGAAGAGAGGCCCTTGGTCTTGTGAAGATTATATGACCCAGTACAGGGATGAATGCCAGGGCCAGGAAGCGGGAGTGGGTGGGTTGGGGAGCAGGGCGGGGGGAGGGTAAAGGGGACTTTGAGAATAGCATTTGAAATGTAAATGAAGAACATATCTAATAAAAGAAAAAATATCTTATCTACCCTAAATGTCAACATGAAGACTTATTTTAAACATAATTTATATTCCCCTATTGATTGACACAATCCCACAATCCCACTTACTCAGAAATAGTAAGATCTTCAGTGACACAATTTTACCTTAGTGATGATCATATAGACACTCTTGAATGATATCATAAGTGAAAAATTCTTTTCAACAACAGGGCTAGCCATTACCTATTTATAGTTCAGGCAGTGAAATTGATGCTTTACAGTAGGACTCACTCTCAAGAATTCATGAGCCATTGTAGTTCTTAATGAAATCATGCTACACTAGAAAAGAGAAATGAAAATACATTTCTCTTATTGCAAGTATTGCCTCTTTCACACGACATTCACAAATTTATTAACACAGATTTCCTGGGTTTCATATACTGATTCATTTCATATCAGTTTATTTTGTATTTTGATCTTTTAAAGAATGTAGCCTTTTGAAAAACACCCCCAAATATTCTCATATACTGAGTTTTTAAGCTTTAACTTTATACACAAAGTATGGATTCAGCAGTGTTTCAAGTTAAAGTGACCTTGGCAAGCCATTACCTACTCAGAGCTCAATTTTTCTATTTCCAAGATATGATAACATTACCTACATCTATTTCCTATGAAGAAAGAGAGTAAGGATAGAGATAAGGCAGATTCTTCAAGGGCCTAAAATATCTCCTTACAGCAAGTGAAACACCTTATATACACTGAATTAACTTTTTCCAACCATTATGTTTAAGTAACTAAAGTAACTCTCAAAAACATTAAAGAAATTCAAAGCACAGAAATAAAAATGCACCTGTACAGTAGATTAAGATTTGGGGATGGCAAAGTCCATTTTTGATATGATAAATATAAACTTGGAAAGAAAAAGAAATATGACGGAAACTAGAAATGCTGCACTTTATGGACAACTTTATTCGATTTGATTCACTTAATAAGTTGGTAGGCTCCAAGATGGCTTATTGCAGCTCTGGCAAAGGCCAACCTAAATCCTACATTACAAAATCTTCAATTCTTTGCTCTCTTGGGTCTGGCAAACTGGAAACATTCAACTTTGCCTCAGAGATATATTCATTTTTGTCCTAAGGATTTGTTGTACCCAAGATCTTCTTTTTACTGATGAATGAGCAAGGCAGTGGTAACTGACCACACTTAGAGCAGCCACCAACCAACAGTACTCACTTAACTGAAGTGTCTGTTCTTGGAGCCCCCGTGGGACAGACATCCTCCCAGGTCCTTGAATGAAGCTATGTTTTTCTCATCCTTCTCTCTTGCTTGCATTCTTGCAAGTGTTATGTCCAACTGTAATGTATGTGGCTATATCCACATTCCTCTCTGATTTTTTGACAGCTGGAATGTAGTAAATATTGAACACATATAAATGTTTGAAGGCACCTTCTTGTTTTCATATGCTGGGAGAAAATATATTTAAAGCACAGATTCAATTTTATGTGTTAGGTCTACTTGGAGATCCAGATGACACAGATTCATGTGGAGTCACATACTGTCATGTGACGGATAAACGGGATTCTGATTTTCTCCCTTCTCATTTATAGATAACATCTTTAATAACTTATACTCTATTTTATGTAAACATGTTTTCTCTTAAAGGTCATAAGGTGTACACAATATCAAATTTAATATTAGGTATAAAGTGTATTTTCTATGAAGATAATATATTCCGTTGGTATTTAAATCCTGTACATGGTTCTAAATTAGATTTAAATGCTATGTCTAGTACATTTAAGTAAAAGAAGTTGACATGAAGGAGTAATACTATGTCCCTTTCAACATCTAGAGGATGTAGAATATTTTGTAACCATCTGGGAAACACTTAGTATTTATAATTGTATACTTACATTGAAATATGTATTACTTTATAAATATTAGCTAGCAGAATGACTAATATTGTCATTTGAATTGTGTTATAGGTTCATTTAGTTATTTTCAAATTATGATGTGGATAAATATATGAATCCTTTAGAACATACTTGTCTTAATTTGAAGTATTATAAAGAATTGATTTTCAGTTATAGAGTTGAGGTTGTGCTTTGAGATTATCCCCTTTTTATTCAGAATGAAGTAGAGGATAGTTACTTTTCTTGATAGATTCTCAGGACTAGGATCTATACCAAACCTGAAAATTTATTTTGTTTTTCTGATGGACTCTAATTAAAAAAACCAGGGCTACTTGCTTAAAATTTCTTAACTTCTTCCTTCTATTTCCTGAATCATCATCATCATCATCATCATTATTATTAATATTAATATTATTAATTATTTAACTTGTATGGGAACTAACTAGGGGACCTGGGGAAGAGGGGGGAGGGAGGACCCATGTCCATCCAGAATTAAACCTATGCTCTGGACAGGTGGACAGGTGGACACAGTAAGGCTGCCAGAAGCTTTCCACTCAGCCCCGGGGTGGGCATCCAAGCCTCTGACCCACAACATGGGGGCATGGACCAGGGGAAGCCTGACGTGGGGGTCCCAGGGCCACATCCTGTAGCCCTGGTGTTACGGGAGAAATGGAAGAGGGAAGAGAGGTTTCCACACATGCAAGAGTGAGCACAGCAGATCTTGAAGAGCAGAGACTGTCTATGGTTTTAGAGCTTTATTGTAGAAAGGCAGGGAGGAAGAGAGAAGGGAGAGAGAGAGAGAGAGAGAGAGAGAGGGAGAGAGAGAGAGAGAGAGAGAGAGAGAGAGAGAGAGAGAGAGAGAGAGAGAGAGAGAGAGAGAAGTCTAGACAGAAAGAGAGTAAGAGTAAGAGGGAGAGAGGAGAGGAGATAAGAGAGGAGAAGACAAAGAGAGGAGACAGGAGTGAGAGAAGTGAGAGGAAAGAGAACAAAGGCATGAGAGTGCAAGGAGGTGCAAACAACCCCTTTTAAAGTGAGATGCTATCTTTTCTGTTGCTAGGTAACTGGGGAGAGTTTAGCCTGAAGGTCAGAAGCTTTGGACATTGCTTACTTAACTTCTAGGCATACTTCTCTTGTGGGGGCTTTTGGGGGGGGGTAACTTAGACAGGAGCCAGAGTTCCAGGAGATGTGAGAGAACTCCTTCTGTCCCATTATGGTAAATTATGGTAGGTAAATTATGGCCACCAGGTCCCGAGGTTCAGCATCTCAGATCAACTAGAGAGCAGCCTGTCTGTGCATAGCCCAATGCCCCACAAACATGTATTGAAAATAGATTATTTTGTCATGCAATATAAGTTTTATCTCCTGCACTTCTCTCAGTTCCTTGCTACCACCCATCCCATCTGGACCCACTCCCTTTCTGTTTTTTCATTAGAAAAGATAAGGTATCTAAAGAGCTAACAACAAAATATAACAAAATAAAATGTAATAAATTAGAAACTTTCACAATGATATAGGACAATATAAATAAAAAGACAAAAAAAAAAAAGCCTAAGAGAAGGCACAGAATCAGAGACATACTCGACTTGCTCACATACTCAGGACTCATAAAATCACTAAACAGGAAGCTGTAAGATATAAACAGAAGACCTGGTGTAGACCACTGCAGATCCTGTACATTCTGCTTCAGTCTCTGAGTTTATATGAGCTTTGATCATGTTGATTTAAGGGGCCTTGTTTTCTTGGTGTTCTCCTGTTGGAGTTTGATTCTAATGCTTTAATTCAATTGGGAATCTGACTGTCCAAATGCTAAAGGTACTTGTCTACAGTTGTTTTTTGATCAATCAATAAAAATGCCAGCAGCCAATGTCTGGGCAAAGGGAGATGGGATAGGACCCTTGTATATCTCTCCAATATTTTAATGTATGTAATTAATATTATTAACTTGCCTGTTAGAAGCATCTTCATTATGTCCCATGAGTTTGGGTATATTTTACACTCATCTTCATTCAATTCTACAACGTCTTGATTTCTTTATTTCTCTCTCGACACATATTTTTTTCTTCCTCTTTATTTAGTAGCTGATTGTTCAGTTTCCATGAGTTTGTAATGCTAATGCTTCTTTTGTTAATATCCAGCTTTAATCTATGGTGGTGTGACAAGATGTAGAGTGAGTTATTTTTAATCTGCTGACTTGTTTTGCATATGAGTATGTGATCAGTTTTAGAGAAATTTTGTTGAGGTTCAGAGAAGGTATATTCTTTTTTGTTTGGGTGAAATGTTCTGCAAATATTTGTTAGGTCCATCTGTTATATACTGTAACTTTGCTTCACTGTTTTTCTATAGTTTTTATATGGGTGATCTGTGGATTAGCAAGATTGTGGTACTGAAGTTTTCCATTATTCGTGGGCAATGATGAATACATGGTTTAACCTAAAGTAGTTTTTTTGTTTTGTTTTGTTTTGTTTTGTTTTGTTTTGTTTTGCTTCAAGTTTGTGTGCTCTTTTTAGAAGAATATACATCTTAAAATTGTCAAGTTCTTTTAGTGGAATTTTTCACTAATGAGTATGTCTGGCAGTTCTTCCCTAACTCTTCTGATTGGTTTTGGTTTGATGTTTGCAATATTTTAAAATGGATGTTTCCACTTTCTTCTTAGGTTAATTTGCTTGGACAATATCTTTTTCCAAATCTTTGTCCTGAGTTGTGTCTTTCATTTGTGTTAATGTCTGTATTTTGGTTTAAGTATAAGGGTAGATCGTACTTTCACCTCCATTATATTAGTTTGTCTTTTTATTGAAAATATCAGTCCCTTGATGTTGATACATAAGGATTACCAGTGATAGATGATTTTCTTATTTCATTGTTGTTATTATAGTTTTTCATGTGTGTGTGTGTGTGTGTGTGTGTGTGTGTGTGTATCCTGTCTTTTAGGCTCTGCTGTACAGGGCCTCTGTCTTCTTTGATGTAGTTTACCTATTTAGTTTGGGGGTTTCCTTCTATTACCGTTAATATAGTGCTTATATTTGGTTTAATAACCTGAATATTGTCTTAAATTTAAAAGTTACTTGACCAGAAAAGGAAAATTGAGCATGTCCCAATCCTTTCCTTTTAGTTGGTTTTCTCTGACTCTGATTCTTTATATAGAATTTTCTTCTTGGTCTTCAATTTTGAAAATGGCTATAACATTGGACTTTCACAAACTTGAGTTATCTTATTTGATATTATAAAATACAAATCAACTAAACCAAAATATGGCATTTTCCCAATAAGAAGACAGCATATTTTGATTATAAGTTATATAATCTAAATTCAAGCTATATGTTTAAAGGACTTATTTCATTATTTATCATTACGCTCATGGCTGTGAGTTTGTCCATGTGAATGATGGGGCTTGCCAATGCCAGAGTCTTACATCTCCTGGATCTGGAGCTACAGCTGGTTTGGAGCCACTCAACATGTGTTCTGTGTGTCAAACACTGCTCTTCTGCTACAGAAGTTTTTCTCTCTGAACAATCACTTAAGGCACCAGACAGATGTGAACTTATAATCTCTAAATTAAATTATGAAGAGTTACATTTTTATATTTGAGATACATATTTTCTAATCTATTATGGAAGAATGTGGGAGAAGATTTTATTCAAGCAATTTTATGCAACACTTTGATTATGGAGAAGTTCTAAACGTCTGAAGATAATGCAGTATGTGTATCTATTGCATTAATTGCTTCCCTGTTACAGATCCCTGGTAGATATCAAGTCAGTGACAATGGCTATAATTTCAGTGGTACAAAAATACCTTAAAGAATAAAACAAACAATAAAATTCAGAATTATAAAATAAAAATATTTAAATATTTTTCACTGATATATGCACTTTAAGACATAAAACATGTTATTTTTCTTGAAATATCAATGCCCTTTTTACACTCAAATAAAATTGTACCTAGATGTATCTCACTCTTATGACTGTGATTTATAGTATATTTACTTAGCTGCATAAAACTATGAGTCACTGAATTCTAAACCTGTTTCATGTAAAAGTCTTACCGTTTCTACAATTCTGCTTGAGAAATAATACATTAGATGTAAGCTAAAATTTCTTCATGGTCTAGTCATCAATTAAGCACTTAAGGAATGATAATGACATGAGTGAGTTCTCATGTTTCTCCTCTTAGTTTTAGAAATAAACTGCTGATTCTTGAAAAAACTGAGATAATAAAAATGATTTATCTTCTAAGTCATTGTACCTTCAAGAATAATAAAGGTCTGCAAGAATAGGAAACACATTTCCTATACAGTTATATAATTATATTATAAATTATATATACATACATACACACACATATATGCACACACACACAAATTGGGACAATATCATATGATTAGCAGAGTAAAATTTGTCCTATTGACTAAACATATTGGAAAGTTAGTGAGTAACAATATTTCAAAGAGAATAGAGTACAAAACTAACAAAACGCTCACCTTAGTTTTAAAGTATAATATGTGTGATTTTTATTATATAAAATAAAGGTTATAAAAACACTTAAGCACAATAAATGAGAATATTCTGCAATGGAGGAAAAATTAAGAGTTATACTGTAGAAGAAATAACACCAAAAATTATACAAATATTCTGTATGCGTTTCAAATGACTGGTTCTCATTTTCTTTGTTTAGATAGTTTGCAACTTCTGCAACCTATTTATTCTTTATGCTACTTTCTATAGAAACAACTAGATAATGAGCATGTGAATATATCCAACCTGAAACCACTTGTGATATATTGTGTCAAACTTCCTTTAAATCTAGTTCTCTATATTCCGGATCAAGTTGACTTTTCTGAAAAAACTCTTCACAGATATTTTAATATTGAGGGTTTTACTAAAAGTCTTTAATTCAGAAAAACATGAAAGCTGTAAATGATTATTGCTGCTTAAAATTAACTTCTATGACTCGAGCCCCGGGCTACCTTGCCAGCAGAATCTTGCCCAACACCCTCAAGGGCCCACACGGGACTCCCCATGCCCCTCAACAGAGGAATGGATACAGAAATTGTGGTACATCTACACAATGGAGTGCTACTCAGCTATTAAAAAGAATGAATTTATGAAATTCCTAGCCAAATGAATGGACCTGGAGGGCATCATCCTGAGTGAGGTAACACAATCACAAAGAAACTCACACAATATGTACTCACTGATAAGTGGATATTAGCCCCAAACCTAGGATACCCAAGATATAAGATATAATTTGCTAAACACATGAAACTCAAGAAGAATGAAGACTGAAGTGTGGACACTATGTCCCTCCTTAGATTTGGGAACAAAACACCCATGGAAGGAGTTACAGAGACAAAGTTTGGAGCTGAGATGAAAGGATGGACCATGTAGAGACTGCCATATCCAGGGATCCACCCCATAATCAGCATCCAAACGCTGACACCATTGCATACACTAGCAAGATTTTATCGAAAGGACCCAGATGTAGCTGTCTCTTGTGAGACTATGCCGGGGCCTAGCAAACACAGAAGTGGATGCTCACAGTCAGCTAATGGATGGATCATAGGGCTCCCAATGGAGGAGCTAGAGAAAGTAGCCAAGGAGCTAAAGGGATCTGCAACCCTATAGGTGGAACAACATTATGAACTAACCAGTACCCCGGAGCTCTTGACTCTAGCTGCATATATATCAAAAAATGGCCTAGTCGGCCATCACTGGAAAGAGAGGCCCATTGGACTTGCAAACTTTATATGCCCCAGTACAGGGAAACACCAGGGCCAAAAAGGGGGAGTGGGTGGGCAGGGGAATGGGGGTGCGTGGATATGGGGGACTTTTGGTATAGCATTGGAAATGTAAATGAGCTAAATACCTAATAAAAAATGGAAAAAAAAAAAAAAGAAAGAAAATCTGAGGAAAAAAAAAAAAAAAAGACCTCTGGTGAGTGGAACACAGCGCGTGCCCCAATCCAATCGCGCGGAACCTGAGACTGCGGTACATAGGGAAGCAGGCTACCCGGGCCTGATCTGGGGCACAAACCCCTTCCGCTCCACTCGAGCCCCGGGCTACCTTGCCAGCGGAGTCGCCTGACACCCGCAAAGGCCCACACAGGATTCCACACTCCTAAGACCTCTAGTGAGTGGAACACAACTTCTGCCAGGAGTCTGGTTCAAACACCAGATATCTGGGTACCTGCCCTGCAAGAAGAGAGCTTGCCTAAAGAGAATACTCTGCCCACTGAAACTAAGGAGAGTGCTACCCTCCAGGTCTGCTTATAGAGGCTAACAGAGTCACCTGAAGAACAAGCTCTTAACAGAGACAACTATAACAGCTAGCTTCATCTGGATTACCAGATGGCGAAAGGCAAACGGAAGAATCCTACTAACAGAAATCAAGACCACTCACCATCATCAGAACGCAGCACTCCCACCCCACCTAGTCCTGGACACCCCAACACAACCGAAAATCTAGACCCAGATTTAAAAACATTTCTCATGATGATGATGGAGGACATCAAGAAGGACTTTCATAAGTCACTTAAAGAATTACAGGAGAGCACTGCTAAAGAGTTACAGGCCCTTAAAGAAAAGCAGGAAAACACAGCCAAACAGGTAGAAATCATTAAAGAAAACAGGAAAACACATCCAAACAGGTGATGGAAATGAACAAAACCATACTAGAACTAAAAGGGGAAGTAGACACAATAAAGAAAACCCAAAGCGAGGCAACGCTGGAGATAGAAACCCTAGGAAAGAGATCTGGAACCATAGATGCGAGCATCAGCAACAGAATACAAGAAATGGAAGAGAGTATCTCAGGTGCAGAAGATTCCATAGAGAACATCGACACAACAGTCAAAGAAAATACAAAATGCAAAAGGATCCTAACTCAAAACATCCAGGTAATGCAGACCACAATGAGAAGATCAAACCTACGGATAATAGGAATTGATGAGAATGAAGATTTTCAACTTAAAGGGCCAGCTAATATCTTCAACAAAATAATAGAAGAAAACTTCCCAAACATAAAGAAAGAGATGCCCATGATCATAAAGAAGCCTACAGAACTCCAAATAGACTGGACCAGAAAAGAAATTCCTCCCGACACATAATAATCAGAACAACAAATGCACTAAATAAAGATAGAATATTAAAAGCAGTAAGGGAGAAAGGTCAAGTAACATATAAAGGAAGGCCTATCAGAATTACACCAGACTTTTCACCAGAGACTATGAAAACCAGAAGAGCCTGGACAGATGTTATACAGACACTAAGAGAACACAAATGCCAGCCCAGGCTACTATACCCGGCCAAACTCTCAATTACCATAGATGGAGAAACCAAAGTATCCCACGACAAAAACAAATTCACACAATATCTTTCCACAAATCCAGCCCTTCAAAGGATAATAACAGAAAAGAAGCAATACAAGGACGGAAATCACGCCCTAGAACAACCAAGAAAGTAATCATTCAACAAACCAAAAAGAAGACAGCCACAAGAACAGAATGCCAACTCTAACAACAAAAATAAAAGGAAGCAACAATTACTTTTCCTTAATATCTCTTAATATCAATGGACTCAATTCCCCAATAAAAAGACATAGACTAACAGACTGGCTACACAAACAGGACCCAACATTCTGCTGCTTACAGGAAACCCATCTCAGGGAAAAAGACAGACACTACCTCAGAGTGAAAGGCTGGAAAACAATTTTCCAAGCAAATGGTCTGAAGAAACAAGCTGGAGTAGCCATTTTAATATCGGATAAAATCGACTTCCAACCCAAAGTTATCAAAAAAGACAAGGAGGGACACTTCATACTCATCAAAGGTAAAATCCTCCAAGAGGAACTCTCAATTCTGAATATCTACACACCAAATGCAAGGGCAGCCACATTCATTAGAGACACTTTAGTAAAGCTCAAAGCATACATTGCACCTCACACAATAATAGTGGGAGACTTCAACACACCACTTTCTTCAAAGGACAGATCGTGGAAACAGAAACTAAACAGGGACACAGTGAAACTAACAGAAGTTATGAAACAAATGGACCTGACAGATATCTACAGAACATTTTATCCTAAAACAAAAGGATATACCTTCTTCTCAGCACCTCACGGGACCTTCTCCAAAATTGACCATATAATTGGTCACAAAACAGGCCTCAATAGATACAAAAATATTGAAATTGTCCCATGTATCCTATCAGACCACCATGGCCTAAGACTGATCTTCAATCACAACATAAATAATGGAAAGCCAACATTCACGTGGAAACTGAATAACACTCTTCTCAATGATACCTTGGTCAAGGAAGGAATAAAGAAAGAAATTAAAGACTTTTTAGAGTTTAATGAAAATGAAGCCACAACGTACCCAAACCTATGGGACACAATGAAAGCATTTCTAAGAGGGAAACTCATAGCTCTGAGTGCCTCCAAGAAGAAACGGGAGACAGCACATACTAGCAGCTTGACAACACATCTAAAAGCCCTAGAAAAAAAAGGAAGCAAATTCACCCAAGAGGAGTAGACGGCAGGAAATAATCAAACTCAGGGGTGAAATCAACCAAGTGGAAACAAGAAGAACTATTCAAAGAATTAACCAAACGAGGAGTTGGTTCTTTGAGAAAATCAACAAGATAGATAACCCCTTAGCTAGACTCACTAAAGGGCACAGGGACAAAATCCTAATTAACAAAATCAGAAATGAAAAGGGAGGCATAACAACAGATCCTGAAGAAATCCAATACACCATCAGATCCTTCTACAAAAGGCTATACTCAACAAAACTGGAAAAACTGGACGAAATGGACAAATTTCTGGACAGATACCAGGTACCAAAGTTGAATCAGGATCAAGTTGATCATCTAAACAGTCCCATATCACCTAAAGAAATAGAAGCAGTTATTAATAGTCTCCCAACCAAAAAAGCCCAGGACCAGATGGGTTTATTGCAGAGTTCTATCAGACCTTCAAAGAAGATCTAATTCCAGTTCTGCAAAAACTATTTCACAAAATAGAAGTAGAAGGTACTCTACCCAACTCATTTTATGAAGCCACTATTACTCTGATACCTAAACCACAGAAAGACCCAACAAATAGAGAACTTCAGATCAATTTCTCTTATGAATATCGATGCAAAAATCCTCAATAAAATTCTCGCTAACCGAATCCAAGAACACATTAAAGCAATCATCCATCCTGACCAAGTAGGTTTTATTCCAGGGATGCAGGGATGGTTTAATATACGAAAATCCATCAATGTAATCCATTATATAAACAAACTCAAAGACAAAACCCACATGATCATCTCGTTAGATGCAGAAAAAGCATTTGACAAGATCCAACACCCATTCATGATAAAAGTTTTGGAAAGATCAGGAATTCAAGGCCCATACCTAAACATGATAAAAGCAATCTACAGCAAACCAGTAGCCAACATCAAAGTAAATGGAGAGAAGCTGGAAACAATCCCACTAAAATCAGGGACTAGACAAGGCTGCCCACTTTCTCCCTACCTTTTCAACATAGTACTTGAAGTATTAGCCAGAGCAATTCGACAACAAAAGGAGATCAAGGGGATACAAATTGGAAAAGAGGAAGTCAAAATATCACTTTTTGCAGATGATATGATAGTATATATAAGTGACCCTAAAAATTCTACCAGAGAACTCCTAAACCTGATAAACAGCTTCGGTGAAATAGCTGGATATAAAATAAACTCAAAAAAGTCAATGGCCTTTCTCTATACAAAGAATAAACAGGCTGAGAAAGAAATTAGGGAAACAACACCCTTCTCAATAGTCACAAATAATATAAAATATCTTGGTGTGACTCTAACTAAGGAAGTGAAAGATCTGTATGATAAAAACTTCAAATCTCTGAAGAAAGAAATTAAGGAAGATCTCAGAAGATGGAAAGATCTCCCATGCTCATGGATTTGCAGGATCAACATTGTAAAAATGGCTATCTTGCCAAAAGCAATCTACAGATTCAATGCAATCCCCATCAAAATTCCAACTCAATTCTTCAACGAATTGGAAGGAGCAATTTGCAAATTTGTCTGGAATAACAAAAAACCTAGGATAGCAAAAAGTCTTCTCAAGGATAAAAGAACTTCTGGCGGAATCACCATGCCAGACCTAAAGCTTTACTACAGAGCAATTGTGATAAAAACTGCATGGTACTGGTATAGAGACAGACAAGTAGACCAATGGAATAGAATTGAAGACCCAGAAATGAACCCACACACCTATGGTCACTTGATCTTCGACAAGGGAGCTAAAACCATCCAGTGGAAGGAAGACAGCATTTTCAACAATTGGTGCTGGCACAACTGGTTGTTATCGTGTAGAAGAATGCGAATTGATCCATACTTATCTCCTTGTACTAAGGTCAAATCTAAGTGGATCAAGAAACTTCACATAAAACCAGAGACACTGAAACTTATAGAGGAGAAAGTGGGGAAAATTCCTGAACAGAACAGCAATGGCTTGTGCTGTAAGATCGAGAATTGACAAATGGGACCTAATGAAACTCCAAAGTTTCGGTAAGGCAAAAGACACCGTCAATAAGACAAAAAGACCACCAACAGATTGGGAAAGGATCTTTCCCTATCCTAAATCAGATAGGGGACTAATATCCAACATATATAAAGAACTCAAGAAGGTGGACTTCAGAAAATCAAATAACTCCATTAAAAAATGGGGCTCAGAACTGAACAAAGAATTCTCACCTGAGGAATACCGAATGGCAGAGAAGCACCTGAAAAAATGTTCAACATCCTTAATCATCAGGGAAATGCAAACCAAAACAACCCTGAGATTCCACCTCACACCAGTCAGAATGGCTAAGATCAAAAATTCAGGTGACAGCAGATGCTGGCGTGGATGTGGAGAAAGAGGAACACTCCTCCATTGTTGGTGGGAGTGCAGGCTTGTGCAACCACTCTGGAAATCAGTCTGGCGGTTCCTCAGAAAATTGGACATAGTACTACTGGAGGATCCAGCAATACCTCTCCTGGGCATATATCCAGAAGATGCCCCAACTGGTAAGAAGGACACATGCTCCACTATGTTCATAGCAGCCTTATTTATAATAGCCAGAAGCTGGAAAGAACCTAGATGCCCCTCAACAGAGGAATGGATACAGAAAATGTGGTACATCTACACAATGGAGTACTACTCAGCTATTAAAAAGAATGAATTTATGAAATTCCTAGCCAAATGGATGGACCTGGAGGGCATCATCCTGAGTGAGGTAACACATTCACAAAGAAACTCACACAATATGTACTCACTGATAAGTGGATATTAGCCCCAAACCTAGGATACCCAAGATATAAGATATAATTTGCTAAACACATGAAACTCAAGAAGAATGAAGACTGAATTGTGGACACTATGTCCCTCCTTAGATTTGGGAACAAAACACCCATGGAAGGAGTTACAGAGACAAAGTTTGGAGCTGAGATGAAAGGATGGACCATGTAGAGACTGCCATATCCAGGGATCCACCCCATAATCAGCATACAAATGCTGACACCATTGCATACACTAGCAAGATTTTATCGAAAGGACCCAGATGTAGCTGTCTGTTGTGAGACTATGCCGGGGCCTAGCAAACACAGAAGTGGATGCTCACAGTCAGCTAATGGATGGATCATAGGGCTCCCAATGGAGGAGCTAGAGAAAGTAGCCAAAGAGCTAAAGGGATCTGCAACCCTATAGGTGGAACATCATTATGAACTAACCAGTACCCCGGAGCTCTTGACTCTAGCTGCATATATATCAAAAGATGGCCTAGTCGGCCATCACTGGAAAGAGAGGCCCATTGGACTTGCAAACTTTATATGCCCCAGTACAGGGGAACACCAGGGCCAAAAAGGGGGAGTGGGTGGGCAGGGGAGTGGGGGTGGGTGGATATGGGGGACTTTTGGTATAGCATTTTAAATGTAAATGAGCTAAATACCTAATAAAAAATGGAAAAAAAAATACAATAATAACAACAACAACAAAAAAAAGATAAAATCGATGGTCTGGAATAAGAAATCAAGATTTATGAGAACATCTCCAGGTATTCACACAAAGAAACTCAGTTGTTTACCTCATCGCCTGGTCCTGTTAGGTATCTAAAGACACAGCGTCTTTATGGATTGTGGGAAGAAAACGCAGTTTCTTAGGCTTGTTTCCCTGGATGCGAGTAAGAAGACTCCCCTGCAAGTGTGTGTGCAGAGGACTTTTCAAGATGACGGTGTCCTGCAAAGTTTCCACATCCAGCAACCCTATAGGTGGAACAACAATATGAACTAAGCAGTACCCCGGAGCTCTTGTCTCTAGCTGCATATGTATCAAAAGATGGCCTAGTCGGCCATCACTGCAAAGAGAGACCCATTGGACTTGCAAACTTTATATGCCCCAGTACAGGGTAACGCCAGGGCCAAAATGGGGAGTGGGTGGGTAGGGGAGTGGGGGTGGGGTTGGGTATGGGGGACTTTTGGTATAGCATTGGAAATGTAAATGAGCTAAATACCTAAAAAAAAATGGAAAAAAAAAAGCATTAGAAACTCTTGAAAGACTTAAGGCCCCAAGGAGTGGGGAGGTCTGGTGGATGGAGGGGGGTTAGGAGGAATGGGATGAAGAACAGTTGGAGGGTCGGCCAGGAGGGGGATAATGACTGGACTGTAAGAAAAGATTTAACAATAATAATAATAATAATAAATAATAATAATAATGAAAAAGCAAAAAAAAATTAACTTCTATTTTTCTTATCTAGGACACTTAAAATTTTCTACCAATGCCATTTAGCATTTCATTTTAACATTATTTGAGTTATTATTTCTATCATTTGAGGCCTGGCATTTGAACCAATCACAAGTATTTTACCAGTGAGCTACATAAATCACCAACTACTTTCCACTTAAGCAACATTTTAGCTATATAACCAACCTTTTTATTCTGTTCAAAAGACATGTTAAACACCTACTATGGGCTATTTTCATGCTCAGGTGTCATATTATATTTCTATTTTAGGTTCTGTACACTTAAGTTGTATTTCTATATTCCTAAGTCTGTTCTTTGCAGAAAATACCTGTTAGTCTAGTCAGTAATAGAAACATTAGTGTCTGTTACTTATTATTTGAGGGGTCAATAACAACCAGAAGTTGGGCCTGATCTTAAAGGGAACAATAAAATAATGTTTTATTTCATTTAGAGTAACAATCATAGCAAAGTGAGCAAGACATAATCAGACATTATCCTTCACACTGACATCATACCATATACATAGCTAGTGAAGTTCCTGCGTAGCTGATCATAAATACAAGGTCTCTGAGATATCTAATAGATATGTCAGACAATAATTATGTCCATTAGAAAGAAAGAAGACAGCGAGTCTATGAATAATTCAAAACACACAAAACTGTATTTAACAAGAGCAGCCCCAGCTTGAGGAGGGGTTCTGAGAGGAGGTGGGCCTGGGAGGGAGCAGCTTAAAGAATGATGTGAAGTCAAAGAGAGAGTCCAAGCAGAAGGCCTGTGTTCTGCTTGATACAGCTTTTACAGCCGGCTTCTATAGTCTGAACTCTCTCTCGAGATTTCTGTTTTTATTCTGTTTGCTTGTTATTCTAAAAGATATCTCCATCCATGTCCTGCTTATTGCTTTGTGTGTGTGTGTGTGTGTGTGTGTGTGTGTGTGTGTGTGTGTGTGTGTGAGAGAGAGAGAGAGAGAGAGAGAGAGAGAGAGAGAGAGAGAAAACATGAAACTGTCTTTTTAAGGTAGTAGAATATTGATTTTTTTCCACAATGGTATTTTATTACAATTGCTTTTATTTTGTGAAACATTGGAATACCTATTTTGGTATATTCTTAAACATTTTGTGTTTCTAATATAATTTTAAATAATTCATGGAAATGAGTTTCTCTCAATGTATTTGTAATAAGGCTAAATAATCTTTAATTGATATTTGCAATTTAAATTAAATTGTTATGTGGAAACATTTTAAGAACTAAATTTCATGAATCTGTCCACTTGTAGGGGATTGTTTAAGCTTTTGCAAGTACTAAAATCCCAAGACATTTTGAATATTCTCACAGATATCATAAATATCTAATTTATAATTAAATTTTAAAGAAACTTATTTAATTTGCCAATTTGAAAGTTTCTTGAATAAATGAGTCATATCATAAAGGCTGAAGCCTATTTAACTGAATTCAATTCCTGTGACTAAATTTATAAAAGGAGAAAAATCAATCTCCAGTAATGGTTTCCTGGTCTCCATTGCATGCCATGCGTGTCTGCATGCTCACTCTCTCTGTCTCTGTCTCTCTGTCTTTCTGTCTTTCTCTCTTTCATACACATACCCACAAAATAAACAAAATAAATAAAAGATAAAATGATTCCACACAGAACTAGAAGAAAAATCTGAAGATTTTGCATGATGTCAGAGAGTGGAACTTATCTTTATTTTCAAATGCAACATTCTGAAGTTCATTCTTTCCATTAGGAAACAGAAAACATCAGAATATTCGTAAGACTTTACTAATTCAGATTAGCATTTGCCCAGCAGGTATGGGAACTACAGTTCCTTAATTCGTGTATTTTAATAGCAATGAAAACTTTCAACCCCTTTTGCAAATATGATTAACTCAAAAACTGTCTCATATTGTCTCAAGCAGCCTACAAATTCCTTGGCTTTTTCAAAAGATATATCATGCCATCATTCAAGAAGTTTCAATTATGCCAGGAAGTATAAACTGTGATAATTGTTTAACCACTGTATGCAGAAGTAAATTGAAACAACTGATGAACTTAGAACTGAGATTAACCATCAGAACTTAATTATAATTTCATTTTAATTAAAAACACAAAGATAAAATTGAGCAAAGAAAGGTGAACTATGGAGATTTGATCATTAGGAACAGAGTATTTTGGTTTTATTTTTCTTAATTTTTTTATAAACTTTTTATATAAAGTATAAATGGTATGAATCCAGTTTAGTAAAGAGCAAACATACTTTTTATGTTTTATGTTTTGCTTTCTGCTCAGATCACTCAAAATAAAATGAGGTACATGCTGGCATTCCACATGCATGTTGTGAGATTGCTAAATTGTTCATCATATATGTATGTATTTATTTTTATTTTCGTGGTGTTTCTGTCGACATTATTTTCCTAAGAAGAAAAGAATTATGATGTTCCCTTACTTTGTCCAGTTTGATATATGATTCATATGAGAAATATAATATGTAACAAATTATTATTGTGCTTGATTAACTAATTAAGATGAGACAAGGCATTCCCATCAGGACACACAGTGTTTGTAACAGCCATCATTTCACCTCACATCAAAATAATTTAAATACAGTGTTTTCGTACTGAGTGAAAAAAAAAGTATTTGTGGTGTTTTTAAATTAAACTTTATGTAAATATGTCAGTAAATATATTACTGTACATGTTAAAATTATAATGAAAATAAAAAAGCATACTATATATATGAGCAGGATATATATATCTTTTACATTTTGAATTTTTTTCTTTTGAAGTTTTAATTAAAAATGAGGAGAAAAATTCACAGGCATAATTATTAATAGAAAAATATCATTAGAGAGATACCTTAAATAGAGTTAATTTTATATTTTGTGGGAAAAACATTTTCTTTTCTCTTAATCACTGATTGCACAGGTAGCAAACTTTCTCTGACTTGTATCACTACTAGTCCTCCACTTGCATTAGCTCATTAAATAATTACAGGTTTTCATATTTGTATGTAAGGTGACTATGTTAATCTATGCCTAGGCACATTTAATACAGAGAACAATGAATCTGTCCTAGCCAAGGCACTCTGTGTTTAATCTTACTTCTGTAACATAGTTTACAATGTCATACTGTCTTCAATATCAATTGATTTCAGCAGTTATCTTCTCTGCTTCCTGCAATCTTATTAAACTGTGGATATGCCACAGGAAAGTTTCAAATAATGTGGTAAATAAAAGCACTTTAAGCATATTGATGCTAACTTTGTATAGTCCTGAGAGTTTCAGCTGCTTTATGGAGTGAAAGCACCTCTTGTCAGTCACACAAATGCTATCAGGCTTTTAAGGCTTTCTACAGAAACAATGCTATTCCTTTTATTTTAAAATCTATCAGCATAAGAAATTCAGGCAAGTGCCCCCTGTGAAAAACATAATTCCCAGCACATAGAGAATTCATTCTATTTAGGGCAAAGCTTTATTTTTTCCAAAACTCACATAAAGGTTTTCAAAATAATTATGTCTAATCTTGTTTTTGCTGTCATTTAGAATAGTAGTGTATGAATTCTTTATACATATAATGTTAACATTAGTATTGTAGACAACAACACATTATATGTTCATGCATTTTATAATTCTTAACAGAAATTCAACCTCTCTGAAGATTTATAATAGCCTTTATTCCAAAGGCTTACTGCAATGTCATCATGGTTTAGAGTTTAACTCTACAAGGCACAACTGAAGAAACAAACAAAATTCTTGTCTTGCTATAATCAGGATGCTGGATTTCTGGAAGTTCACTACCAATGGAAATCTACTTTTATTCTTCTATGATTAAATAAGTTTTCGTATGATGATGAGAAGCTGAATGCATCATAGCCATGTTGCCAACCAGTAATGCAGAATCTGAGTACAGTATATTGTGACCTAAATGCATAAAGGCCTAAAAAATACCGTATTTTATAGTTAGTCAGAAGAAACAAAGTAAATCCAGAGGCAACAATGGCCATAGTGCAGGCTTGTTTATCTATGACAATTAATAATGGTATTCAGACCACAACTCTGAACTGGTATTGTTCTCAAAACAATATGAGTTGTAGCATTAGTTTTATTTTCAAATGTAAGTAAAAAGATAAAAATAGTATTTTCATATTTTTGAGATTGTAATACAAATAGAACATTTTTTTATCCTTTCCATGCCTGCAAACTTTCCCATATACCACTTAAACCAATCCTTCAAATTCATGGTGTCTTTTCTCTATTAATTGCATATATATACATAACGTGTATATATATGTGTGTGTGTTTGTGAATAGAATTTGCTTAGTCGGTATAGTGTTACAAAGACCAGCTCAAGAAGAGGGAAACCATACATAATACCTGATACTAGAACTCTAGCAACCTACACAGTGATTGTGAAGTTATAGTTTTTAGAGGAGAATTTACAGTCACCCACTTGCTAAACCAGCATAATCCCTACAGTTTATGAGCATTTGCTCTTACATCCAAACTTTTTCAAACTCTTCACTCCTCATCAAGAAAACTTCTCTTTGCAACAGACAGAGAACTTCAATGAAAACCACAACCCATCAAAAGATGCAGACTTGTGAAGCTCTGTCTCGACAGCTATATGTTCAAAATTGTCAATACCTAAGGAACATATTTGTATAATGTATAATTATACAATTATAATTATGTAATAACATAATTGTATAATGATATATTTGATTTTCTACCTAGAAACCATACGTAAACTCCTTACACACTAAAAGTAAATAAACAAATTAACCTTTTCATGGAGTTTTCTACATATATGCAAAATAGCAAACCAAATACTGGTTATGTACTGCTTATTACTTATCTGTCCTCATTCTAATTTCTTACAGTACTCAGAAAGATCACAACACCTGAACTTGTGGAGAGGGCTCCATCACTATGCTTCAACCCAGCCCTAAAGGACAAACAACCCAGTTTGTTTGTATCAGCCTCTGCCTTTCCTAACTAGTTTCTTAGTCAAGTTCTTTACTTTCATGATCTTCAGATACCAGTAAATATGATATTAAAAGCATTATCTTTTTTTGAATTTAAGAGTAAGCTTTCAACTTTTTATTTATTTATTATTTTTTATTACTTTTATTTTATTTTTTCATATCCAGTCGATACCCCATCCCAGTCTGCTCTCCCATAGTTCTTCATCTCATTCCTCCTATTCCCTGTCTCCAACAGGACCCTCCCAACTAGCAGGCTAGTTGGTTGGTCCCCACTCTCTAGGGCCTCAAGTCTCTCAGGGGTTAGGTGCTACCTCTCTCACTGAAGCCAGACTGGGCAGTCCTCTGCTATATATGTGTCAGGGGCCTCAGACCAGCTAGTGTATGCTATGTGGATGGTGGCTCAATGTCTGAGAGATGTCAGTGGTCGAGGATAGTTGAGACTGCTGGTCTTCCTATGGGGTCATCTTCTTCCTTAGCCTTTCCCTAAATTCAACATTGGTTGGGTGTAAGTATCTGATTCTGTCTTACTCAGCTGCTTGTTGGAACTCTCAAAAGACAGCCATGCTGGGACCCTGTCTGTAAGCACACCATAGCATCAGTAAAAGTGTCACCCTTGTGACCTCCCATTAAGATGGATCTGAAGTTGGGCTGGTTACAGTCTTCCTTTCCATCAGTCTCTTCTCCTTTTTTGTCCCTCAAGATTTTTAGACAGGAACAATTCTGGGTCAGTGTTTTTGACTGTGCGGTGGCACCCCCATCTCTTACTTTCTACTGGAGGTTGACTCTGCAAGTTCACTCTCCCCACTGTTGTGCATTTCATCTAAGGTCCTGAGAATATCTTTGAGTCCTGAGAATATCTTCCCTCCCAGGTCTCTCGTACATCTTAGAGGGCCCCCCTACCTACCCACCCCCTCAAAAGTTGAATGTTTCCATACTTTCTGCTGGTCCTCAGAGTTTCTCTCCTGTTCACCTACCCAGTAACTGATTTTGTTACTCCTTTCCCCTCTACATTACCTCTTCCACCCAAGTCCCTCCCTCCCTCTGCATCCCATGATTACTTTCTTCTCTCTCCCATGTAGAATTGAAGCATCCTCACTTGGGCCCATTGACTTGTTAACCTTAGTGAGTTCTGTGAATTTTATCTTGGATATTCTGTACTTTTTTGGCTAATACTCACTTATTATTACATACCATGCATGTCCTTTTGTGTCTGAGTTACCTCACTCAGGATGATATTTTGTAGTTCCATCCATTTGCCTGCAAACTCATGATGTCCTTGTTCTTAATATCTGAATAGTTTTCCATTGTGTAAATGAACCAAACTTTCTGCATCCAGTCTTCCATTGTAGGATATCTGGGTTAGTTCCAATTTCTGGCTATCACAGATAAGGCCACAAGGAAAATAATGAAGCATGTGCCCCTGTGGTATGGTAGAACATCATTTTAGTATATGCCCAAGAGTGGTATAGCTGGGTCTTCAGGTAGATCTCTTTCCAGTTTTCTGAGAACCTCTAGATTGATTTCCACAATGTTTGTACCAGTTTGCAATCCCACCAGCAATGGAGTGGTATTCCTCTTTCTCCACACCCTTAACATGCATATCAAGGATATACAGATTTTGCTTCACTGCATGAAGAGTCACGAGTCCCACATTGTTCCCAAAGAAGAACCATAAGTAGTTACTGCTTTTTACCTCTCATGTTTCATAGATGAGAGGCAACAAAATTTTGGAATTTGAAACAAACTAGGATCTAATTTGGTGATCATTGACAACATTGTACTATTGGCACTTACGAAAATGGGCAAAATGTCAATTTGTAGATTAGATCCTGTCAAAATATGACAGAATATTACATTAATTGATCTTCATATGTACAAAAAGAAGGAATCTCTTGCAAATGCTCTCTTTAAACTACTTATAATGTCTTATAGAAATACAAATAAATAATGGTGAGGTTCTGAACAACTAACATTAACCCTAGCCTGGCTACTATCCACTATGAAGAACATAAAATCATAGCAATATCAGAAAAATATATGACCTGATTTTAGGAATTAATAGTGTGATAGCCTATTTTAAATATTTAAAGCTAAATTAAAATTATCTTAATATATAATCTCAACCATATCCTCTCTGAGAATACTAAGAAATATAATGGGCAAATAATCCACATTTTTTTCAAAAGAAATGATAAATCATTTGAATGTAACTAGATCAGTACAGTACACATAATTGTAACTTAGCAATAAATTATATGGTGTTAAATTCATGTTAAAACTGTCTTTGATTGCTTGTAATTAATAGGAGGCAATGTTTAGTGTTTAGCTTGCCAGTTTCTTGGCAGAAGAAAATGCACAGCCTATTCTGGCATTAAATTTTCTAGAACTTCCTGTATTTTTTCAATTCACTAATTGTTCCCATCTTATTATTTTTGTGACAGTATTTACAAATCTGTAGCATAAGAAAGCTGCATGTACACATGTTTCTTAGGCTAAATTCATGTGTATGTTTAAGACCTGCGAATGACTTTTTATAAGTCACTGGAATGCCCAACTGTTTGCAAAAATAAAGTTCATTCCACATATTTAAATAAAATAAATTCTGACAGTGAATTATCTTTTTCTGCTGTTTTAAATTTTCTTTTCACTATTTTTTATTTCATATAAGATATATCTTCTCCTGCGTTGATGACAAATATGCATTCACCTCAACATGGAGTACTGCAAAGAGACCCAAGGAAGAATCACACTCATTCCAGCCTAATAGAACTGTTGAGTTCACTGTCTTACATGCAGGGAGTAACCTGATTCAAAGGCAGCTGCAAAATCAAAAGTCAACCCCAACATTGATAGTGACTTACTGCTTCTCTATATTGTCCTGGATGACTTCCAGAAAAGTGGATCTGTCAAGCACAGTATCTCCCAAATGGTTGTTCATTCATTCAAAAAAAAAAAAAAATGCTTACATGGATAGGTTCTGTTGAATCTTGTAAGTTTTAGGAACCTCCATATTCCTGTGATTTGCTTACTTCCTCAGTCTTAAAAACAACCTCTCAGTAGCAATCTTAACTAAAATGTTTAAACATTTTTCTGTGAGAATAGTTTTGGTATGTCTTCAGAAATATTTTATTGTTATTCAGTTCCCTTTCTCACATCAAAGAACTGAGGTAGAATCTTAATATCAATTTAATATTTTATATATAATTTCATTAAGGTGAAAATAATGAACAGAATATAAAACAACAATTAAAAGAAATCAGAAATGAAGACTAGAGAAAAATTGTTCTCTCAGGAATCAAATATTCATGATCATATTACAAAATTTATTCTATTTTCTTACTTTTTTAATGCATTGAAGAAAATTCTCTCTATAAGTGTATATGTGAATACATCAATACATGTATTTTGAGACTGGAACTCCAAATGTAGCTCAGCTTTCTTTAACCTTGCCCTTCTTCTATCCAGATTCATGGAAATATAATTAAACACACACACACGCACACACACGCGCACACACACACACACACACACATACACACATGTATTCAATATTCATCTTCACTGATATAATATGAATTATACAAGACTTAAATACAGCAGGCATCCTCACCATGGCCTTTCTGTATAAATGAGAAAGAGTAATGAGACAGGGAGGTGATGTTTTCCCAAAGCTATAGAGAGCAGAAATATTTCTTATGATTTCTGGATTTTTCCTTTTCCAGCCTGCCATTCCATCTATAATACATTTGGTTCTTCCATATTGTGTGGTCCCCTTGTCTCTCAATTGTTATCAACCTCTGATGCTGTTTTCCCTGGTGAGTGATACAAAAAGTACTTTTAGGCTATTTTTGAGAGTCTACTAATCATTTTGTAGATCCTGGAAGCATCTTGGGTCAGTGACTGAGGGGGAAATATCCAGTAGTAGCAGTCATGGTAAAGGCACCAGTCAGAAACTAATTTAATAGGTAGTAGCTCTTTCTCTTGTGAAGAGTGTATTCCATTTCTTGTGGATTCATAAATGTGAATGTTACAAACTCATGGTTGAGGTGTGGCCCCTGGTGCTGACGCACTGTTATAAGTGGCTTACTACTGGGCAAAATGGGAAGCCCTAATCCTAAATAGATCTGGTGGATCACTCAATTTTCATAGATTATTCCTTTCATCACTAGAGTTCACTGCTATGTGGGATCTGAATTTGGTCATACAATCAGAAAAGGTTTAGGTTGCCACAATCATGTGTCTGTAGTGCTAAGTTCTTTCTTTTGAAAAAAGGAAGATTGATTAGAAATAGAAAGCTCAATAAATCAAGCAGAGAGCTTAATAAAAAAAAGTATCGCCTACTAAAAAAGTATCACCAATAGATGATAATAAACAGAGGGGGAAGAATATCAAGGTTAAAGAGAGTTCTTAAGACTTGTATATTGAGATATCACTGGAAAAATAAGGGCAAATGATCACAGTATTCCAGACTTCTAATAATGATTATGATGTCAAACTGAGGAGTATATGAAATAGAAGAGAGGGCTGACATGAAGACAGAAGCATAGAAAACATACTCAATATAATCATAGCAGAGAAGAAGTAGAAGCAAGAATAGGTGGTGTCTTGAGTTTCCAATTCAATATATTTGAAATCACTTTGCAAGCACTTGTCTTTGGTGTGTCTATGAGGATGTTTCCTGAGAGGATGAAATTTGTAAGGAGATATATCATCTCCATAGGTAGCTTCTTCAAGTAGCTTCCTTTCTTAATGGGTCATCAAACAAGAGAACATACAGTCTTGCTCACAGGCAGTATGATAGAAGAATTCTCCATTGAGGATTCCTTTTCACAGATGACTATCTTGTGTCAAGGTGACAGAAACTAGCCAGTATAATCAGTAAATTCAAAAATTAAAAGAGATGAGATAAGATGTAAAAACATCGGCCCTCGTTGCTTTATTTTGCTGTGATAAACGTTATAAACAAAACAAGCTTGGAATATTTTACTTATAGGTCACATTCAATTACTGAGGATCAATAAGACAGGGATATAGGTAGCTGTTGAAGCAAACACTATGGAGGAATGCTACTTACTGGCCACTTCCTGACTCATTACAAGGTCATGCTCCACTGGATTCCTTACCTAGACCAGGTCTACCAGCCTATTATGGATTTGTGCTGGTGACTTAAGTGAGCCCTCCTACAATAATGGTGAATTCATACAATATTCCCCAAGAATTTCTACTAGCCAATATATTTTAAGGAACTTCCCCCTTTCCAGGTGACTCTAAGTTACATGAACCTGAGAGCTGAAGCTAACTAGGACAACACTGTGTTATCACAAATCAGCAAAATTGACACGGTAGTGATGGAGTTATGGAATATGATATCTGCAGTCAACACAACTCTCATTAAAATAGACAGTGGAATAGGATTCACCCATAGAATCATCCTGTCATTTGAAGGATAGGAACAGAACTGGAAAACATCTTAAGATGAGCAACCTAGACTCAGGAAGACAAATATTCTGTATTTTTCATCATAAAAAGCTTTTTCATTTGTAAAACAAATACATGAAATTAGTATCTGAGTTATGGAATTGTGGCCATGCCTAGGAAAAGCAGAGATAACAGGGTATAATGTCAATAAATAGAAGGAAGATTATATATCCAAAATGTTTTAATGAAGCCCATAATAAATGTGAACTAGAATACACTATTATCTCAACTGATATATTAGTATTTTTGAAATTTAAAAAAACAAAATATCCAATCAATGAAAAAAATTACAATGTGCATATTGCAAACATATAATTTTGGGGCATGTGTATGGACTTTGCAAATATGACTACATTTCCATATGTGTGCATACAGAGATAACAGAAAGAAGCTGCTTTCATGCACTCTCATTTTTCACCTTACTCCCTTGAAACAAGTTTGCTCACTCATTTTGATGTTAGACTGAAAATCAGTAAGCCACAAACTACAACTGGCTTGGGTTTGTGTGGATTTCTTTGTTTATTAATTTATTTATTTATACATACTTTATAAGGCATGTTGATTGTGCATGTGAACAAAACTTTCCCGAAGAAGCTGTACTTACAAAAACTTACTTTGAATATTAAGATGTGAGTAGATAGATCATTGCAGGTCCAGAGCTCAGTTATTTTGAATCATTATTAGCCCCCTTACTAGCCACTTTTAGCCCAACTCCATATATGACCTACATTTCTTGTGATAGTAGGTAAATCCTTTCAGATGTACAAAGCATCCTTGACTTCTACAGAGCCTAGTCAAAAAGTGCATTAAGGCAGCATTTCAAGACTAAAGCAACATCTGTCCACTTTGCTCAACAGACCTACCAGATAGTTACAACTGCTTTTAACATATGACTTGTTTTATGACTTTCTTTCCTTTCTTATTTTAAGTACTTCAGGAAACAGTCACCACATTGGAACATAGTATTTAGAGCAATCTAAATCTCTGTTCTGGATCATAGTTACTCAGAATTTGGCTTCAGAATAAAGAAATGATGAGTTGAGTAAATGATTCCTCCTTAACTTGTGCAGTTGAGTAGTTTATCACAACAAGGGCAGTTAAACACAACCCTTAGAAGATAGGACCTCTAGAAGTCCTTGGAGGAGTGTACTTGTAGGAACTCATAATCTCAGTTACTTTGTTTCCAGAAAATGGAATGATCAGTTTGTTCTTCTACATTCTTCTGCCTTGAACTCAAAGATACTGAAATTTAGGCTTATATTTTAAGTTTGTGTTGTCATTCTAATTTAAGTTCTCATGTTGTACAACAATCACTTTTTCCCATTGAGCCGCCTCCTATCCCAGACAGACAATTTGATATAGTTCTATACGATGTTTGTAACTAAAAATCTATTATTTATTCTAACATAATGGGAAAAATTTTTTGTTTATTTATTTTGTTTTGTTTTGTTTGTTTTTCTTAACAGTGGAAAACCAACCTTACTGGTAGAGTTTCTATCAATAATGGTAGTTAATATTAACAACAATGTGTCTATACTTATTAGAATGAATGAGGTGTAAGCTTTATTTATTATACTTATTTTATGTTAAGTATAACTAACAACAAATATCTTGTGAATGTTGTATTAGAATTCAATATTGTGAATATTGGAAGCCTTAATTCACATGTAAATGCAATTGCCAGAGTAGTTTTGACATAGGACATCCTGCATGCTGTTTTTTTCCTATTATTTTCCTTAGTTATGCCAAGATTAAAAATATTATTTTTTTTAGAAAATGCAGACTCACAAAGCAGTCGATCCATTAATATAAACACAATATAAGCATCTATAAAATATTTTTCTTCAATATGTATATCCAATATACATCTACACAAAAAGAACTAAAAATACATTAATGTTTAACTTTATTTTTGCATGAATACAACACATGCACAGGAGGTTATGCAATTTAGTGATGTTATATATTCTAATATTTAATTCTATCCTATATTGCCCTCATGTGTTTATTCTAATAATATACCAATCCTCATTTTATAACTTATTAAAAAGTATGCGTTCAAATATTTTATTTCTGTTTACATCAGTTTATTGTATTTCTTTCCATTTTGAGTCAAAGAGTAAGCTCTACATTTAGGTAACATTTTGAAGCTAAAGCATAATAATCAGATTTCAAAAAGCAAATAATCAGTTCATCTACATTCAACTAATATTTCAAGTTTATTCCCATTCACTTAATCACATGATAGAGGCAGTGCCGCAGGCAGGATGTGCCTGGCAAGCTGGAATATGGATGGCTATAAATGTGCATTAATAAAAATATGTCATCAAATTTCTGAAAATAGCTTTTGTAAATGATTCGATGATTTTTAATCATCCACACACATGCTACATTTGATTAAGCTGACAATAAGACGGAGAACAATTACTGGAAATTCTCTACTGCAAGCACTTTTCATTTTTATTGAAATTTCATCTGGCCAAATAACCATTACAATAAATTTCCCTTATTTTATTTCATTCTTAGAAAATGCATTTGCTTCACTACTGTGTTCATGGAATAAAGATTTTTTAATTCTTCCATTTTAAAAAGACTTTTTATGGATGAATTTAATTTCTTAACACTATACTTTGTTTCAGTTTTAGTATTACATCATTTCCATATTAAATATGAAAAAGTGGACACTAAAGCCATGTAACATTCTTTTAATTCTCATATCATACATATTAAAATAGAGCACATGAAATGTATCCCTTATATCTTTGCTTTTTTCTGTATTTTGAGACAGGGCCTTGTTTTGTCAAAGCTGGCTCCTGACTGAAGATTGTCTGCCTTCACCTTCCGAATGCTAGAGTCACACATATCCAATGACATACTTGGTTCTCCTTTAGACTAACTATCAAAAATATAGTAAATGTTTATCCACCAATTAAATAGAGTTAGAGAAGCTCTTTTAATTTCCAAAACTAAGTTATAATGAACATGTATATCCTTGCTTGATTTTTTTCATTAATTGTTCATTTTTTTCACTTTACATTCCCTCTCTCATTTCCTCTCCCTCCCACCTTCTCCCTTCCCCTCCCACTATGCTCCCTACCTTTTTTCCCAGAGAAGGGGAGACTTCTTATGGATATCAAGTTGTAGTTTGATTGGACACATCTTCTTCTATGGAGGCTAGACAAAACTATCCAGTTAGGGGAAAGGGATGCAACAGCAGACAGCAGAGTCAGAGATAGTGCTTGTTTCTGCTTTTAGATATCCTACATGAAGACCAAGGTACATATATATTATATATGTGCAGTGGGACTAGTTTTGTCCCATGCAAGTTCTCTGTTTGGTGGTTCAGTCTCTGTGAGTTCCTATGTTCCCAGCATAGTTGATTTTGTAAGTTTTCTTATAGTGACCCTGACCAGACACCAAAAGTGTCTGACTCTTTCAATTCTTTCTTCCCTTCTTCCACAAGATCCCCTAGGTTCTGCCTAATGTTTGCCTATGGGTCTCTGCATCTGTTTTAGTCAGCTACTGGATGAAGTCACTCAGAAACTATTATACAAGACTCCTGTCGGGAAATTAGCAGAGTATTATTAATAGTGTCAGAGGTGGGATCTCTCTTATGGCATGGGACTCCAGTTGGGCCAATGACTGGTTTGTCATGTTCTGACTTTATGCTCCCTCTTAATCCCTTCACCTTTTATAGGCAGGATAAATTGTGGATCAAAGGTTTTGTAGCTGAATTGGTATTCAGATCCTTCCATTGGAAGTCTTGCTTGGTTGTGTGTTTCATATCTCTTATTGCTAGGAGTCTTGCTATGGTCTGGGAGTTTCAATTGCCATAGATTTGTAGCCTACATCCTCACCAGCATGAACTGTAATTTGTGTTCTTGAACTTAGACGTTCTGACACAAGTAAGATGGAATTTCAAAGTAGTTTTGATTTGCATTTCTGTGAAGGATCAAGATGTTGAATATTTCTTTAATATTTCTCAGCCATTCTAGATTCCACTAGTTAGAATTTTGTTTAAGTCTGTACCCCATTTTTAAATGGATTGTTTGGTCTATTAAGTCTACTTTATAGAGTTAATTATATATTTTGGATATGACTCCTTTAAGAGATGTAGAGGTAGCAAAAATCTTTTCTCACTTGGTAGTCTGACCTTTTGTCCTTTGACAGTGTCCTTTGCTTTACAGAAGTTTCTTAGTTTAACACAGTCCCATTTCCTAATTGCTAATCTTTTTCTAAATTTTTTTATAAATATTTTATTTAGGTATTTACTTCATTTACATTTCCAATGCTATCCCAAAAGTCCCCCACACGCTCCCATATAAACTCCCCCACCCACCAACTCCAACCTCTTGGCCCTGGTATTCCCCTGTACTGAGGCATATAAAGCTTGCACGACCAATGGGCCTCTCTTTCCACTGATGGTCAAATAGGCCATCTCCTGATATATATGCAGCTAGAGACACAAGCTCCAGGGGGTACTGGTTAGTTCATATTGTTGTTCCACCTATAGGGTTTCAGATCTCTTTAGCTCCTTGTTTACTTTCTCTAGCTCCTGCATTGGGGGACCTGTGATCCAACCAATAGCTGACTGTGAGCATCCACTTCTGTGTTTGCTAGGCCCCAGCATAGTCTCAAAAGAGACAACTGTATCTGGGTCCTTTCAGCAAAATCTTGCTAGTGTATGCAATGGTGTCAGCGTTTGGAAGCTGATTATTGGATGGATCCCCAGATATGGCAGTTTCAAGATGGTTCATCCTTTCATCTCAGCTCCAAACTTTGTCTCTGTAACTGCTTCCATGGGTGTTTTGTTCCCAATTCTAAGAAGGGGCAAAGAGTCCACACTTTGATCTTCGTTCTTCTTGAGTTTCATGAGTTTCACAAATTGTATCTTATGTCTTGGGTATCCTATGTTTCTGGGCTAATATCCACTAATCAGTGAGTACATATTGTGTGAGTTATTTTGTGACTGGGTTAACTCACTCAGGATGATGCCCCCCAGGTCCATCCATTTGCCAAGGAATTTCATAAATTCATTCTTTTTAATAGCTAAGTAGTTCTCCATTGTGTAAATGTACCACATTGTCTGTATCCATTCCTCTGTTGAGGGGCATCTGAGTTCTTTCCAGCTTCTGACTATTATAATTAAGGCTGCTATGAATATAGAGGAGCATGTGTCCTTCTTACAGGTTGGAACATCTTCTGGATATATGCCCAGGAGAGGTATTGTGGGATCCTCTGGTAGTACTATGTCCAATTTTCTGAGGAACCACCAGACTGATTTCCAGAGTGGTTATACAAGCTTGCAATACCACCAAAAGTGGAGGAGTGTTCCTCTTTCTCCACATCCTCAGCAGCATCTGCTGTCACCTGAATTTTTGATCTTAGCAATTCTGATTGGTGTGAGGTGGAATCTCAGGGTTGTTTTGATTTGCATTTTCCTGAGGATTAACAATGTTGAACATTTTTTTCAGGTGCTTCTCTGTCATTCGGGATTTCTCAGGTGAGAATTCTTTGTTTAGCTCTAAGCCCCATTTTTAATGGGGTTATTTGATTTTCTGGAGTCCACCTTCTTGAGTTTTTTATATATATTTGATATTAGTCCTCTATCTGATTTAGAATAGGCAAAGATCCTTTCCCAATCTGTTGGTGGCCTTCTTGTCTTATTGATGATGTCTTTTGCCTTGCAGAAGCTTTGCAATTTTATGAGGTCCCATTTGTTGATTCTAGATCTTACAGCACAAGCCATTGCTGTTCTATTCAGGAATTTTTTCCCTGTAGCCATATCTTTGAGACTTTTCCCTACTTTCTCCTCTATAAGTTTCAGTGTCTCTGGTTTTATGTGGAGTTCCTTAGTCCACTTAGATTTGACCTTAGTACAAGAAGATAGGAATGGATCAATTCGCATTCTTGTACAAGATAACTGCCAGTTGTGCCAGCAGAATTTGTTGAAATTGCTGTCTTTTTTGCACTGGATGGTTTTTGCTCCCTTGTCAAAGATCTAGTGACCATAGGTATGTGGGTTCATTTCTGGGTCTTCAATTCTGATCCATTGGTCTACTTGTCTGTCACTATATCCGTACCATGCAGTTTTTATCACAATTGCTCTGTAGTACAGCTTTAGGTCAGGCACAGTGATTCCACCAGAGGTTTTGTTTGTTTGTTTGTTTGTTTTGTTTGTTGTTTGTTTGTTTTGTTTTTCGTTTTTATTTTTGAGCAGAGTTTTTGCTATCCTAGGTGTTTTGTTACTCCAGATGAATTACAGGTTGCCCTTTTTAATTCATTGAAGAATTGAGTTGAAATTTTGATGGGGATTGCATTGAATCTGTAGATTGCTTTTGGCAAGATAGCCATTTTTACCATATTGATCCTGCCAATCCATGAGCATGGGAAATCTTTCCATCTTCTGAGATCTTCTTTAATTTCTTTCTTCAGAGACTTGAAGTTCTTATCATACAAATCTTTCACTTCCTTAGTTAGAGTCATGTCAAGGTATTTTATATTATTTGTGACTATTGATAAGGGTTTTGTTTCCCTAATTTCTTTCTCAGCCTGTTTATCCGTTGTGTACAGAAAGGCCATTGATTTGTTTGAATTAATTTTATATCCAGCTTGTTCAGTGAAGCTATTTATCAGGCTTAGGGGTTTTCTGGTGGAATTTTTAGGGTCACTTATATATATTATCATATCATCTGCAAAAAGTGATATTTTTACTTCTTCCTTTCCAAATTGTATCCACTTGATCTCCTTTTGTTGTCAAATTGTTCTGGCTAGGACTTGAAGTACAATGTTGAATAGGCAGGGAGAAAGTGGGCAGCCTAAAATCCCTGAATTTAGTGGGATTACTTCTAGCTTCTCACCATTTACTTTGATGTTGGCTACTGGTTTGCTGTGGATTGCTTTTATCATGTTTAGGTACGTGCCTTGAATTCCCAATCTTTCCAAGACTTTTATCATGAGAGGGTGTTGGATATTGTCAAATGCTTTCTCTGCATCTATCTAGATGATCATGTGGTTTTTGTCTTTGAGTTTGTTTATATACTGGATTACATTGATGGATTTCCATATATTGATCCATCCCTGCTTTGCTTCGATGAAAACTACTTGGTCAGGATGGATAATTGTTTTGATGTGTTCTTAGATTTGGTTAGAGAGAACTTTATTGAGGATTTTTGCATCAATATTCATAAGGGAAATTGGTCTGAATTTCTCTGTCTTTGTTGGGACTTTTTGTGGTTTAGGTATCAGAGTAATTGTGGCTTCATAGAATGAATTGGGTAGAGTACCTTCTGCTTCTATTTTGTGGAATAGTTTGTGAAGAACTGTGATTGGATCTTCTTTGAATGTCTGATAGAACTCTGCACTAAACCCATCTGGTCCTGGGCTTTTTTTGGTTGGGAGACTATTAATGCCTGCTTCTATTTCTTTAGTGGATATAGGATTGTTTAGATCATTAACCTGATCTTGATTTAACTTTCATACCTGGTATCTGTCTAGAAACTTGTCCATTTCATCCATGTTCTCCAGTTTTGTTGAGCATAGCCTTTTGTAGAAGGATCTGATGGTGTTTGGATTTCTTCAGGATCTGTTGTTATATCTCCCTTTTAATTTCTGATTTTGTTAATTAGGATGCTTTCCCTGTGCCCTATTGTGAGTCTGGCTAAGGGTTTATCTATCATGTTGATTTTCTCAAAGAACCAGCTCCTCATTTGGTTGATTCTTTGAATAGTTCTTCTTGTTTTCACTTGGTTGATTTTGCCCCTGAGTTTGATTATTTCCTGCAGTCTGCTCCTCTTGGGTGAATTTGTTTTCTTTTGTTCTAGAGCTTTTAGGTGTGTTGTCAAGGTGCTAATGTGTGCTCTCTCTAGTTTCTTATGGAGGCACTCAGAGCTCTGTGTTTTCCTCTTAGAAATGCTTTCATTGTGTCCCACAATTTTGGGTATGTTGTGGCTTCATTTTCATTAAATTCCAAAAAGTCCTTAATTTCTTTCTTTATTTATTCCTTGACCAACGTATCATTGAGAAGAGTGTTGTTCAGTTTCCACATGAATGTTGGCTTTCTATTATTTATTTTGTTATTGAAGATCAACCTTAGTCAATGGTGATCTGATAGGATGCATGGGACAATTTCAATATTTTTGTATCTGTTGAGGCTTGTTTTGTGACCAATTATATGGTCAATTTTGGAGAAAGTACCATGAGTTGCTGAGAAGAAGGTATATCCTTTTGTTTTAGGATAAAAGGTTCTGTAGATATCTGTTAGATCCATGTGTTTCATCACTTCTGTTAGTTTCACTGTGTCCTTATTTAGTTTCTGTTTCCATGATCTGTCCATTGGTGAAAGTGGTGTGTTGAAGTCTCCCACTATTATTGTGTGAGGTGCAATGTGTGCTTTGAGCTTCACTAATGTTTCTTTAATGAATTTGGCTGCCCTTGTATTTGTAGCATAGATATTCAGAATTGAGAGTTCCTCTTGGTAGATTTTACCTTTGATGAGTATGAAGTGTCCCTCCTTGTCTTTTTTGATGACTTTGGGCTGGAAGTCGATTAGATATTAGAATGACTACTCCAGCTTGTTTCTTCATACCACTTGCTTGGAAAATTGTTTTACACCTTTCATTCTGAGGTAGTGTCTGTCTTTTTCCCTGAGATGTGTTTCCTGTAAGCAGCAAAATGTTGGGTCCTGTTTGTGTAGCCAGTCTGTTAGTCTACGTCTTTTTATTGGGGAGTTGAGTCCATTTATATTAAGAGATATTAAGGAAACATAATTGTTGTTTCTAAATATTTTTGTTGTTAAAGTTGACATTCTGTTCTTGTGGTTGTCTTCTTTTAGGTTTGTTAAGGGATTACCTTCTTGCATTTTCTAGGACATGGTTTCTTTCCTCGTATTGTTTGGTTTTTTTTTTTTTTTCCAGTTATTATCCTTTGAAGGGCTGGATTCATGGAAAGATAATGTGTGAATTTGTTTCTGTCATGGAATACTTTTGTTTCTCCATCTAAGATAATTGAAAGTTTGGCTGGGTATAGTAGTCTGAGTTGGCATTTTTGTTCTCTTAATGTCTGTATAACATCTGTCCAGGCTCTTCTGTCTTTCATAGTCTCTGGTGAAAAATCTGGTGTAATTCTGATAGGCTTGCCTTTATATGTTACTTGACCTTTTTCCCTTACTGCTTTTAATATTCTGTCTTTATTTAGTTTATTTGTTGTTCTGAGTATTATGTGTTGGGAGGAATTTCTTTTCTGGTCCAGTTGATTTGGAGTTCTGTAGGCTTCTTGTATGTTCATGGGCATCTCCTTCTTTAGGTTTGAGAAGTTTTCTTCTATAATTTTGTTGAAGATATTTGCTGGCCCTTTAAGTTGAAAATCTTCATTCTCATCTACTCATATTATCCGTAGGTTTGTCTCCTCATTGTGTCCTGGATTTCCTCGATGTTTTGAGTTATGATCTTTTTGCATTTTGCATTTTCTTTGATTGTTGTGCTGATGTTTTCTATGGAAAATCTGCACCTGATATTCTCTCTTCTATCTCTTTTATTTTGTTGCTGATGCTCACATCTATGGTTCCATATTTCTTTCCTAGGGTTTCTATCTCCAGTGTTGCCTCACTTTGGGTTTTCTTTATTGTGTCTACTTCCCTTTTTAGGTCTTCGGTCGTTTTATTCAATTCCATCACCTGTTTGGTGGTGTTTTCCTGCAGTTCTTTAAGGGTTTTTTGTGCTTCCTCTTTAAGGTCTTCTACCTGTTTAGCAGTGTCCTCCTGAATTTTTTTAGGTGAGTTATTAAAGTCCTTCTTGATGTCCTCTACCATCATTATGCGATACGGTTTTAAATCCGGTTATAGCTTTTCGGGGGTGTTGGGGTGCCCTGGACTGGGCAAGGTTCGGGTGCTGTGTTCTGATGATGGTGAGTGGTCTCGGTTTCTGTTAGTAAGATTCTTTTTTTTTTTTTTCTTTTTTTTTTCTTTCCATTTTTTATTAGGTATTTAGCTCATTTACATTTCCAATGCTATACCAAAAGTCCCCCATACCCACCCACCCCCACTCCCCTACCCGCCCACTCCCCCTTTTTGGCCCTGACGTTCCCCTGTTCTGGGGCATATAAAGTTTGTGTGTCCAATGGGCCTCTCTTTCCAGTGATAGCCGACTAGGCCATCTTTTGATATATATGCAGCTAGAGTCAAGAGCTCCGGGGTACTGGTTAGTTCATAATGTTGATCCACCTATAGGGTTGCAGATCCCTTTAGCTCCTTGGGTACTTTCTCTAGCTCCTCCATTGGGAGCCCTGTGATCCATCCATTAGCTGACTGTGAGCATCCACTTCTGTGTTTGCTAGGCCCCGGCATAGTCTCACAAGAGACAGCTACATCTGGGTCCTTTCGATAAAATCTTGCTAGTGTATGCAATGGTGTCAGTGTTTGGATGCTGATTATGGGGTGGATCCCTGGATATGGCAGTCTCTACATGGTCCATCCTTTCATCTCAGCTCCAACATATATATAGAACTCAAGAAGGTGGACTTCAGAAAATCAAATAACCCCATTAAAAAATGGGGCTCAGAACTGAACAAAGAATTCTCACCTGAGGAACACCGAATGGCAGAGAAGCACCTGAAAAAATGTTCAACATCCTTAATCATCAGGGAAATGCAAATCAAAACAATTTTGAGATTCCACCTCACACCAGTCAGAATGGCTAAGATCAAAAATTCAGGTGACAGCAGATGCTGGCGAGGATGTGGAGAAAGAGGAACACTCCTCCATTGTTGGTGGGATTGCAGGCTTGTACAATGACTCTGGAAATCCGTCTGGCGGTTCCTCAGAAAATTGGACATAGTACTACCGGAGGATCCAGCAATACCTCTCCTGGGCATATATCCAGAAGATGCCCCAACTGGTAAGAAGGACACATGTTCCACTATGTTCATAGCAGCCTTATTTATAATAGCCAGAAACTGGAAAGAACCCAGATGCCCCTCAACAGAGGAATGGATACAGAAAATGTGGTACATCTACACAATGGAGTACTACTCAGCTATTAAAAAGAATGAATTTATGAAATTCCTAGCCAAATGGATGGACCTGGAGGGCATCATCCTTAGTGAGGTAACACATTCACAAAGGAACTCACACAATATGTACTCACTGATAAGTGGATATTAGCCCAAAACCTAGGATACCCAAGATATAAGATACAATTTCCTAAACACATGAAACTCAAGAAAAATGAAGACTGAAGTGTGGACACTATGCCCCTCCTTAGAAGTGGGAACAAAACACCCTTGGAAGGAGTTACAGAGACAAAGTTTGGAGCTGAGATGAAAGGATGTTAGTAAGATTCTTATGTTTGCCTTTTGCCACTTGGTAATCTCTGGAGTTAGTTGTTATAGTTTTCTCTGGTTCGAGATTGTTCCTTTAGTGATTCTGTTAGTCTCTATCAGCAGACCTGGGAGACTAGCTCTCTCCTCTGAGTTTCAGTGGTCAGAGCACTCTCTGCAGGCAAACTCTCCTCTTACAGGGAAGGTACACAGATATCTGGCGTTAGGACCTCCTTCCTGGCCGAAGATGAACGCACAAAACAGGACCTGTCCCAGAATCTGTGTTGCTTTGGCTTGTCACAGAAGCTGTTAGCCTCTGTAGTCCACCTCTCACCTGCACAGACTAGTCTTGGAGGGATCCGAGAATCAAGTTGGCTCCCCCAGGTTCTCCAGCAGAGTCCTCCAGGGTTGGGCAGACACATATCCTCTGGCAGGGAAGGTGCCCGGATGTGTGGAGCCCTAAAAGAGGGCTGCCTTAGAAGGTCTGTGTCTCCTGCTGCTCTCAGAAGCTGTTAGCTTCTGTAGTCCACACTCTCACCTGTGCAGACTTGTCTTGGTGGAGTCCCAGAACCAAGATGTCTCCTACTGATGCTCAGGCAAGTCCTCCTGGGCCAAGCTAATTGCTAATCTTACTGCCTGCACTATTTTCTTTAGGAAATTGTCTCCAGTGACAATTCAAGTATATTCCCTATTTTCTATTGTATCATGTTCAGTGTGTCTGATTTTTATGGTGAGGTATTTGAAGCACTTTAAACAGGAGTTTCTTGAGACCTCAAAATGACAGTCCTCAATTTCATATGAAAAGCAAACTAAGCAAACAAAACAGGATAGCTGAACAACAACAACAAAAGAAATGAAACAAAACAAAACAAAACAACAACAACAACAAAATAAACCCAAAAACGAAAAAAAGAAAACCTGCTCTGTGTACCACCATCCCTGATTTCAAGTGGTAATGTAGAACAACAGTAAACCAAGCAAAACAACAAAAACAAATGAGCATACAAAAAAAAAAAACCCAGATGGTATTGGCATAGAAACAGGCATATTGAACAATGGAATTGAATCCATAACCCAGACAAAATTCACATACCTATACATACCTGATTTTTGATAAAGAAATTGAATTCCTAAATGGAAAAAAAAATCTTCAACAAATGGTACTGGTCTAACTGAATGTCTACATATAGAGGAATGCAAGCAGATTCATAATTAACACTCTGCACAAAACTCAAGTCAAAGCAGAAAGGTGTTATCAATGTGCTGTTTCCTTCTCTTCTCTGCCTTAGACCACTAGGAAGAATAATGCAAGGGTGTATAGAAATCAGTCTCCTTCTGGCTTTTCTCACTTAAAAACATAGGGAATTTATTTTTAAATCTCTAAGTACAGCATGTTCATAAGTTTACAAATGTAAAAGTGTATGTGAGACTTTATATGTATACATATGTCATCTAGTAATAAGAGCATAGCCATGGTTACAGAGCACGTAGCTCCATAACTACTAAAAGAAGTTTAACTCCATTAAGATAATAGACATGCTCATGTTATGCTCTTAATTTCAACCTCTGGATCTGGAGAACCCCTAGAGACTTCTCCTTTATAGAGTAGCCACTGCTGCTTTTGAAGGAAACAGGTTTTCTTGGTTTTCTTGGTACCATTTACACCATTGATACCATTTACTCTTGTAAGCTTTTAAACATGAAAAACTACTTAAGATGATAATGCAGATTTTATGAAAGTAGATATATATGAAAGACACTTAGAGCAGATTGACATACGCTACATTTTCAGTGTCAGCAGGAAATACAAGTTTAATATTCTTCTTTGTAATTAATTAATTATTTGTTTACATTCCAAACACTGTCTCCCTCCTAGTCCCTTTTTCACTGAATCCATCCCCCCATCTCTCCTCTCCTTTATATCTGGTAGGTGTGATACCTCCTAAGAATCTCCCAACCCTTGTGCATCATGTCTCTGCCAGATTAGGTGCATCTTCTCCTTCTAGAGCAGCCATGAATACTAAGATGCCTATCTGTTACTGTTGCGCTGGAGGCCTCGTTACACACCATACATGTTCTTTTGTCGGTGGCTCAGATTATGAGAGTTCCCAGAAATTCAGGTTTGTTGACTATTGGTCTTTCTGTGGAGTCCTCACCTACTTTTGGGCTTTCAATCCTTTTCCCAACTCTCGCCTAAGTGTCTTTGACCTCCATCTATCTTTGGCTGTGGGTATCTGCTTCTATTTCCATCTGTTGTGGAGTATAGCCTGTCAGAGGACAGTTATGCTAGGCTTCTGTCTGCAAGCATAGAGAGTATCACTAATAATATAAGGTACTGGTGTTTCCCCATGGGATGGGTTTTGAGTTGGGCGTGTTATTGTGTGGTCTTTCTTTTGGTCTCTATTCCATCCTTGCCTTTCTTTTTGACAGGACAAAGTCTGATTCCAAAGTTGGTATTTTTATCCTTCCACTGGAGATTCTGCCTGGCTACAGGAAGTGTCCTCTTCATGTTTCATGTCCCTAATGTTAAGGGCTACATTGATTCCTGGGAGCATCAATCCCAGGTTTCTGCAGCTTCCTAGAAATTTTCCCCTCCCACCTCTTTAGGCAGCTGCAGATTTCCATTCATTCTCTTGGCTCACTGGGACTCTCTCCTGTCTCTCCCTGCACCTGCCCCTGCTTATCCATTTCCCTCTCTATTCCCTCTCAGGTTGACCCTCACCCAATTCCTTCTCTCCTTCTGCCTCCTATAACAATTTTGTTTTCCCTTCTAAGTGTGAGTCAAATATCCTTACTTAGACCCTCTTTCTTATTTAACTTCTTTGGGTCTCTAGGGTATATCATGAGTATTGTGTACTTTAAGGCTAATATCCACCTATCAGTGAGTATATACCATACTGTTCTTTTGGGTCTGTGCTACCTCACTCTAATTCCATCTGTTTACCTGCAAGTTCACGATGTCCTTATTTTTAATAGCTGTTTAGTTTTCCTTGGTGTAAATAAACCACAGTTTCTGTATCCATTCTTCGGTTAGTGAGTATGAACATTGTTTCCAGTTTCTGGCTATTATGAAATAAAGCTGTTATGAACATAGTGAAACTTGTGTCCTTGGGGTATGATGGAGGGTCTGTAGGGTATATGCTCAGGAGAGGTATAACTGGGTTTTCAGGTTGATCTAGTTCCAATTTTCTAAGAAACTGCCAGATTAATTTCCAGAGCAATTGTACAAGTTTGTATTCCTACCAGCAATGGAGGAATGTTTCCCTTTTTCACTTCTTCGACACCATGTGCTAGTCCTTAAGTTTTTGACATAGGCCATTCTGGCTGGTATGAGGTGGAATCTCAGGCTTATTTTAATTTGTAATTCCTTGATGATTAAGGATTTTGAAAATTTCTTTATGTGTTTCTCAGCCATTTGAAACTCCTTTGTTGAAAATTCTCTCTTTATTTCTATTCCCCATTTTCAATTGGATTATTTGGTTTGTTTGAGTTTAACTTCTTGAGTTCTTTATTGTAGATGTTAAGTTTCTGTGAGATGTAGAATTAGTGAAGATCTTTTCCCATTCTGTAGGCTGCTGTTTTGTCATGTTGACAGTGTCCTTTGCTTTCCAGAAACTGTTCAATATTCTTACGAAGTCATGGTTTTTACTTTAAACCTGTAATACAGAAGGAAAGGCATCTAAGTAGTATTTTATAAGAAAAATAGTTTTCTATTAGGGTCTTTCAATGTATGTCACCTGTCACCCACACTTAAGGGCCAGCCTCATGTCCAGGTTGTAGATGTCAAATATAAAATGAATTCAATGCTCTTGGTTTTTTGTTTGTTTGTTTGTTTGTTTGTTTGTTTTGTTTTGTTTTGTTTTGTTTTGTTTTTAATAGACTTTTGGTCTCTTTAGTACTTCGAGAACATTACTCTTTCTTTCTTTCCCTCTTCCTCCTCCTCCTCCTCCTCCTCCTCCTCCTCCTCCTCCTCCTCCTCCTTCTTCTTCTTCTTCTTCTTCTTCTTGTTCTTCTTCTTCTCTTTCTCTCATTTGCCGGATTATTCTAAAACAGTAGCTGGCATGACAACCTTATGTTACTTTCTTTTTCATTTTTCATTTTTTATATTTTTTAATTTTTCATTTTCTTTCTTTCTTCCCTACTCTTCTTCTTTCTCCTCCTTCTTCTTTGAAAGGGTTTCTTTGTGTACCCCTGCCTGTCCTAGAACTTACTCTGTAAACCAAGTTAGCTTTGAACTCTCAGAGATATGCCTGTCTCTGTATGCTGAGTGAGTGCTGGGATTAAAGGGGAGTGCCACCACTGCGTGGGTGTAAATTATGATTTCTGATTTTGTGTTTTTATTGGTTTTATTTGTGTGTATTTGTTCTGCACTGTTCCTTCTTTAAATCGTTATTGTTTCATTTGTATGACTGTCTTGTTTATTTCATAAAGAAGCAGAGAAAGGACATGGAGTTGAGCGGTTGGGGCGGTTGTGAAGATCTGGAAAAAGCTGGGTAAAGAAATTGTAATAACATAATATATAAAGCTATTTTAAAAATATATGTAAAGAATTATTATTATTATTACTATTATTAATATTATGTGTATGGCTATACTTTGATGTCCATATGGTTAAATAATGTACACAGAGAGAGGTCAAAACAGTATGCCAAATCCTTACAAACTCTTTTAAAGGTAGTTGTGTGTTATTGGGTTTAGGTGGTAGAAAATGAACCTAGATCTTCTGTAAAAGTAACAAGTGGTTTTAACTGCTGAGCAATATCCAGCCACTCTAGTTTATTTCAAACATAAACACACACAAATATATAAACCAATGCAAGATAAGCTATAGGAGATAATGATTAATCATAAAATGAGAATAGGTAAGCCCTTGAGAGTTGACTATTTTGGTTATCAGTTAGCATTTTTATTAGTAAGTCCTATGGCTGAAAATATGTCTTGTACTTGCATTATTCTTGATATATAGATTAGGGGCCGGGGAGTCAATGGTGGTAAAAGTATTTGCCCAATTCAGTGAACGTAGGAAATTGCAAAACATGAATTCCATTTGGAAACTGTAGTTCCATATTCTTCACTATACTCCTTAGAGTAAATAATTGTCCTTCTCTACCTGTTTTCCAAGGAGGTAGTTAGACTGTTTTCTTCTAACTTAGCTCTGTCAGTAAGTATACCCTTTGAAGTCTTTGTGAATTCCTTAAATGATTTTTTTGGATTAATTACATGAGGCATGTTTTGCTAATCACTAGAAACACAATACTATACTAAGCTTCTTTGTTTTTAGCTCCAGGACACTCATAAGTCAGCCAGAAAATGGGCAAATCAATAGCAGCATGCCTATAAGAATCGAAAGAGAAGATAGTCATTTCTTCTGTCTTAAAAGTAAAGAAAAATATTGTAAATCATCAATAAAGGCTGAACTCAATTATATTCAAAACTATTTCATAAAATAAATGCATGATAATTAGAAATCAATTAGGTTTTTTTCGTAGAATATTTTCTTTTTACCCACTTGTTTTTAATTAATTAAAATATAACTTATATATACTTAGAGAGTCCAGTATGGTATTTGAAATCACAGGTGCAGTATATAACTATCAAATGAAGATTCCAGCATAATAACTATTATTTAAAAGGATTAGCAAATAATAATAATAAAATAATAATAAATGGAAAACTAATATCTCTGATAGGGCTGCCTACTGATGTTGGTCATTAATGTTTTCTTTGGACTTAAAGTCACTATTCTATTATAAAAATTCATTTCAGAGTAGAAGAGAAATTATATTTTTCTTTAAATTTAAAATATTATATGTTTTATTCATCTTTTAAAAAAGAAAATGATTTATGGGAAGTGAAAACCTGGAAATTATTGTCATATACAGTAAGCCAAATGAAGAATGGTAAATGCCAATTTTGTTCTCTCATGTGAATTCTCCATATGTACATTTATGTGAAGAAGACATGGTAGTGAAGTGTATGAGATATGAAGACATCTGACTGGAGGATGAAACTGGTATCAGGGAAGGTATCTGATTGAAAACTAGAATAAATAAGGAAGGCCAAGAATAATAAAGTATCCTTGTTTATGAAAAATATAAGGAAAGGTATTACATTGTATATTACTTTTTAGAAACATAACCAAATAATAATTATAGAAATATTCATGCTTTGTAGGTATAGTATAGTGTTTGATTTCTTATTTCACACCATGATAGTAGATATTTTGGTTCTGTGAACATTTGTTGATTTCCATACACAGAATATCTTTGATTAGCATTTCCAATTCAACTACAGGATAGAAAATACTTTGTCCTACAGTCTCAGGATAGTTCTCACATGAAAAATGTATGGAGTTTTAAAATGTTATTGGATAAGCCTTTTTTTTATTTGCAAAAATGTATTTTATATGCATTTGTAGTATAAAAATCTCGTCTCCTTCTGTAAAATTGAAATAATTTTTAAAGCTTGAGTGAACAAAGACTTAATAGTTTAATTTGAAACTGTCATGAAATAACAAATAAAGCTTAATTGGAAACTTTCCATTATTAACAAACTAGAATTCCTTTATTAATTTCATCATGCAGTATGCTAACTATGGTCTTTGGTTAAATAAATTTAATTTCCTAAGAGATCAAATTACTACTACATGCATGCAATGTTTGAATAGTTTGTAATATTATTTCTAATTTCATACATACTGAATTTGATTAATGATTTACTTTTATTAATTTTATTTTCTGAAAGAAACGGTGGAAAGACTTTATTAAATAGTGGTGCTCAAACAGAATAATCTATTATGCATCTTCTATCTCACTGACGTATTGGTGTTTTATAGCCGAGAAAAAAAATGTCTTTGAGATCTTTAGACTTTTCTCACTATTATGAGATTTTTTAAAAAAATTAAAGTGCTGTTTGATAGACTCTAAATTAAAATGAAAGGAATATTTAAAACTAAAGTTTCCATAGACATTTAGAGCAAGAATATTTAATACATTTGTCATCACGAGAAAGGCGGAACACATGGCGGGAAAACTGCCCCTGCACGTGTGCAGATTATGTTTACCACTTAGAACACAGCTGTCAGCTCCATCTTATAATGGCAAATGTGAGGGCGGCTCCTCACAGATCCCCCTTTTCTTTTAATAAGAGCAATAGGCCACCCATATTAATGAGAGTGGAGATAGAGGTCAAATCCCCAGTGTGCAGGTAAAGGAGCCATGTACAGGATTAGCTCTTAGGCTCACAGGCTTTTACCCAGAGCAACCCTGACCTGCTCCCGTGTCGTTTTTCCTGGGGAGAAGGACACTTGGACACTCAACCTTCTTGAAAGATGACATGTCTCCCTAGAATAGGCTCATATATGCCGCAGAGCCCTTCTACTGCAGTGCTTAGCCGTGCAACTCTCTCGGGCTGCTGAAGCACACTCACTCTATCCCGTGCAATGAGACTAGCCTCGTGGGGTGCAAGAGCTGAATGGCCAGCGACCTATTGCTTAAGCATAGATAACCATATATCAGGGGAAGCACCATGTTCTAGAGCTGCAAGTGCCTGGGCAATAACCACCTTGTCTCTCCTAGTTTGGGCCTTAAGCTTACAGACCAACCAAAGAAGCAACACTAATCCACAGCAAAGTGTATCTCCAAATAATATCAATCCCACCCATTCTTTAAAGAAGGAAAATGCTGAGGAGATCCAATTGAGTAATCCTTTGATCAGGGAACAGGTCCAAGCACGTGGAGTTGACCTGAAGTCTCAATTCCCGAAGGATCTGTTCAAATTCAGCCGTCCAATTCTGTAACATATACTGAGAAAGATTTTTTGACAAATTAGCTGCCCTAGTAAATTTTCATACTGAATGGAAGTAACGCATAATGAGGGGTCCCCCAAGCTCCCGACAAACCCTGAGCCAGTCTTGTAAGCCTTTGTTCTTTCTTGGGGCTATGGCCGCTCTGCATTCCTGCGTGGCTTGCTCATAAATGAGCTATTCTACCAGAGGTGCGGCTTGCTCTGAATCTCCAAAAATACGCTCTGCTGCCTCTGTCATTCTGGCCACAAAATCTGAGAATGACTCCTGAGGTCCCTGGACGATCTTTGTTAGTTGTCCAGTGGCTTCACCTGCTAGGGAGAGCGCCTTCCAGGCCCTAATAGCCTTTTCATCTGATTCAGAACTATTAAGTACTGGCTCCTTGAGCTCATCTAGTGATGAGTATAGGCTCCTTCTCCTAGAGACCTCCGCTGATTGATCTTTTTTCTTTTCTTTCCTTCTAATCTCTCCCCAGGTATTCTTACCTGACCTAAACTTTTCCTCGGGTTCAAGACCCGTGGAAAGGCCTGTATACTTATTTTGTGTACCATATTTCCTCTTTGCTCCTACTCTCTCTCCCCGCTTTACTTCTGATAGATTGCCCTGAATTTCATCCAGAATTTTCAGCCCTGCCTTAACCGCTTGATAACATGTGAAAAGGAATAAAAAGGCTCCTAACACTAGAGAAAGTTCAAGGCCAAACATACCTTGTAAAGTTATTTCCCACTTTACTTCTGATAGACTGTCTTGAATTTCGTTAGAAAGTTCAAGACCAGACTTACCTTGTAAAGCTATTTCCCACTTTACTTCTGATAGACTGTCTTGAATTTTGTTAGAAAGTTCAAGACCAGACTTACCTTGTAAAGCTATACTTACGGGTACCCTGTTCCCCAGCTGAAGAGCAAGAAAAAGAACAAGAACAAGAAAGCAAGAGAGCAAGAGTGAGAAAACAAGAGAGAGAACAAGAACAAGAAAGCAAGAGAGAGAAAAAGAATGGCAAAACCCCGTCCCTTTTAAGGAGAATTATCCTCCGCCTAGGACGTATTACTCCCTGATTGGCTGCAGCCCATCGGCTCAGTTGTCATCACGCGAAAGGCAGAACACATGGCGGGAAAACTGCCCCTGCACGTGTGCAGATTATGTTTACCACTTAGAACACAGCTGTCAGCTCCATCTTATAATGGCAAATGTGAGGGCGGCTCCTCACATACATTTATGGAAAAAAGTGGCTTTTTTTTTTTTTTAATTACTTCAAGCCGGTTGGTAAAGCAATTGACTTAAAAAAAATCATTGATACAATTTAAGTTTTCAAAAAAAAAATACCATAAGAAGTATTTCAAATGACATTGAATGAGAAGATAAGATGCCTGGATATAGAAATTTAAATATAGAAGTTATTCCAGGTCAAACCCAGAGTGCCAACCCTTACTCTGGTCCAAATATGGAAGTTGGCCTTACAGTTAGCTTTTAGATAAATAGTGTGAGGAGCTTGTCAGTTGCTGCTACCTCATCATAATGAGTGAGTCTGAGATGCTCCGCTACAGACAACTCCTCCTGGGATTATCTAAAGTCTCCACTCACTCCCACTGTCTATAACAGGGCACCGGATGTGGAGGCTGTAGTGCGTTTGCATCAGAACTCATGACCTCCTTGATCTCAGCTTTTCTATAAATTGTCTCTCATTTTTTTCTCATTCTTCAATTGTCCCAAAACTATGCAGTTTGTGGAAGTTTACATAGCTATATTATGTGACACACACAGAGAGAAAGATGGGGGGGGGTGCAAAATACTCTCTCAAAAAGAAATGTTTACTAAGGATTTTGTTTAGTTCATTTAGTATTATACATAAAAATATAGAAGTTAAAATTGTGGGACCCAAATTTTAATCGAAACAGAGATTAAAACAATAATAAGTTTAATATATATTTAAATTCACAACTATATGTTTTATTTATTTATTTATTTATTTATCATTTCTCCCTTTCTAAATAGAGTCAGCTTGTTGTTAGGACGGAGTGAGGCACTGTGAAAATTTAGTTCCTGAAAACCTTCCCAGGACATTTCACCTGACACTGAGCTGGCATTTCAGTGGGGACCTCCCCAGATGTTTTCTGAGAACTCTGTTCCTTCCCTCCTGAGGTAGCTAGTGTTTTCTCAGTCTTGTCTTTCTGAAGTGTGTTGGCCTTTTCATTTAACATTTTAGTTGTACAGAGCTAGAATTCCCAAGTATCTCACTTATGGAAGTCAACATTTATTTTTCATTTCTTAAATAGTAAATTTACCTCAATTTCTATAAAAGTTGAAAAAAAAATAAAGCCTGTCCTTCTCTACAACTAAAATGTATTTGTGAGTTTACATATATTGTTCATGAAATTGTAATGAAAAAAGAGGAACCTAACTGTTAATAATTCCTGTATGCAAAAGAGATATGGGTAAGAATAACAAATGAACAACAGATCTTTTGTCAATTTAAATAAAATTATAACAGATTTTCGTCCTGTGTTTTCTAAATGTGAGCACATCAAAATGAGCCTCAAAACTAAAGCCTTCTAATAGACATGTGAGCTATCACTGAGCTGTGATATCTATATCTTCTATATTTATATATCTATATATCTCTATCTAACATATATCTACATATCTAACATATATATCTGTATATATTAAAATAAATATGAATATTAAAATAAATATTATTTTTAATTCATTGAATAGTTCAGCTTTCATTTAATGAAATATCAGAAGTTACAAGTGAATTTCAGACATTGGATTCTGACATTTGTTATTAAGTAGAAAAAGTAATTTTTGCTTAAAATTAGCATGGTGCCCAATACATCTAAACTAGATACAAATATTACCTAGTTCTCATCAACATATGTTTTATTTTATCTTAGGCATGTCCCTGTTGTCTTCTTCTCTCCTTCTATCTCTATTATTAAAGTTTTCATATATTGGCAAAAAGGTTGAAAACTGTAAAAAAGGGAAGAAGAAGAGGAAAGAAGGAAGAGAAGAGGTGGTAAAAAAGGAAGAGAAGGACATGTATGTTTTATGTAGAAAAAGAACAATGCTTTTTAGAGCTTATTTTATTTACAGATGAATTTAGATATGTTCAATATTAATAACTACAGCAAACCAATATATATATATTGGAGGTGAGAAATGACTTCCAATAAAAAAGTGAAGCTCAGGGAAGACCACAGAAGGCAGAAGAGGGAGAGGAAGGATTGTAGCAGCCAGAAGGTTTTAAGACATGAGGAGAATATGACACACAGAATCAACTAAGTAATCATAGGGGCTCAAAGAGACTAAGGTGGCAATAATAGATCCTCGATGGGTCTGTGTTAGGTCCTCTGTATATACTTTGCAGTTGTTTAACTTGGGGTTTTGGTAGGATTTGTAATAGTGTCTCTGTCTCTTTTTGCCTGCTCCAAGATCCTTTTCCTCCTACTGGAAAAGTTATCTTAAGTAGCCATGATATTAGGTGAGCCTAGTATCATTGACTCCTTTTATGCCATGTTCAGTTGATATCCCTGGGGTCTTTCAAGAAGGGAAACAGAGTAGGTGCGGTAATTGGTGGGAGTGGATGGAGGTGGGGATGTGGTCAGGATAAATCGTATCAGAGAATAATAAATAAAAATAAAATGAATACATTATTTTATCATTGGAAAAACTAATTCAGTACATTCATATTCACAACCCACACCTATATAATCCAATGTTTTACCCCTAGCTCTTATCACCAAACTGTATGTTCTTTTTAAAATATTTTTAAGGCAATTGAGTCTTAAAAATATAATTTTGTGATTGACTAATACAGATCACTTTTTATCTAAGTTGGCTCTCTTTCTCCCAGCAGCTTCAGACTATCAATCACTCCTCAGGCAGGGTGGGATTTTGTAACTTCCCACCTTATTCATGTTGGGATTTATCTTGTTTAAGTTTGTGAAGTCTTTTACATGGCGTGAAAACTGATATGAGTTCATGTGTGAAACTTTCTTGAATATCAGTCTTATTAACTTTTACACCTACGAGCTACCGGAAAGATTAGCCTGGCAAGATGGGCTCATGGATATAGTATCACACATATTATGAGAGTAACCAAAGACTTTCTGATTGGGTTTCAGTCCAACTACAAATGATGGGATTGATCCTTTCCTGGCATAGTTATTAAGGCAAAAAGCAGTGGCTAGAAACTTCATGTGCCCTGTCAGAGAAGCTCCTCCTGTTATAGTGATAAGTACATATGCAGTTAGACTGTCCTTATGTTCTTACCATTATATGCACACATTAGTGCATTTCTCAGTCTTTGTTAGAAAAACTTCTTGTTGAAGTAGATAGAAATTAACACTGAGATTCACAAACTGTTAACATGCAGAGCATCAAAAACTGATGCTGAAAAGGCTCAGGTTGAGTAGGCTGAAAAATTGCAAAAGCCAAAAGTGATGGATAACAATACTTTATATTTTAATGTAATATTAATGACAATACAGCAAGAAGGTGAAATTTAGAAGTGCAAACAACTGTGTTTTCAAATGTTAGTTATTAAGAAATCTTTCAATAATTATATGAAATGCATACTTTGACCTCTATAATATCAGAATTGTTTAATAGACTAAAAATTATATTTTTCTCACTCTCAATGAATCAAGCATTCTACATTACAAACTAAATCATGTCCCATGACTTATTGGCTATGATTCACAATAAATCCAATCTTGTCCTTTCAAAATTTAAGAATAAGTGTACCCACATGTCAGTCAGATTTACATTTACTAACAAAACCCACATTGCTTCATAAAGCTGAGGTTTGTAATTGTTATGTTTTGTGTAATAAGAATGGGAGAAAACAGAAGAAAGGTTAGGAAAGTGGAAGAGTGGTAGTAACAGTTCGAGCAGAAATATAGATAAATGACAGTTCAAAGAAATAGAGCAGAAACATGGTTTTATGTGTTTATATGTTTTATGTGTTATATATGGTTTATATTTTATTTCTAGGTCAGATGAACGAGGATCAATGACTGGGGGAATTTTGATCGAGCTGAGAAACTAAACCTAAGATGAGAAGTGTGTCATTGTATTGGACTAAGTGGAAAAGAAACCAGTACAGAGTTTTCAAAGAATTAAGTACTACATAAATGGCCCCTTAATGACAACTTATATTGATCCAATCTGGAAAAATACACAGTATATGTGTAGCAAAAGGCAAAGAGTAAGAACTTCCCCAAGTAAATCAATACTGTGAGCAATGTCAATCTGTGACTGATAATTACTGTAAGAATTTCTCACCTTCAATTTCATTTGTTAAGTAGATATTCACTAGCCTCACATCAAATCCCAACAACTGGTAGATGATCACTTTTTTCTGCGAGAGGGGGACTGCTAAAATATTTTCAGCACTGTGAGATCAAAACTCTAAGCAACTTTTCTCCAGTGTAATAGGGTAGCCAAACAAGAGCAACCCCCACTTTTCCTCAGTCTAAAGTATCTTGTCTAGAGAAATGCCTTATTTTACAAAAGGACCATTTGGCCATTTATAGTTTGCTTTTTATCTGTTCAATTGTTCCCTTGTGCTCTTAGAACAGAAAAGAGAACCTTTTAAGAATAATAACATACCAATTACCTTTAATTACTCTCTAGCTTTTTCAGTTGAGAGAAAAACTTCTCATTTAATGTTTAGTTGGTGTCTGAATAGAGCATGTTATATCTGAAACCTTTAATGGAAAGGATTTTCCATTTGCTACCAGTTCCTTGCTATTTAATGTATCTTCTAAATTTGAAAGAATTATTTAAAGTATTATGTATCTTCTTGATTAACTTGAAATGGTGAGGGAAACATAAGGGTAAATTATTAAAAATTTATATCTTATTCTGATAAGAAGTCATATTTACTCTGGGAAAACTCACTCATTTTATATTGATAGTTTTCACTTTTCACAACCAAGTAAATATTTTGTATAAAATATATATTTTTAAATCTGACTATATAAAATTTAGATGGAAATTGGAATATAATGATCTATTAAGGAAGGGATAAAATAGGATTTTTCCTGGTTTATACTTGTTAAATTATATAAAAGAGTATAACAAATAAAAAGGAGTGTAGGGCACAAAGAAAGATAAAATTGAACAAGTCCTGCAAAATGTTCCACTTTCTCAGTAAGCTTGGCAATGTTTATACCCAGATCCACAGTCTTTATATACACAATAGTGTACAGTTTATGTTTGAAAGGCTTAAGGATTGAAGCTACAATATACATTATTTAACAGCTCTAGGAAATGTTGGAACATTTTTTTTGAAGCAAAATGTTTTGTTCACAAATTATCTAACAGAAATACAAATAAAAATAAACATCTGCAAAATTTACATAGCATGAATCTGTTTGTTCTAAAATATTATCATATTAAAAATATCAGGTTTACAAATGAAAGAATTTGAGAGAGAGTCAATATAGTTTGTTTCTGGTGTTGCATGCCTGAGTATTTGTGTTAAATATTTAGGTTTCAAGTATTTCTAGGTCAGCTGTTCACACGGAAACTTCACCCCATCTCTGAGTCCTGCTTCTGAACCTGTGCCTGTTTAAAGCCATTGAGAATGTGCTGCTATTTTTGTCTGAAGACTGGTATTAGGTTAAGAAAACGCAAATGCTAATTTAAGAGTCAATACATTTCCCAGAAGACTGTACTCACAAAGAAAGAGAGGAAGTATGTAAGACTTCTGAGGCCATCTCACAAAGGAATTTGAATGAGAAATGAACCATATGAAAAACTAAATAGGAAACTCAGGCCAGAAAAATAACAGGGAAATAAATACTGATATGAAATGTTTTCTAATAAACACATATGCCAAAATTAGGATAACAATGTTTACCCATACCCTTTATTAAAAAAATAATTTGAATTTGACAGCAGCTACTTATATTCTATTTTGATTTGCCAAATCAAAACCCAAACTAAGTTTCACATCTTAAAGTGTGAACATGAAGAATATTAAAACTGATAGAAGCAAACCATATGCACAGAGAGAGTGAAAAATGACACACTAAAAACAAACAAAAATAATTACTAACTACAAAAAGACAATGAAAACATAACATACATATTGGAAATAAAATCAAAGATTACAGTCAGTAAGTTAGTGTTTGAATATATTCTTAGACTAATTTTGTGTGCTACCAAAAGTCTAACAAAATTAAGTATAGTTTTAAAATGTGTTCTTTTTTTATTTGTTTTTCTCTTACTGAAAACATACATGTTTTCATACAATATATTATGGTTATGGCCTCCCCTTTTCCCTGATCTTTTCCATTCTCCATATAAATTCACATGTACTCTTTCCTTCTCCTTATCTTCTTTTCTCTCTCTCTCTCTCTCTCTCTCTATATATATATATATATATATATATATATATATATATATGTGTGTGTGTGTATGTATGTATGTATTTATACATATATATATATGTATATATGTATATATATATATATATATATATATATATATCCTAGAAGACAGGCATCTAAAAATAATAATAAGATAAAATAAGATAACAAAACCAAGCAAGTTTTCCCTTACATGTTTACTTTTGAATTTATTTTTATGTATTTACTGTACAATTTCACATTTGAGATTTCAAATGTATATATAATTTATATAAATTTATATATACAAATACACCACATGTAGATATGTGTACAAGTATATTTATATTGCCAATAAGGTATTTTCTTTAAAAAATCAGAGAGATTTATTTGAGAATGAATTATACTAGAACAATATATCACTAAAGTTTATTCTATCTGCTCTTCTATCAGTTTCCAAGTTCACATGCAAGTTAATCTATGTGGGATTCATAATCATAGGCAGGCTGCTGGTTTATTCTACATCTGATTTTTATAGATATTTGAAAAGAGTTATAAAGCAAAAATGGCAATTTATCTATATCTACATAGCAATTTGTTCTGAATTAATACAGGCATATCTTGCAAACAATATACTTTGTTTTTTGGAAATGTATATTTTCTACATCTGGAAAAGGAGTTAATGATGTCAATATAATGGTGTTTTCATAGAAATCTTTTTTACCCTAAGATCATTTTTCTAAGTCAAAGAATTATGTTCAAACCTGAAATGAAGCCTAATTGAGTGAATATGCAGATAAAAATTAATTTAAAATTATTATAAATGGATGTTGTTCTTGCAAAGAGCAAAACAATGTCAAATTAATTGTATTAACCATTTATCAAACTAAAATAAAATGTTTGAAACTATTTAAAATTTTTGGTAATTTTGAAAAAGTCCTACACTGACAAAATTGTGGAGAAAGCTATTTAATCAAAAATTTGTAACACTAAACTGATGCTGTATTATTAAAATTTTTATTCAGTAGAGGTGTGGTGATCCTTAATGGATGAGCACTTGGACCTGTCTATTTAATAGCTAGAACTTAAAAACTGAGGGTTAATTAAGAAAAAAAGACCAGATATCATCATTACATAAATTTAATTATTTTATTTTATTTTTGAAATTGTTTTTCTCCTGAATATACATTCATGATTATGTGCAAAGTAAAAGTGCAAAAAAAAAAAAAAAACTAATACCAATGAGAACAAATTTCAGATGCTAATATTACAATTCTGGAAAGAGGGTGGTGTGAAAGGACTTAATTTAGGAGTCATAGAGATAGACAAGAGTGAGTGCACCTGATGAGCTGAACAGGTGTCTGCTGTGAAGAATGGCCAATTTAGGTGAAAATGAACATGAAGAGTGGAAGTTTAACTGAAGGCTTACCTAGAGAATAGTAACTTGGATTCTAAAGCCCTTATCATGGTGCTATGCAAACAAACCCAGAGCTCATTGTTTATTGACTGACGTTGATAAGATCATTACTTTGAAACCCTATAGATCACATCCGCAGCAAAACACAAAACATCTTTGAGATATCTTATTTCTGAATATTTTGAAGAATATGATAACTGTAGAAAGATTTTCTTGTATATTGTATGGGTACATCACCTGTCAATTAAAAAGTTTATGGCCTATGGCTTAGGCAGAAAATGTGAGGTGGAAAATCCAGGAGGAGAAAGAATTCGCGATAGAGCCATGTATGGGAAGATCCACCCCACCAGGGAAGATGTGATCATACAGACAGATGTGAAATGAACACAGGTAATCAGCCACATGGCAAAATATAGGTTAAAATAAGTAGGATATCTGTAGTTATGGTCTGGTCAGAGGAGCACCTAACTATTATAGCCAAAGTATTTAAAACATATTTTGAGTCTTAGTCTTACTTCTTGGATCATGGGATTAGGAGGATGAACTGGATGTAAAATCAACATTTGTGTCATGACTTTTTTTAAATTATCAGTTTACATCTATGTATGTCAAAATAAAGCCTTACACAGAGAGAAAAGTCAGGATATGGTTTATGTTGTAATAGTGCTCTGATAGTAAATGATCACAAAAAGCTACCATAGTCAGAGCAAAAGGGTGGTCCTTTGGTAGCTTTATCACCAACACTTTCATATATATATGTTAGTATAGCCTTGATTATTAGTTATGCTACCTGTTTATGTCCTAATTGTTCTTATTTTCCTGGAAAGTTTGGTGATTTTTCTGTGTAGTTCAGTGCTTCCTTAGTATACTCAATTTCCTCCAATGATCAGGAGTAGAGATCCTGACACCATATGGAAAGGAACTGCTTTCCTGTTCTATCATTGATGTTCTTTCTTCCTGGATTTTAAAGAAACATTCCCTTCAGCAATTTCATGTCCAAGCAATTCCAATGTCTAAATACAGTGACAATTCAAAAATTTAAATTTAAGATATTTTTCTTTCCCCACTCCATTGATCCGCCAGTGTTGATTGAAACAATAATGGTATCTTTTCATCCCATATCAAGCTTTCATTTATGTCCAGATGAAGTTCAAATATCTTTTTTTGTGTTTAAAATTTTCCGTCTCAAAACAAAATAAACTTCATCTCTAATATCAAAATTTTAAGTCAGAGGACTTCACTCTTGAATTCTATTAATCATATAAGAAGAAATAATGTCAATAATAAATCTATTCAAAGAAAATAATATCACTTGAACAAAAATACAAGTTGACATTTGAATAACCATAATTATCTGGGTTCTGATAAAACCAAGGGAGACAGTTAGAAATTGACAGAAGATAATGTTTTAAGACATGGAATATTGAAATACATGTGCAGGATAACTTTGACCAAAAATTTGAAAGAGGGCTTCTAGTGCCTGGTGTCAGGATTTTTGTTTGTCTGTGATTATTGTAGGGAGCAATGTCTGCACTGATGAAGAAGTATAATTTAAACTATATATCCATTTTATGTAGACATATGCATCTGTTCATTTTTCAAAATATATATTAGTTCTTTATGCCCTTTTCTTCCTCCAAGCTATCACATCTACCCCTCCTTGATCTTTGCTCTTGCTCAAATTCATGGCCTCTTTTTAAGTTGTTTTACACACACACACACACACACACACAGACACACACACACACACACACACAAACACACACAAGCGCACACAAGCACACACACTCCTAAATATATAAGCGAAACCTGCTCATTCTGTACAGTTCTACTTGTATATATGCCTTCATAGTTTACCCACTGGTATTAGAGAGTTAATTTCAGTACTCACTATGGTTGAGCCAAAACCCAAACAGATATTTTAAAAACTATGGAATAAATGTGGCCAAAAGAGCATGTACTACTACCCAACATCCTTATGTAAGAGAAAATATGCATAAACATGTAACAAGACTCTATTTCATCTCTATGCAAGAATAAGTATTAATAATAACCATAGCAATCATGACAGACATGTAGAGAAAACAGTCACCTTGAATGTTGTATTCATTGGATGTAAAGAGGTCTCAGCAATATTCAAAATAATTTATTGGTATCTTTATGAATCGAGCATGTGACTATTGTTTAAAATAGCAATTTTACTCAAGAGAATTCTTCCAACCAAAGTACAGACATCCATTTTCACAAAGCCTGGAGGTCAACAGCCTCCTTTCTCTCGTAAGATTCCCAGTTTTATAACCAGACTTTAATATGCAATCTAATCTACTCACAGCTCCTTGTAATAGAAGGCTATTTACGATGCATATGATTTGTACAGCTATTTGAAGTAAATCTTTTCAGCTATAAAGCAAACTGATAATTCTTGTTCATATAGATATTTGCTGAAACTGTTTAGAATGGGTAGATTCTGGGGACATAACAGCCTAAATTTTTGTCAAATTATACTTTCTGTATCTAAGAAGTTAAAGATGACGTAGAAGAATTTTCATTTAGTGTTTTATCATTTGAAAACACATTTAATATCTTTACTGTAAGAGCTAATATTAAAACAACACAAATGCTCATTAATTGGTAAATGTGTGAAAACTGACAAGTATCTAAATAATCTAGAAAATTAAAAAATCATGAGAAAAAACAGAAGGTGGATAACAATTTTTTTGATCATTGCATGTTTTATTTTTTGCTCTCTTTCCAGAGTTCTTCACCCCATACTTCTTCCTCTTTGTCTCTGAGAGGGTACGCACCTCCTAGGGGCATCCTCCATATATGGGCCATCAACTCTTTACAGGATTAAGCACTTCCTTTCTCACTGAGGCCAGACAGGGCTGTCCTCTACTACATATGTGTCAGGGGCCTCAGACCAGCTCATGCATGCTCTTTGTTTGGTGGCTTAGTAAGAGACAAACCCCTTCCATCCATCCCCAAATATAGAAATTCCAATTATTTTAAATTCAACAAAACAGACATTAGTCATGAAGAAAGTAGAACAATTTGTTTCTGAAGTCTGGAGAAAACAGTTGAATAAACTAAAGGAAATATCTTAGATTCAACAGCAAATATTGTGATTGAACAAAATGAGCAAAACCACTTCCTTAATGAAAGTTTTTAGTCAGTATAAAAGATAATAAAAATATAATAAATCAAGTTTTAAGAGAGTATGTATTTTAGGAGTCCAGTTTTCCTTGTGCCTTAACATAAATAAAGACAAATTGATCACTACCTTATCATGGTGTGGAGCAAACTCCATTAAGAAAGAATAAATTAGTATAGATATTTTTTGAAAGGAAACAGTACCTTCTCCGTGGTTAATATTATCATACTTGAAATTAGTCAAGCCTTCTGTTCTTTGGTTAGAAGGAAAGCCACCTTCATGTAAAGTGGCAAAAAGGGGTGGGGTTCAGAGGAAATGATAATAAAATAAAGAGTACTGAAAATATGAAAATAAGACAGACATTTGAAATACACAAAGAATTCAAAGAGCAGAAAAGATACACCACATGTTAAGATAAACAAAGTTTCAGCTACATGCTGCATGGTATGTAAGTGAAGCTGAACTATCCTTACAGAAGTTTATGTTCTCCACACTGATACCAAAGCCAACTTTCAAGATCAGACTGTTAATAAAAATACATCACTAAAAACTGCAAGATATATCTAAAGAAACCCACTGATAACCTAAAGTAACAGTGTTTTTGCAAGAACTATGCAATATAAAAGCCAATATGACAATTCCAAAGGACTGCAGTTCCTTAGTTACTTGATTACCAAACTCAAAGATGCTGATATAAGTAGAAGATCTCATTAAAAAATGTCAAAAGATATTCTCAAACCAGGAATATTGAATGTCCAAGAAGCACTTAAAAAATGTTCAATGTCCTTAGTCATCAGGGAAATGAAAATCAAAATGATCCTGAGATTCCACATTGCATCTATCAGAATGGCTGAGATAACAAACTCAAGCAATAGCACATGTTGGTAAGGGTATGGAGTAAGTGGAATATTCCCCCACTGCTGGTGGGAGTGCAAATTTGTATAACCAATCTGGAAATCATCCTGAAAGTTTCTCAGAAAACTGGGAATAGTTCCACTTGAAAACCCAGATATACCACTCCTAGACATATAACCAAAAGAAGCCCCATCATACCAAAGGACGTGTGCTCCACTATATTCAAACAAGCTTTATTTGTAGTAGACAAGAAACTGGAAACAACTCAGATGTCCCTCTCCCAAAGAATTGGATGCAGAAAATGTAGTTCATTTACACAATGAAATACTATTCAGCTATTAAAAACAAGGTCATTGTGAGTTTTTCAAGCAAATAGATGGAGCTAGAAAACACTATCCTGAGTGGGGTAACTCAGTCCCAAAAGGTTATGCATGATATGTATTCACTGAGAAGTGGATATTAACCATAAAATGCAGGATACCCACACTACACAGACCTAAAGAAGATATACAAGAAAAATGGCACAAGTGAGGATGCTTAAATCTCACTAGAAGGGAGGATAAAATAGTCATAGGAGAAAGATGGAGGGAGGGAACTGGGTGGGAGAGGGGAGGATATTAGAGCAGAGTCGAGGACTCAGGATTAGGTATGGAGAGGTACAAGAGAATGTGGCAGAGTGTCAGGAGAATGAATGGAAACTGGTGACTGGCAGGGCTTCTCTAGAATGTGCTATAGACCTTGGATGAGGGAATTTTTCAGGAGTTTATGGGAGTGACTTTAGCTGAGACTCAGAGCAGTGAAAATACATAACTTGAAGTGGCCACAACACCCAGTGAAAGGATAAGGACACCAACCCAACCATACTTTTGACTCAAAATTTGTCCTATCTATAGGAAATGTAGGGACAAACATGGAGCAGAGACGAAGAGAATACAAAATAATAAATGGTCCAACTTGAGAACCATCCCATGGGCGAGCACCAGTCAATGACACTATTGACGATAACTCTGCTATGCTTTTAGACAGGAGCCTAGCATAAATGCCTGCTGTGAGGCCCCACTCAGCAACTGATTGAAAAAAGTCATGTAGGAACATTGAATGGTGCTCAGAGAGTCTTATTGAAGAGTTGGGGGAAGGACTGAGGGACCCAGAGGTGATAGGAACTACACAGGAAGATAAACAGAGTCAACTAACATGGACCCATGAGGCTCCCAGAGACTAAATCACCAACCAAAGAGCATACATAGAGAAACATATGAAAATTTATTTTAGTTCCGATAGTATACCTACTTTGCTCTGATACTGTATTTTCCAGTAACATCAAAACAAAACAAACAAAAAAACAAAACAAAACCAAAAACAAAACAAAACATTGTACTTAAAAAGTCTTACTGACATTACTGCACAAAATTGTACTTGACAAGAGGACATGAATGAACATTGTAAACTGGGGGAAAAAAATCTCAAAAAATGAGAAACAAACAGAAACAGGGAGAAAAATCTATAGAAAAGTGGAGTGATGGGTGGAGAACCATACTCATTCTGTGCAAATACATGCCTTGGGCTGAGCACTTAGTATTCCCCTTGGCCCAGGCTTGGAAATTTCTATCCTGCACAGAATCTAGTTCCAAGCTGACTGAATCAATCTACCTTTTCTCAGCTTTGACTGAATTTTTCAGCTTGGTCTCAGAGTAACTTTGGCAATATATTCTGTTATGGATGTTTCTCACTCTCTGGCTAGTTGTGTCTTCATCTGTGTCTGGCTTGTTCTTTCTGTAAATTCTCCCTGTAAAATTATCCCAGTAAAACGACCATACACACCTGCCCCCCAGCACACACAACACCACACCTTTTTCTCCCTATGTAGCCCGTTTTTCCTCTGCTATTCCCTGCTGTGAGTTGTGCATATCTAACTCATTCTGTTAAGTTTTTCTCTGATCCTTCTCTTTGTCTGCCCCTCAATTAAATGTCACTTTTAAGCATAGTTATTTACTTCTTTAAGCCAACATTTCCTTTATTTTAAAGAATTACAGTTGTCCCACTGGAGGAGTTAGAGGAAGGACTGAAGGAGCTGAAGGGGTTTTGCAGCCCCATAGAAAGAACAACAATATCAACTAACCAGACCTCCCCAGAGCTCTCAGGGACTAAACCACCAACCAAAGGATATACATGGAGGGACCCATGGTCCCAGCTGCATATGTAGAAGAGGATTGCCTTATCTGGCATCAATGGGAGGGGAGGCCCTTGCTCCTGTGAAGGCTTGATGCCCGAGCATAGGGAAATGCTAGGGTTTTGAGGTGGAATTGAGTGGGTGGGGGAGTACCCTCACAGTGGCAAGGGGAGGGAGAGGGGAGAGGGGTTTATGGAGGGCAAACTGGGAAGAGGGATAACATTTGAAATGTAAAAAAATAAAATAACCAATTTAAAAAAATAATTGCCGTTGTATACTAAGACATTGCGTACTTCAGCTATATCATACTGTAATCCCCTGCATTTCTGTATTCCAGATGGATCATATCTATGGATATTATCCATTGCCAGAGCATCCATATTGATGGATTAGAATTCTTCTATAGGAAAGAGTGTTAAGAAATGTTGTCATGTGTACATAGCATAGCATGGATATCACACTCATGAACTCATATCAGGTTTGATTATCTTGCAAAAGAATTCTTACAATGGAGCAAGTCACCCAAAATTTCAGTATAGACAGAGTATGGAGGAGATGATATCCAGAAGCCATCATTTACTGAGGATCTATTGATGGTTGCTACTTACAACCAGAATAGGGAAGGAAGGACCCTATTCTGAGGATGTGCTCAGCCGTAGCACTTTCATGCTCTAGTGGGCACCCCATGCCATGACTCAATAGGCAAAATTATTTTGACATAATAGGTTATTAAAAGTAAAAGATATGAAGTTAGAACATATTGAGGTAGATATGGTGGTAATTAGAGGGTGGTAATGGGAAACATCATCTTATTTCAATGTATATGTGTATTAAGTTGTTACAACAAAAGTGAAAAATTACACCAATAGACTTGATTAGAAGGAAGAAATGCCACAAATGCAGGACAAAACTAGTAATATATTATGTTTAGATATTCACCAATAAGATTTTTAAAAGTATAACTACCTGGTAAAAGAACTCAGACAGAGAGTTAATGCTTAGCCTTAATCTAAACATTGACATGATAGAAGGAGTTGAAGGTGAGGCGTTAAAAAATAAATAAAATAAACAAATAAACCATCACTATGGTAAGCCTGCAGGAAAAGTTGCAAAATACTGACAAGGGATAGGTATTAAACTCAAGAAGTCTTTAGGTCATCAGTAAATATCAGAAGAACCATACCATAAAAAGATGTCAAAACTCAAAACATAAGGAATGAAGAAATAAGATCCATACAGTGTCTGATATTTTCATCTTTTTAAATAAATATTTTATTTATTTACATTGAAAATGTTATCCCCTTTCCCAATTTTCCCTCTAGAGACCCCCTATCCCCTCTCTTCATGCTTCTGTGAGGTTGTTCCCTCACCCACCCACCCACTCCTACCTTACGACCCTGGCATCCCCTACACTGCAGCATCCAGCATTTATAGGAAAAGGGGCTTTTCTTCCAATTGATGGCAGGCAAGGTCATCCTCTGTTACATATGCAGCTGGAACCATGGGTTGCTACATGCATACTCTTTGATTGGTGGTTTAGTCCCTGGGAGCTCTGCGGTGGTGGTGGTGGGGGGAATCCTGTTTGGTTGCTATTGTTCTTTGTACAGGGTTGCAAAACCCTTCTGCTCCATCAGTCCTTTCTCAAATTCCTCCATTGAAGACCCTGTACTCAGTCCAAAGAGTGGCTGTGAGCAACTGCCTCTGTATTTGTCAGACTCTGGCAGATCCTCTCAGGAGAAAGCTATATCAGGCTCCTGTCAGCAAGCACTTCTTGGCATCCACAGTAGTGTTTGGGTTTGGTGTCTGTATAGGGGATGGCTCCCCAGGTGGGGCAGTCTCTGGATGGCCTTTCCTTCAGTCTCTACTCCAAAGTTTGTACCCATTTTTTTTTTTTTAAGACAAGAGCAATTCTGGGTTAAAATTTTGGAGATGAGTGTGTGTCCTCATCCCCCAATTGGAGGCCTTGCCTAACCTCTGGATATGGTCTCTACAGACTCTCCTTCTCCTTTGTTGGGAATTTCAGCTAATATCATCCTAGTTGGGTCCTGGAAGCCTCTTGCTTTCCCGGCATCTGGGTCTTGCTGTGGGTTATTCTAGTTCCCCATTCACCATTGCTACACACCTCTGGTCAAATTCCTGTTTATCTATATTTCATCCCCATCTCCTCCCATACCTGATTGTGCCATCCTTTCCCCCATCCTCCTTCTCTCTTCTTCCCACCCTCTCCCTCCCATAAGTATTTTGTCTCTCCTTGTAAGAAGGACTGAAGCATCCAAACTTTGGTCTTCCTTTTTGTTTAGCTTCATATGGTCTGTGCATTGTATCTTGGGGATTCCAAGCATTTGGGCTAATATCCACTTATCAGTGAGTGCATACCATGTGTGTTCTTTTGTGACTGGGTTATCTCACTCAGGATGATATTTTCTAGTTCCATCCGTTCACCTACGGTTTTCAGAAGTCATTGTTTTTAATCGTTGAGTAGCATTCCGTTGTGTAGTGTATCTATTCCTCTGTTGAGGGACATTTGGTTTGTTTCAGCTTCCTGTCTATTATAAATAAGGCTGTTATAAACATAGTGGATCACGTGTTCTTGTTATATGTTTGAACATCTTTTGAGTATATGCCTAGGAGTGGTATAGCTGGTTCCTTATGTAGTACCATGTCCAATTTTCTGTGGAACCTCTAGACAGATTGTCAGAGTGGTAATACCATCTTGCAATCCCACCAACAAGGGAAGAATGTTCCTCTTTCTCCACATCTTTGCCAGAATTTCCTGTCACCTGCATTTTTGATATTAGCCATTCTGATTGGTGAGTGGTGGAATCTCAGAGACGTTTTGATTTGCATTTCCTTGATGACTAAGGATGTTGAACATTTCTTTAGGTTCTTCTCAGCCATTCAATATTCCTCAATTGAGAACTCTCTGTTTTGCTCTCTAGCCCACTTTTTAAAATAGGGTTATTTGGTTCTCTTGAGTCTAACTTCTTGAGTTCTTTGGATACTATCCCTCTATTGGATGCAGGATTGGTAAAGATCTTTTTCCAGTCTGGTGGCTGTCATTTTGTTCTACAGTGTCCTTTGCCTTACAGAAGCTTTGCAATTTTATGAGGTACAATTTGTCTATTGTTAATATTAGAGCATAAACCATTGGTGTTCTGTTCAGGAAATTTCCCCCTGTGCCCATGTGCTTGAGACTTGTTCCCACTTTCTCATCTATTAGATTCAGTGTATATGGTTTTATGTGGAGGTCCTTGATCTATTGGACTTGAGCTTTGTACAAGGAGATAAGAATGGATCAATTTGCATTGTTCTACATGCTGCCAGTTGAGCCAGCATAATTTGTTGAAAATGCTGTCTTCTTTCCACTGTATGGTTTTGGCTCCTTTGTCAAATATCAGCTGTCCATATGAGGGGGTTCATTTCTGGGGCTTCAATTCTATTCTCCTGTTCTACCTGCCTTTCTCTGTACCAATATCATAGCAGTTTTTAGTCACGATTGCTCTGTAATTCAGGTTTAGGTCAGGGATAGTGATTTCTCCAGTAGTTCTTTTATTGTTCAGAATAGTTTTCACTATCCTGAGTTTTTGGTTATTCCAAATAACTTTGCAAATTGCTCTTTCTAACTCTATGAAGAATTTAGTTGGAGTTTCAATGGAGATTGCACTGAATCTGTAGATTGCTTCTGTCAAGATGGCCATTTTTACTATATTAATCTTGCAAATCCATGAGTATGGGAGATCTTTCCGTCTTCTGAGATCTTCTTTGGTTTCTTTTTTTTTTTCAGAGACTTGAAGTTCTGGTTATACAGATCTTTCACTTGCTTGGTTAGAACCACACCACGATATTTTATATTATTTGTGACTATTGTCAAGGGTGTTGTTTTCCTAATTTCTTTCTCAGCCTGTTTATCCTTTGAGTAGAGGAAAGCTACTGATTTGTAAGTTAATCATATATCCAGTCTCTTTGCTGAAGTTGTTTACCACGTTTAGGAGTTCTCTTGTGGAATTTCTGGGACCACTTAAGTATGCTATCATATCATCTACAAATAGTGATATTTTGACTTTTCCTTTCCAATTTTCAGACCATTGAACTCTTTTGTTGTATAATTATTCTGCCTAGGACTTCAAGTAATATATTGAATAATATATTGGGAGAGCGTGGGCAGACTTGTCTACTCCTTTCTTTTTATTTTAAATTTATTTATTTATTTATTTATTTATTTATTTAATACATTTTATTAGGTATTTTCCTCATTTACATTTCTAATGCTATCCCAAAAGTCCCCCATACCCTCCCACCCACTCCCCTACCCACCCATTCTCCGCTTTTTGGCCTTGGTGTTCCCCTGTACTGGGGCATATAAAGTGTGCAAGTCCAATGGGCCTCTCTTTCCAGTGATGGCCGACTAGGCCCTCTTTTGATACATATGCAGCTGGAGTCAAGAGTTCCGGGGTACTGGTTAGTTCATAATGTTGTTCCACCTATAGGTTTGCAGATCCCTTTAGCTTCTTGGGTACTTTCTCTAGCTCCTCCATTGGGGGCCCTGTTATCCATCCAATAGCTGACTGTGAGCATCCACTTCTGTGTTTGCTAGGCCCCAGCCTAGTCTCATAAAACACAGCTATATTTGGGTCCTTTCAGCAAAATCTTGCTAGTATATGCAATGGTGTAAGCATTTGGAAGATGATTATGGGATGGAAACCTGGATATGGCAGGCTCTAGAGGGTCCATCCTTTTGATAAAGCTCCAAACGTTGTCTCTGTAACTCCTTCCATTGGTGTTTTGTTCCCATTTCTAAGAAGGGGCAAAGTGTCCACACTTTGGTCTTCGTTCTTCTTGAGTTTCATGCGTTTAGCAAATTGTATCTTATATCTTGGGTATCCTAAGTTTCTGGGCTAATATCCACTAATCAGTGAGTATATATTGTGTAAGATCCTTTGTAGTTGGGTTACCTCACGCAGAATGATACCCTCCAGGCCCATCCATTTGCCTAGGAATTTTGTAAATTGATTCTTTTTACACAATTTACTCCATTGTGTAAATGTACCACATTTTCGGTATCCATTCTTCTGTTGAGGGGCATCTGGGTTCTTTCCAGCTTCTGGCTATTATAAATAAGGCTGCTATGAACATAGTGGAGCATGTGTCATTCTTACTGATTGGAACGTCTTCTGGATATATGCCCAAGTGAAGTATTGCAGGATCCTCCAGTAGTACTATATCCAGTTTTCTGAGGAACGTCCAGACTGACTTCCAGAGTGGTTGTACAAGCTTGCAATCCCACCAATAATGGAGGAGTTTTCCTTTTTCTCCACATCCTCACCAGCATCTGTTGTCACCTGAAATTTTGATCTTAGCCATTCTGACTGGTGTGAGGTGGAATCTCAAGGTTGTTTTGATTTGCATTTCCCTGATGATTAAGGATGCTGAACATTTTTTCAGGTGCTTCTCAGCCATTCAGTATTCCTCAGGTGAGAATTCTTTGTTTAGCTCTGAGCCCCATTTTTAATGGGGTTATTTGATTTTCTGGAGTCCACCTTCTTGAGTTCTTTATATATATTGGATATTAGTCCCCTATCTGATTTAGGATAGGTAAAGATCCTTTCCCAATCTGTTGGTGGTCTCTTTGTCTTATTGACAGTGTCTTTTGCCTTGCAGAAACTTTGCAGTTTCATGAGGTCCCATTTGTCAATTCTCGGTCTTACAGCACAAGCCATTGCTGTGCTATTCAGGAATTTTCCCCCTGTGCCCATATCTTCCAGGCTTTTCCCCACTTTCTCCTCTATAAGTTTCAGTGTCTCTGGTATTATGTGAAGTTCCTTGATCCTCTTAGATTTGACCTTAGTACAAGGAGATAAGTATGGATCCATTCGCATTCTTCTACATGATAACAACCAGTTGTGCCAGCACCAATTGTTGAAAATGCTGTCTTTCTTCCACTGGATGGTTTTAGCTCCCTTGTCGAAGATCAAGTGACCATAGGTGTGTGGGTTCATTTCTGGGTCTTCAATTCTATTCCATTGGTCTACTTGTCTGTCTCTATACCAGTACCATGCAGTTTTTATCACAATTGCTCTGTAGTACAGCTTTAGGTCAGGCTTGGTGATTCCATGGTTCTTTTATCCTTGAGAAGAGTTTTTGCTATCCTAGGTTTTTTTTTTTTTTTTTTTTATACCAGATGAATTTGCCGATTGCCCTTTCTAAATCATTGAAGAATTGAATTGGAATTTTGATAGGGATTGCATTGAATCTGTTAATTGCTTTTGGCAAGATAGCCATTTTTCCTATATTGATGCTGCCAATCCATGAGCATTGGAGATCTTTCTATCTTCTGAGATCTTCTATAATTTCTTTCTTCAGAGACTTGAAAATCTTATCATACAGATCTTTCACTTCCTTAGTTAGAGTCACACCAAGGTATTTTATATTATTTGTGACTATTGAGAAGGGTGTTGTTTCCCTAATTTCTTTCTCAGCCTGCTTATTCTTTGTGTAGAGAAAGGCCATTGACTTGTTTGAGTTAATTTTATATCCAGTACTTCACTGAAGCTGTTTATCAGGTTTAGCAGTTCTCTGGTGGAATTTTTAGGGTCACTTATATATACTAACATATCAACTGCAAAAAGTGATATTTTGACTTCATCTTTTCCAATATGTATCACCTTGATCTCCTCTTGTTTTCGAATGGCTCTGGTTAGGACTTCAAGTACTATGTTGAATAGTTAGGGAAAAAGTGGGCCGCCTTGTCTAGTCCCTGATTTTAGTGGGATTGCTTCCAGCTTCTCACCATTTACTTTGATGTTGTCCACTGGTTTGCTGTAGATTGCTTTTATCATGTTTAGGTATGGGCCTTGAATTCCTGATCTTTCCAAGACTTTTATCATGAATGGGTGTTGGATTTTGCCAAATGCTTTTTCTGCATCTAAAGAGATGATCATGTGGTTTTTGTCTTTGAGTTTGTTTATATACTGGATTTCGTTGATGGATTTCCATATATTGAACCACCCGTGCACCCCTGGGATGAAACCTACTTGGTCAGGATGGATGATTGTTTTGATGTGTTCTTGGATTTTGGTTAGCTAGAACTTTATTGAGGATTTTCGCATTGATATTCATAAGGGAAATTGGTCTGAAGTTCTCTATCTTTGTTGTGTCTTTTTGTGGCTTAGGTATCAGAGTAATTGTGGCTTCATAGAATGAGTTGGGTAGAGTACCTTCTACTTCTATTTTGTGGAATAGTTTGTGAAGAACTGGGATTAGATCTTCTTTGAAGGTCTGATAGAACTCTGCACTAAACCCATCTGTTCCTGGGCTTTTTTGGTTGGGAGATTATTAATGAGTGCTTTTATTTCTTTAGGGGATATAGGACTGTTTAGATCATTAACCTGATCTTGATTCAACTTTGGTACCTGGTATCTGTCTAGAAACTTGTCCATTTCATCCAGGTTCTCCAGTTTTGTTGAGTATAGCCTTTTGTAGAAGGATCTGATGGTGTTTTGGATTTCTTCAGGATCTGTCGTTATGTCTCCCTTTTCATTTCTGATTTTGTTAATTAGAATGCTTTCCCTGTGCCCTCTAGTGAGTCTGGCTAAGGGTTTATCTATCCTGTTGATATTCTCAAAGAACCAGCTCCGTTTTTGGTTTATTCTTTGAATAGTTCTTGTTTCCACTTGGTTGATTTTGTCCCTGAGTTTGATTATTTCCTGCCATCTACTTCTCTTGGGTGAATTTGCTTCCTTTTTGTTCTAGAGCTTTTAGGTGTGTTGTCAAGCTTCTAATGTGTACTCTCTCTAGTTTATTTTTGGACTCACAGCTATGAGTTTTTCTCTTAGAAGTGCATTTATTGTGTCCCATAAATTCGGGTATTTTGTGGCTTCATTTTCATTAAAATCCAAAACGTCCTCAATTTCTTTTTTTATTCCTTCCTTGAACAAAATATCATTGAGAAGAGTGTTGTTCAGTTTCCACATGAATTTTGGCTTTCTATTATTTATTTTGTTATTGAAGATAAGCCTTAGTCAATGGTGATCTGATAGGATGCATGGGACAATTTCAATATTTTTGTATCTGTTGAGGCTTGTTTTGTGACCAATTATGTTGTCAGTTTTGGAGAATTTACCATGAGGTCCTGAAAAGAATGTATATCCTTTTGTTTTAGGATAAAATGTTCTGTAGATATCTGTTAGATCCATTTGTTTCATAACTTCTGTTAGTTTCACTATGTCCCTGTTTAGTTTCTGTTTCCATGATCTGTCCATTGGTGAAAGTGGTGTGTTGAAGTCCCCCACTATTATTGTGTGAGGTGCAATGTGTGCTTTAAGCTTTATTAAAGTTTCTTTAATGAATGTGGCTGCCCTTGTATTTGGGGCATAGATATTCAGAATTGAGAGTTCCTCTTGGAAGATTTTACATTTGATGAGTATGAAGTGCCCCTCCTTGTCTTTTTTGATGACCTTGGGTTCGAAGTCGATTTTATTAGATATTAGAATGGCTACTCCAGCTTGTTTCTTCAGACCATTCGATTGAAAAATTGTTTTCCAGCCTTTCATTCTGAGGTAGTGTCCATCTTTTTCCCTGAGATGTGTTTCCTGTAAGCAGTAAAATGTTGTGTCCTGTTTGTGTAGCCAGTCTATTAGTCTATGTCTTTTTATTGGGGAGTTGAGTCCATTGATATTAAGAGATATTAAGGAAAAGTAATTGTTGCTTTCTATTATTTTTGTTGTTAAAGTTCGCATTCTGTTCTTGTGGTTGTTTTGTTTTAGGTTTGTTGAGGGATTACCTTCTTGCTTTTTCTAGTACATGGTTTCCACCATTGTATTGTTTTTTTTCTGTTTGTTTTTTGTTTTTTTTTTTTTTTTTGTTTTGTTTTGTTTTGTTTTGTTTTGTTTTGTTTTGTTTTTCTGTTATTATCCTTTGAAGGGCTGGATTCCTGGAAAGACAATGTGTGAATTTGTTTCTGTCATGGAATACTTTTGTTTCTCCATCTAAGGTTATTGAAAGTTTGGCTGGGTATAGTATTCTGGGTTGGCATTTGTGTTCTCTTAGTGTCTGTATAACATCTGTCCAAGCTCTTCTTGCTTTCATTGTCTCTGGTTAAAAATCTCGTGTAATTCTGATAGGCCTGCCTTTATATGTCACTTGACCTTTCTCCCGTATGCTTTTAATATTCTATCTTTATTTAGTATATTTGTTTTGATTATTATGTGTCGGGAGGAATTTCTTTTCCGGTCCAGTCTATTTGTAGTTCTGTAGGCTTATTGTATGTTCATGGGCATCTCTTTCTTTAGGTTTGGGAAGTTTTCTTCTGTAATTTTGTTGAAGATATTTGCCGGTTCTTTGAGTTGAAAATCTTCATTCTCATCTACTCCTATTATCCATACGTTTGGTCTTCTCATTGTGTCCTGAATTTCCTGGATGTTTTGAGTTAGGATCTTTTTGCATTTTGTATTTTCTTTGATTGTTGTGCCGATGTTCTCTATGGAATCTTCTGCACCTGAGATTCTCTCTTCCATCTCTTGTATTCTGTTACTGATGCTTGCATCTATGGTTTCAGATTCCTTTCCTAGGGTTTCTATCTCCAGTGTTGCCTCACTTTGGGTTTTCTTTATTGTGTCTACTTCCCTTTTTAGGTCTTGGATGGTTTTATTCAATTCCATCACCTGTTGGTCATGTTTTCCTGTAATTCTTTAAGGGATTTTTGTGCTTCCTCTTTAAGATCTTCTACCAGTTTAGCAGTGTTCTCCTGTATTTCTTTGAGTGAATTATTAAGGTCCTTCTTGATGTCCTCTATCATCATCATTAAATATTCTTTTAGATCCAGGTCTAGCTTTTCGGGTGTGTTGGGGTGCCCTGGACTGGGTGAGGTGGGAGTGCTGGGTTCTGGTGATGGTGAGTGGTCTTTTTTTCTGTTAGTAAGATTCTTATGTTTACCTTTTGCCATCTGATAATCTCTGCAGTTAGTTGATTTAGTTGTCTCTAGTTAGAGCTTGTTCCTCAGGTGATTCTGTTAGCCTCTATCAGCAGACCTGGGAGACTAGATCTCTCCTCTGAGTTTCAGTGGTTAGAGAACTCTCTGCAGGCAATCTCTCCTCTTACAGGGAAGGTGCACAGATATCTGGCATTAGGACCTCCCTCCTGGCTGAAGATGAAGGCCCAAAACAGGACCTATCCCACGGCTGAATTGCTTTGGCCTTTCCCAGAAGCTGTTAGCTTCTGTATTCTATACTTTCACCTGTGCAGAATACTCTCGGCAGGGTCCTGGAACCAAGAAGTCTGCTGCAGATGCTCAGGCAAAGTGCTCCCGGGCTGGGCGGACCCCTATCCTCTAGCCAGGAAGTGTCTGGATGTCTGGGGCCTGAGCTGAATACTCTTGGTGGGTTCCCGGAACCAAGATGTCTGCTGCCAATGCTCAGGCAAAGCGCTCCCGGGCTGGGTGGACCCCTATCCTCTGACCAGGAAAGTGGCCGGATGTCTGGGGCCTGTGCAAAATACTCTCCGCAGGGTCCCGGAACCAAACTACTCCTTTCTTTTAGTAGGATTGCTTCAAGTTTCTCTCCATTTAATTTGGTGTTAACTACTGGTTTGCTCTATATAGCTTTTACTATGTTTTCAAGACATTCAGCAAACAAACTATTTCAACAATAATGAAGAAAAAGAAAAAATATATACAAATAAGCAACTCAATTACAGGTGTTAATAAAGGGTCTCAGTGATCATCATTAGTCTAGCAATTTCAATGTACCTATTAGGAGATGAGGAATGGCTGAGAAGATTAAAATCTAGATTCAGGCCAGGCAGTGGTGCACATACCTTTAATTCCAGCACTTGGGAGGCAGAGGCAGGCAGATTTCTAGGTTCAAGTCCAGCCTGGTCTACAGAGTGAGTTCCAGGACAACCAGGGTTACCAAGAGAAACCCTGTCTCAAAAAAAAAGATATAAACAAACAAACAAAAATAAACCTCAAGATTCAGCCCATTTGTGTCACAGAAATATAGTTTGGTAAAGACCAACAGACTCAGAGACACAGAATATTGATGCATAGAGCAAATAGGGTTCAACATGGCCTAATTATTTTGATATCTAATACAGAATAACTGAAACTCAAGAAACAATAAAAGGGACATCAAGATGGATTCATGTGTAAGAATTCTTGGCACAATGTCTGGTTTCCTGAGACTAATTTCCTAGGATTTGCCTCATGGAGTAAGTAAATCATTTCCTATATGATTCTAAAACATCCAAGTATGTACCATGGATCTTATGACACTCTAAATAAATGTAATACAATTTACATATATAATTAATGCAATTATATTCACCAAACATTGAAATTTCATATTATATAAATAAGTTTAAGGGATATAAAAATCAAAAATACCTTGAGTAAACCACAATGTGTGATGACAATATTAACTGATTTCGGTGTTCTAGCCTTAGCTTTTTTTTTTAATTAGATATTTTCTACATTTATATTTCCAGTGATATCCCAAAAGTCCCCCATGACACCCCCCCCCACTTCCATACCTACCCACTCCCACTTCTTGGCCCTGGTGTTCCCCTGTACTGAGGCATATAAAGGTTGCAAGACCAATGGGCCTCTCTTTCCACTGATGGCCGACTAGGCCATCTTCTGATACATATGCAGCTAAAGACACGAGCTTCGGGGTGTACTGGTTAGTTCATATTGTTCCACCTATAGGGTTGCAAACCCCTTTAGCTCCTTGGGTACTTTCTCTAGCTCCTCCATTGGGGGCCCTGTTATCCATCCAATAGCTGACTGTGAGCATCCACTTCTGTGTTTGTTAGGCCCTGGCATAGCCTCACAAGAGACAGCTATATCAGGGTCCTTTCAGCAAAATATTGTTGGTGTATGCAATGGTGTCAGCGTTTGGAGGCTGATTATGGAATGGATCCCCAGGTATGGCAGTCTCTAGATGGTCCGTCCTTTCATCTCAGCTCCAAACTTTGTCTCTGGAACTTCTTCCCTGGGAGTTTGCTCCCAATTCTAAAAAGGGGCAAAGTGTCCACACTTTTGTCTTCTTTCTTCTTGAGTTTCATGTGTTTTGCAAATTGCGTCTTATATCTCAGGTATTCTAAGTTTCTGGGCTAATATCCACTTATCAGTAAAGATCTCATAAGGTGGAAAGATCTCCCATGCTCATGGATGGGCAGGATCAATATAGTAAAAATGGCTATCTTGCCAAAAACAATCTACAGATTCAATGCAATCCTTATCAAAATTCCAACTCAATTCTTCAACGAATTAGAAAGGGCAATCTGTAAATTCATCTGGAATAACAAAAAACAAAAAAACAAAAAAACAAAAAAAAAAAAAAAAAAAAAAAACCAACCAACCAAACAAACAAACAACAAAGAAAACTAGGATGGGCATCTCTTTCTTTAGATTTGGGAAGTTTTCTTCTATAATTTTGTTGAAGATATTTGCTGGTCCTTTGATTTGAAAATCTTCATTCTAATCCACCCCTATTATCCGTAGGTTTGGTCTTCTCATTGTGTCCTGGATTTCCTGGATATTTTGAGTTAGGATCTTTTTGCATTTTCCATTTTCTTTGATTGTTGTGCTGATGTTCTCTATGGAATCTTCTGCACCTGAGATTATCTCTTCCATCTCTTGTATTCTGTTGCTGATGCTCAAATCTATGGTTCCAGATTTCTTTCCTAGGGTTTCTATCTCCAGTGTTGCCTCACTTTGGGTTTTCTTTATTGTGTCTACTTCCCTTTTTAGGTCTAGTATGGTTTTGTTCATTTCCATCACCTGTTTGTATGTTTTTTCCTCTTTTTCTGTAAGGACTTCTAACTGTTTGATTGTGTTTTCCTGTTTTTCTTTAAGGACTTGTAACTCTTTAGCAGTGTTCTCCTGTATTTCTTTAAGTGAGTTATTAAAGTCCTTCTTGATGTCCTCTACCATCATCATGAGATATGCTTTTAAATCTTGGTTAGGTTTTCGGGTGTGTTGGGGTGCCCTGGACTGGGCAAAGTGGGAGTGCTGGGTTCTGATGATGGTGAGTGGTCTTGGTTCCTGTTAGTAAGATTCCTACTTTTATCTTTCGCCATCTGGTAATCTCTGGAGTTAGTTGTTATAGTTGACTCTGTTTAGAGATTGTTCTTCTGGTGATTCTGTTACCGTCTATCAGCAGACCTGGGAGACAGATTCTCTCCTCTGAGTTTCAGTGCTCAGAGCACTCTCTGCTGGCAAGCTCTCTTACAGGGAAGGTGAGCAGATATCTTGTGTTTGGACCTCCTCCTGGCTGAAGAAGAAGGCCCAAAACAGGACCTTTCAGGTCCCAGAAGCTGTCAGCTTCTGTGGTGCAGACTCTCACCTGTGCAGACTAAATTCTTAAGTTAGGTGGAGTCCCGGAACCAAGGTGGAGGCCGCTGCTCCTGAGGCTGAGGCCTTCTGAGCCAGGCAGACACCTGTCCTCTGGTTTCAATGGTGGCTGGCTGTCTATGGCCCACAAAGGATGCTGCCTCATCGGCTCTGTGCCTCAGTATTTATTTTCTTATAAAAGTTAGATTCACCTTCTACTATCTATTCATATACATAAGCATAGTCACTGGAAACATATATTTATTGTATTTTGTCTAGTAATTATTTGTAAATATTATACAATAATACATTCTCAATGTATTGATTAAACATTTTAATTCTAAAATGAATATTTAGGTTAATAGTTTTCTACATATTGTCAGTACCAGAATATTTTATATTTTCTTTTAAAACTAGGAAAAAACTGTTTCATATTTCATAGGAGAGAAATTATCAATTTTCACAGAATTTGAATTATTTAAAATTGGTTTCTTGTTTTCTTTTCCATGCAGACACACACACACAAATTTAAAACCATTTAGTTTTTCTTTTCCAGTTAATTCATGTTTTCTTTTTTTATTTTTATTTTTTAATTTTTTTTATTATTCAAGTTTTTTATTAGACTTTTTCTTCTAACACAGCTATAATACTCATCAGCACATGATTTGTGAGGCTGACTGAACAGTGTAAGCCCTCTTTTAGAAAACTTGTTAGCAATATCTTTGTATAAGATTTTCTGAAGATTTGCTTGTGTCTGTAATGCATACATACAGACAACTATGAAGTAAATCTTATCACATAAACTGTTAGAGTGAATAATCAAAAGGTGTAAACTAATATTTGCATAGATTTATACAATGTGGCCTTATTACATTTTAATGAGAAAATAATCTCAAATGAAAGATCATCTCCCTAAAGCAATATTTATTTTTATTTCAGATTCTCTTCAGTTCAACAAACATTTATTAAGTACTCCCAAAACTAGTTACTGTGCTTGACTGCAGGAATACAAAGATTCCTCTTTCTTAATCTTAAATTCACAGACTGTTTAGAAAGAAGAGAAACAGTAATTTCAACTAAATACAATAAATTAAATAAGAGCTGTAAATAAGGTTCAGTTACCCATTATTTATTAAAAATTGCTTCATTGGACAATAATCTACTTTTTTGTATGGATATTAAAAGCATCTAACTGCCTTGGTGGGAAAATAAATTAATTGCCAATACAACCTAAGTATAATAAAAAGGCTTTCAAACATGAAAGATAGTTCAAGATATGACTTTCATTTTTGGCTCTTTTCATTCTCTCTTTGAGTATATAAAATTATTATGCATGTCATGTGAATATCTTTAAACATAATATTTTGAAGAATAAAATGTTTTGCAAAATGGTTGTGTGAACTTTATAGTAATTACATGTGGCCCTCATCATTTTGATTCTTTTACACAGCTAGTTTTGAAGGCTACGGCTGTGGCACTAGGAAAGGCAGTCAGCCTAGGTCCTTACTGTTTAGGGCATTATCTCAAGATTTTTCTTAAAGTAAATTGTGAAACTAAAAAGACAGAGTTAGTGTGGTTTGTTGATGCTTTTAAAATATTAAACTTTAGAGAAGAAATTAACATGACAAGATGATCCGAGCAAAAGTATTTTTGCAGGCACTACGTGTGGTCATCAGAAGATGAACATAACTGTAAGGTGGCCAGCTAAGGAAGTTTGATTAAAACATGGATCAATAGTTTACATAAGTGATTAAAGTATACTAATAAATAGTAGTACCCCACATAAGAGCTACAAGAATTCATACTGCCATCATACTGAGTGTGGAACCAAGAAAAGAATATTTATATAGACTAGCTGTGTTTTTCTTTTGATTTTTTTTCATAATTGTAAAATTAGGCATAGCACCTTGATTGGAAATTATATATATGCCCAATATTAAACTAGTGAAGAATTCCTCCTTTAATCTCCTGTTATAATTTATGGTTGATAGGAGACTTGTGTATTAAGGTTTTGAGTCAAATGGAAAAAATATTCCTGAAATCTAGATGACTGTTAATTGAAATTTTACAAATTTATTAAATTCGGTAAGGGATCACACTATTATAAATATTTGAGAGTATATCATTATAGCAGCTGAAAAGAAACACTATTTGAACATGAATCATTTTACTTATTTCTGACCCAAAGAAATTTCATACCTTCAGCATGAATATCTTAGTACATACAGGTATAAAAATACACATGGTAACTGAATGCTTGTTGCTAATAAATTACATATTAATAGATTTCAAAATTAGGATTTCCACAAACACTAGTAATACTCTGCTTAATGCACATAAAAAAAGATTAAACCACTGCTTCTTACTGACACCTGTGTTGTCATGCTGTCTTAAGCAGCTTATATATACCTAGAAATGATTGGATATATACAATGGGCTATTTATAAACATTGGACACTACCAGACTTTAATGGTTGATATTATGTGGATAAAAAAAGAAGATATCTTACTATCTGGAACAATATAGACATAGGCAGAGTCACCTATATTTACAATGTACTGAAAAATATGATCATGTACATGTGCAAGCAAAATGTTCTGTGTGCAATAGTTGCCACTCGCTATTCATAAGAAAGACCTTATTTAAAATCAGTCTCTAGACTAGAAAAGAGCAACAAAATAACCAACTTGTATCCATTATTAATAAATTTGATTTCAAGTTGGCTATTTTATTCAGGATTAGTGAAGTAGTAGCTATCATAAAATTAAATTGAGTGTCCATTGCTATAAATCCAACCATAGTTAAGTGTAATGGTTTCTACCTTGAAGTGCTCTATCATCTATACACTTGCTATTTCAGGAGATTGCTATATACTTAACTCTCTTATAGAAACTTGATTTTTAACAAAACAGTAGCAAAATAAAAGCTAGAGCAGAAATAAGTAAGTATCCTATAAATAGTGTTTCATTTGGTACGTACACACAGGGAAAACATCCATACAATTTTAACATAATATACAAAAATATTCTGTGGATTAAAAGTCATAAGTAATCATCTAATTCAGTAACATTTTAGAAAAATTTTTGTTAATAAAAATTCAGGAAAAAGCCGGGCGTGGTGGCGCACGCCTTTAATCCCAGCACTCGGGAGGCAGAGGCAGGCGGATTTCTGAGTTTGAGGCTAGCCTGGTCTACAAAGTAAGTTCCAGGACAGCCAGGGCTATACAGAGAAACCCTGTCTTGAAAAACCAAAAAAAAAAAAAAAAAAAAATGCAGGAAAAATTTTGACAGACATGAAAACAGTATTTTTTTTTTTTAGAATCTTGGCAACTCAATATTTTGCTGAAAATATGTGTTCCTACACTAAGTAGAAGGAAAGAAAAAGAGATAAAGATAGAGGTCTACTTTTGAAAATAAATCTAATGAAGTAATTATAGTTAGAAAAATAGAAGGATTTAAGATGAGTTTCCTTTTTCTTTCTTTCTTTCTTTCTTTCTTTCTTTTTTTTTTTTTTTTTTTAGGTTAGGTAGAAGATACATCAGGATCCAAGGAATTTGAGAAGTAGTGGAATCATCCACACAAATAAGTGTGCTGTTCTTTCTGTCTTTCTGTCATTATAAAGCCTTTGAAAACTGCACTAGAAAGCAATTTACCAGAAGCATTAAAGTATGTAATCAAAAATGCCTAGCTTTTAATTTACAAGAAAACCAACTTTACTATGAATGAAGGAAATCTAGGAATGCCTTAAAACCATTTCAAGATTTATTGGCTACTATTAAATACCTTATAGTAGACATTGCTTTCATTTTAAGATGAAAACAAAAGCAACTAATGTTATAATTAAAGAAAGAACTACACTTTTAAATGGTGTTGACAATAGTGACTTGTCAACTATACACACTATGATGTATGTACTTAAAGGAGGTTGTAGGGAATCACATCAAAATGGTGACAGGCTTTGATATTATTCTATAATGTAACAATGGTATTTAGAAAAAGGAGATTTTTAAAATATTTTCATTTATTCTCTTACATAGCACATCCTGACCATAGATAGCTATCCCTCTTTTCCTCTCAGCCCCATCCCCCTGATAGTTCCCTCATCTTTCTTATTCACTTCTCCATCCCCCCCCCTTTTTTTTTAATTAACAGGCCTCACACAGATTTCAACCAAACATAGCATATTATTTGCAACCAAACATAGCATATTATTTGCAGTAAGACTAGGCACCTGCCTTCATATAAAGTTGGGGCTAGGCAACCCAGTATGCAAAGGGGTACATACTCAAAATAGGAAAAAAAGGGTCTGAGATAGCCCCTAATCCCTATGTTAAGAGTTTCATGAGATAACCTAGCTACACCACTATAAAATATATGCAAAAGGCCTAGGCTAGACCTGTGGAGTAATTCTCATTTTCATTTCATTCTCTGGGAGTCCATCTAAACTAAGGCTAAATGATTTTGTGGGTTTTCTTGTGTTCTGACCACTCTGACTCCTACAATCCTCACCCCCCACCCCTTACACAGAATTCAGAGTTCCATCTTTAAAATTTGGCTGTGGGTCTCTGTATCTCTTTCCATCAATTGGTGGATAAATCCTTTATGATGAAAATTGGACAAGGTAAACATCTATGAGTATAGCAAAATATCATTAGGCATTTTTATTGATTTTTTTTGCATCTTTTATACAAGCCAAATTGTATATCAAATGGTTTGTGGCTAGATAATTTCCTAAAATCCACTTAATTTTCTGGCTACAGGAGATGGCTAGTTCAGGCTCTATATTCCCTGTTGCTAGGTATTTTACTAACAATGATGGTTCAAGAGTAGATACATGAAACTCCTTGGAAAGGGGAAACAGAATAGATATTGGAGATGGATGAGAGCAACATTGAATAGGTACAGGAACAGGAGATATCATATCGGAGGAGGATAGAGGGAAAGAGAACTGAGAGGGACAACAGTCAATGAAGTCATCTTCAGGATAAACTTGTGCAATGAAAACTCCCAAGAATCTATGAGGAGGACTCTAACTAGAACTTTTAAGATATTGATAGGCTAATATGAACATCAGGGCATTAATAATAAATAGTTAAGTGATTCAGTAGAGTGGAATAAAAAATTGGTGACCAATATACTTTATTGCACTAAAACTACACACAAATATACATAAACCAATCTTAATTTCTCGAGGGAATATGAGAGTGTTTTATATTTTTCATCTTTTCCATATGCATTAGTCATTTTGTAAAATTTCATAGATTGCTTATTGCATATTTAAATATTTTATTTTAAGCATAATCCAAAATGTAAAAAGTTATAACTATGGAAGGGGACCAAGTGTGATAACTTTTATTTCTTTGTATTTAGAAAGAGTATAAGGAATGTAATGGTTAATTTTAAACTTCACTAAGTTTGGGAAAGAGGAAAAAAAAAGAGGAGAAAGCAACGTTTTGTTTTTGTGGCTTCTTGTATGTAAATATATTTAATTAAATCCTTCATAAGTGTTCCTCTAAATATTTCATTCAGTCATCAGTTGATCAAAAGTCTTATTACTATTACCTAATTGTTTAAGTATCCCTCTTAGTTTTAAGGATGGCATAACATAGTTTTCACAGAATCCTGCCTCTTTGAAGTTGTATGTCCATTGAAGAAATTTAACAAAAAAAAGAATATTTTGGGACAGTTTACTGAGCACAGTTGTTAATAATGAACTAGAAATATCCATCCACTGTCTGGTGAGAAACAATCCATATCAGAAAATGTTACAAATAAAGCTAGTTTAACAGTGACAGTGAGCAATATTCAGACATATATAAATTTGGGAACTGATGAATAAGTTCTCTGAGAATGCAAATAAAGCCGCTATGAAGTTAACAGAAATAGTGTGTACTGGAAAGCGTTAGTCCGTATAGTGTTTTCACTTGGAAGTTAGGTAGGTGTACTATAATGTAGCCCTTGTCTCAAACAATAAGGAAGGTGAGGACTGAATCTCAAGGCTATGTTCTGATGCCCCGTGTATGCTGTGGCACATATGTGTCCACATATACTCTCTTCCATGATTATGACAATTGTGTGAAAATGAACTCTAAGATAGAAAAGGCTAGATACCTGGAAGCTATTATCAGTATAGTAGGCAAGCAATAGTGGCAAACAATTTAAGTCAGTATTTTATTTTTATATTTTCAAAGCCATGTAGAAAATATCATGAGATTAAATAATTCTAGTTTTCTACCCCTAGGATCTAATGACACAATCTATGTTGCTATTTTATGAAGAGAAGGGGGAGTTATATTGAAAAAGACACAATTTGTTTACAAGGTACTTTTTGGTAATATAACTTCCACTGATCTGAAGGTATTTCTGAGAATACAGATATGATAAGAAGGTCAGGTAATCAGTAATATGGAAGTCAGTAAGAATGAGTCAACCATGCAGTATGAGTAAATATATAGAGGAGAAAAAATCATCTCATATACTTTCATATATAACCTATATTGAGAAGAGAAATATAATAAAAATCAAATCAATTTTGTAGATATTAACATAAAAGAAAATGGGAAATATGCCCCTACGTCTGAAAAGAACCTGTGATTGGGATACAATACAGTATGAAGATGTTTATGGAGATAAAAACAAAAAGAAGGAAACAGAATGTTGGATCTGTTGAAGTAGGAGTTGCCCACAACATGCAGAAAGACCAATAAGCCTACGGTGTCAGACTTGAAACTCGGATTATGATTGTCTTAAGAAACACAAGAAATAGGTTGAGTTGCTAAAAGTTAAAAGCCTTTGTAGGGATTAAAAATAAATAACTTAATATTACAAGCAGGACATGGGGAAAGAAGGCTAAGGTTGATATTTGAAAATAAGAGAGAATCATCCATGAGAAGAGACTCAGAAAGACAAAGGGAAAATAGGATCTAAGAAGAATAAGATCAATGTATAAAAATATTCTCTTTTTTTGTGTGTCCTTAGGGTGGTTGTGACTGGGTGGGCCAGCTGGTGTTGGGCTGCCGTGGGCAACCTATTCAGCCTGAAGAAGCAGAGTCAGGCCACCGAACAGGACACAACCATCTTGCAACTGAAGGAGCAGAGGGACAAGCTGAGGCAGTACCAGAAGAGGGTCATGTAACAGGTGGAGGGGGAACAGGTTCTGGCCAGGCAGCTGCTGCAGGATGGCAAGAAAGAATGCAAAGAAAGCACTCAGGTCAAGCTGTTGCTCAAGAAGAGTACCAGCAGCAAATTGATGAGCTGCTGGCAGGAAGCTTCACCTAGAATGATGAGGATGCCATCCTGGAAGCGCTGAATACAATCACTCAGGATCAAATCTAGTTACTAGAGGTTCCTTCAGAGACCCTCCCTGACATAAACGCAGAAACTCCTTTCAAGGCCAGATACAGGCAGGCAAAGCTGGTGGTAGCTTCATAAACTGGCCTCTGGTAGGGATTCTCTGAGGACTGGTTCAAGGAGCCTTTGGCTGAGAGTCAACCCTGAGACCTCCCAGGAGTCCTGAAGGATTGGACTGTCCAGTGCAGGTGCTGATGGCTGGAGTAGCAGCTTACACGCGAGATGACGTCAGGATGGCATACTGTGTTGTTCGTACTTTAGCCCAGATGCACCCTAGTCTCTTTCTCCTATACTAAGTGGACCTTCGACTAGCCAGACACAGCTTCAGGCAGCTGTGGATACCATGGTGGCCATAGCCCACTACTCCAGGTGCTGTTCTCATGCTAACCCAGCCCGTGTGACCTATGCTCTTTTGTGAGGAGGCGCCTCAGACCTTGAGGCCCCTGTGTTCCTTTCCCTTATCTCTGCTTCTTACATGATCTGATGGGGCTTCAGTTGAGGAGTTCTCACCCTGCCTGGCATCCTGACACCCCTAAGTTTCTCTGCAGAGTAGTGGCAGAAATCCTAGGATACTGGTGTTCTTCAACAGTTTTGGAGCATCTTTTGGTACCTCAGACTTGAGCCTCTTATGTTGGGGGAGTTGGACCGGGGGCCATCCTGCTGAATGGACAAATCTAGGAGCCCGATTTGGGGAGGTCTGTTCACAAAAGAAAGACATGTTGAAGGTGGTAGCAAGACCCTGCTTTAATGGGTATGTACCCCAAGGAGTACTGGACGCCCTAAGCCACCAATGCCCAAGGAGCACAGAACTCGGAAGTGGCTTCCAGAGCCCTATGCTTGTTTGATTACAGACAATCTATGGTCCTCCAGTCTTTGAGGAACAAAGGGTCTTATGTACCCTTAGGATCTGCCAAGAAAGGAAGACATCTCTTCCTTAACCCAAAACAGGTCAGACTCAGTATTAAAGTTGACCCCTGCATGGTCTTTGTCCTCTTAAAAAATTACTTTTAATTGGTTTTTTTGTTTGTTTGTTTGTTGTGTAGTGGGTATATGTGTGTATGTGCACTTATGTTAGAGTGTGCCGAAGGTGGTCACAGGACATTTAGGAGGCAGTTTTCCTCCATCTATCAAGTGGGTTTAGGTGAATAAATCAAAGCATCAGGATTGGAAGCATACCTCTTTACCCCGCCAGCCATTTGGAGAGACTCTCAAATATTTTACATTTTAATTTATGAATCTGATCTGAATCATTAACAGCATGTGTACTCATGAAGTATAGTAAATGAAGAAGAAATAGTAAGTGTGGCTTGCCTATCCTCATATTGTCTAAAGGGTACATTGTAAGAGAAATTATAACTGAATAATCAGGCTTTGTTAGCTTTGTTCGTTATCGTTTGACAAATCAAAACATCTATATGTAGGGGTAGGATCTTGTGAGAGCCACATGCAAATAATGGCTGCTGAGAGAAGGAGAATCAGTATTCTGCAAGGACAAGCAATATGATAGTTATTCTAATTCCTGATTAGTACAAAATACATATTCAAATGAGCAATATTCAATGTAGGAGAGAGAGGAGAGAGAGAGAGAGAGAGAGAGAGAGAGAGAGAGAGAGAGAGAGAGAGAGAGAGAGAGAGAGAGAGAGGGAGGGGAGAGATAGATATTTTCTCTGTGTGCGCATACTCAAATGTGTGTGTAACAAATATTGAAGTAGTCAATATTTTGAGAGGGAGAAGGAGGAATGTTAGTAGTTTAAAGATTAAGAAGGAGGGGTAGATATTATTAAAATAATGTGCTTACTATGAAATTCTAAATTAAATTAAATTAAATTAAAAGAAAACTCTTAGTCATATGTGGCTGTATACAGATAGAATCCTCTGATTCCAAAGTTTGTGGCATGTGGATCTAAAGTTCAAGCCTAAACTCAGCTACATCAAAATATCAAACTAGACTGATTTGGACAAGAACTTTCACAACAGGTATTTTCAGGAAAAATCAAAACAAAACAAAACAAAACAAAAACAAAAAAGTGGTGATGAAGCATAAATCTGTGTTCTCCTCTGTGGTTATCGACAATCCTTCTATTATCAAATTCAGACCCTAGAATTTGGAAGGCAGAATGTCAAGGAACAATTTTGATATTACAGAGCAAACTGAGTCTGGCAACAATGGGGTATGGTGTTGAGAGTGACCTGGGCCAAAAGCTGAGGACTTTTAGCAATTTAATGGTTTTGCTATTCAGGGGTCAAAAGCTGAAGGCTTCTGGGAATTAACTCTGAAGATTGCAGCAGGAGAAAAGAAACTTAGCTACTTGTGTTCTTTTTCTTGGAATTAGGGACACCTGACTGTCAGAGGATCAAAGTTCATTAAATTTTTTAAGCCAAAGAGAAAAGAAAAGAATCATCTGCCTTATGTCTATTATTTTGAAGTCTTATATAGAAAAAACTAGTCAATTATTTATTTTCTCTCCTTGTATCTACAAGAAATTTCCCATTACCATTTTATAACCTTTAGTTACCAAATAGTGGCTTCATTCCTAACCTAGAAGAAAAGTTTTCCATAATCATAAATTTGTTCCAAACCTTTCTTTTTCTAGTGCAATTAGCCAGTGACACATGCAAGTTTACAGAGCTCTATTTGTAGCTTTTATTCTATATGTGGACTTAAGATTACATGTATCAATTTAAGAGTTCTATAAAATCGTTAAAGGAATTATGAAATCGTCAATTTATCTATACAGTATTACTACATGAAAGTATATCTTCATATTGATTCTGCATGAAATTTGGTCAAGAGGATGATTTGACACCTAGGAATCATTAGGCTATGCAATAGGAGCAGGAAAGAAATATCACCAGCAAAAAATAATCCTGGAATGAAGTCTGTGAGGACTCTGCATCTCAGAGCTTACACATTGCAGCCATGTAAAACAGTGGGCCATCTCCAGAAAACTCATAGTCATGTTATCCCATTTGAAATCATTGAAAAACACACTCATGATCTAAATATGCATTTCCTATTCAGTTGTCAGTAATATGTACTCATTCAGATTGGTTGATTTAACAAAAGCCAATGCCAGTGAAATTATTTTTAAACAAATCCACAGGCATCCAACCAGTTTGCAGACAAGTCTTGCTAGAACCTCCACAGAGTCCACTGATACTCTTCTGATAGATTTTAAAAGGAAGTCAATTATTGTTACTTATATTCAAGAATAAAGTTTAAAATTCAAAAGAGAAAAAAAAGAAAAAAAAAAAGAAAATGAGTTGTAGAGACTGGCAGTTCTTTTAATTCCCATAATGAAGCAATTCTTCTGTAGCTGATAATATGAAAGGCTGCTGGATCAGTAATGTTGAAACAGGAGTAAATGCTTTGGGAAGATGTGGTAATAAGTTAATATATGAAAAGTACACGGTGGAATTTTGTAATAGTGAATCTTGAGATGCAGCTGATTTCATATGTCTACTTTTGAAAGTGATTTTCCTTGGTGTACTTTGCATTGTTCTTTCCCCTTGTTACACTTTAACAGTCTAAACACTGTGTAAATGAGGTTTAGAGTGATAAGGTTGTATTACACAGTCATTACTCTGTAGGGTTCTTCCCCCACAAAGTACAATATCTAATACACTATTGCCAAACAGTATCATTATGCATCAAGTATTGTGAAATTTAATTGCTGAGTTCAACACCATAATGTTAAATTTTAAAACAACAGATTTAACTCAAGTCAGAGAGCCAAGAAAAAGCTACTGTGTTATCTTTGAGCATCTACACATTGTAATAAAAGATACTGAAAGGAATTCAAATCTAACTTCATTTGAGGACAGCCCCAGGCATTCTGTGTTTGTGTTTCTTGTAACTTTGCAGAGGCTATTGGAAGTTCAGTGAGGTATGCCTCCCAGCAAAGACTAACCTCAGTATAAAAGCCACAAGAAAGCTCACAGGAGGATAAGCCTCCTTCGAGCAGAAAGCAAGGTGTGTGATTCTACTGTTACAACAAAATTGTTCAATAAAATACAATAGAAGATTTTCCCACACTAGTTTGCCCTATAAAAATAATTACTTAAAAATCTAAAGAGGATAATCAAGTATTAGCAAACAGGTTTAGTAGTAGTCAGAATAGGTTAAATTTCCTTAAGTCTTTTTAATATAGTTCTTTTTAACAGGGTAGTTGCTAGAACAGGTATATTGTAGAAAATTTGGTTTGAAAAAAAGGCAGCTATTTTATGTATCCTCCAAAATGTATACTGAGCATTTTACTTTGATAATTCTTCATTAAGTACTCATAAGATGAATGTTATTTGATAGCAGCAAAAAGCCATATTTGGATAGATTAAACAAGAAGAATATAAAATAGGGCATTACTGAAGTTGTTCATGTTAACATCAATTATCTTTTTAAACTAAGAGTAAACTACATATATGTAGTGAAAACTTAAGGCAGGTTATCTTTGAAATTGTATGCATACAATTTCCTATAAAGAACTTTGTAAGTCCATCTGTGGAGTTGATAATTTTAAACCCTGAACTTTAAAATTGTATTTAGATTTTTTTATTCCACATTATATTTTAAATATCAAATGTTTATAACTGAAAATGTTCAAGGTAGCTATTTGTATAGATTTGTTTAGAAAAACATGAATATAAGCATAAACTTACATCTCAGCTTTATTCATAAAAACACATAACAAAGCTTAAACAAATCATGTAACTGTTTAAAGTCACTACAATGGCATAGATTGATTCTTGATATTTATTACTAAATTAAACCTACAACAGCAAAACTATATACTTTTTTGTTTAATGTTTATAACATGCCTTATGACAACCACAGGTGAAGCTTCAGGGATTATGCCTTGTGCTAATCTTTACTGTCTTATTAACATTTTTGTTTTAGGACACTTTTCATTTTTGTATGTGTATATATGTTTTCAAGGGTGTGTGTAGTGTGTGTGTGTGTGCATGTGTGTGCATGTGTGTGCGAGTGTATGTGTGTGTGTTTCATGGTATACTGATGGAGTTCAAAGAAAGACTTGCATGTATTGTTTCGTCCCTCTGTCATTTATTATATTTAAACATAATGTAATACAAATTTAGAGTCTTAGTCTCGATTCCAGAACTGCATCTATTCTTATCAGATGTTATGTTACCCATAAACAATTAACTGTAAAAAATTTTTTTCAAGATTTTCAAAGCACTGGTGAGGGTCATTGTAAAAATGTGGAAACTGAGATACACTATCACAGCATGTAAACTACACGGAAAGCTAAATCTTGTCAGAGTATACATGTGTATTCTTCTGAAACTCCTAACGTCTGTTACCTATTGCTCCTTATTGAATAAAAATGCTGTGGGCATCAAGAAGTTCATGAGACACTATCACACACACTATCACACGGAGAAGCACACAAAATTAATCATATAGAAATCTAATTTCAATCAATAGTTAGCCTATAAAACAAACAGGACGGATGAGTCTTCAGCAGATATGCTTGGTCATTTCACTCATATTTTGACATTTCCTGTGTACAAACATTTAGAACTTCTCCTTTTTCTTCTAGAAGCATTGATCAGATTGGAAGTTTTCTTAGAAGTTTGTAAAAATAGTAGTTTTTACAGTTTTCTTGGGTTGACTGCTATTGATGTCAAAGTAATATTAATAAAACAGCTATTTAGATCACCACAAAATCTTCTTCAAATATAAAGGTGTTTATATAATGAAATATTTCTCATCATGATTAAAAAGCTAAAGATACACCGAACATTAAAAAAAGGAACACTGAAGGGTAGAAAGGCTGATGTTCCCTTGCAACTTGACAAAATTTAGGTATGGTCTCAAGAAAACATTTTTTTCCCTTCAGCATCAACCCATTTACGAACCAATTTATTTCTGAAATAGGCCCCAGGGGCAGTGTGGTGGGTGACTGTAATGGGGAATATCTCTCTGGCCACTCAAGGAAATTGCTATGGACTTTTAATCTTATTTTGATTAAGTTCTGTGTAGATTGTGTCTGCCAGGCTGGCAATAAGATTACTGTTTCTGAGATCTTTTGGCTGCTATTGGACTGAGATTCAATTTTTTCCCTACCTTTTCAAGGTTAAATTGAAACAATATTAGCCATTCCTTCTAAATAGTATATGTTTAGGATTTGTACTGTTTCAGAAACTGCAATGTTAATAAAGATACCATATTTTAGAAGTCACAAGTGTACAGAAGTCAAAGGTATTTGAAATCTGTTTTATTTATAAATAAAAAAATAGGAAAGGCTTTTAGAGATATTCATCATATTTTCACATATTTGACATTTCTGTATGACAGTCTTATTAGAAAGTAATATGGTTTAAAAACCAACAAAGTTTTTTTTTTGTTTTGTTTTTTGTTATTTTGTAGAAAAACAGTGTGAAGCTTTATTTATTTTTTATCATATTTTGTTTTTGTTTTTGCTAGTGGTAGTATTTTGGTTTGTCTTTTTCTGTACATATCCAATAATAGAACAGATCACTTTCTGTTTTGAAGCTACCAGACGATAACAAAAGATATTGTGTCTTTCTTCTTACCTTGGATTAACCACAGATGACTGTGGATTCATCAGCCCGTGACCTACTTCTCTTTTCAAAGTAAAGGCCTGCTTTATATACATAGGTCCTTAGCTCTAGTGCAGTTTAGGGGTACACAGCAAGTCCTGAGCTGTCTGAAGGCAATGCTGTACCTTGTGTGGAAAGCAATCACAACATTGTCACTGTTGGCTTAGCATTCAATTGGCAAGCCAAACATGACACTTCTATACTCTAAGAAGTGGGAAGGTAGCCATGGGCTGGTTTTCTATTACTGATATGTAATATTGATCTTTCTCTATGACAATTTAATGATATTGATAGTATTTAAGGTTACAATTTTCTTCTTTCTGAATATCAGTTTTAAAGTATATGGCACAAAATGTTCTTATTAAAAATTATCTGGGAGCATATTTTTCTTGTGCTATTATAATAGATTTTATTTATTGATAAGACAAAGTTAAAACAACAACAACAACAACAACAACAATCAGGACTTCAAGTTGCTCATTGGGAATCTTTGACAGCAATCCCAGCATATGGGAAGCTGACATTGGAAGTTTATGTGACTTCCAGGCCAGCCTGTCTAATGCTATCATATTTTCTGTACCACAACAATTATGGAAACTACCCAAAGTGAACTTTGTTACCCTGTGGTAAGGACTTTGACTTTTGAGAACCAGGCATCCATTTGTAGCATAAAGCTACACTGTACATGTCACCTGAAGGCACATAAGTCCAAAACGCTTCTAGAAACTTCTCAGTTAATAGTATATGGATTTATGTCCCTAGTATACTCATATTTAGGAAAGTAACACATTTATCAACACAGTAAACTTTCAGTATGCTCATTCATATATACACAATAATAGACAAAATCTCCAGTATGAAGTAAATGTGGTAAATAGGGAGGAAGTGAAACCTTAGGCTTTATTTATTTTCTGTGAAAAAAAATGGAGATAAAACTTCACATATCAATAAATTAGGTGACTTTAGAAACATGCTTTTTTATGTTTTTCTTTACTCATTTTTTTGTCTGCACAAATAGTTTATTGTGTTGACAATGAGAACAGTTTCACAATACAGAAATAGAAACATGCCATCGTGGTGATAATTACACAAATCATCCTATAGGAACAGACATTTCACATTTCATTAATCAAGGAGTGAATCTGTTGAATAAAACTTCTCTGAAAATTAGCTTAATCTCTTAATTAAGAATAAATTCACCCTCAAGAATATTCTAATAAGGCAAGTGGACAATTGTCAACTCTAAGACTTTTGTGTTAGAGTTCCAGAAAATGTCTATTGTCATCTTGAAGATCTTGGGATTTTAGTTGTTCTTTTTTGGTTTGTTTGTTTGTTTTTTCTTCTTAGTTCTGAAGCTCTTAATGGGGTCTTTTCCCCAATTACTACTTTGAGTGTAAAACATGGAGCAGAGAGTCAGATATTGTTGCTGAGTCTTTCATTTAATCTTCAGAAATAAGAGAAAAATGTACAGTTTGCAGTGTTTTATAAATAAAATAAAAGTGTTTTATACGTAGAGTTTAGTGATCAGTGTTAAAGGTAAAAGGAAAAGTATGATTGTATATATATATATATACACATAGATACAGATATAAGTATAGGTATAGATAGATATAGTTGTACATATATATGCATACATATATGGTTTTTTGTTTTGCTTTTTTGTCAACTTTAAGAACGCTGTGTTTTTGCCAATGGGACCGGTGCTCAAAATTAAAAGTATTTTTCTCAAGAGTAGTAATGAAATAATAGTTACTTTACACAAAACTTTGAATACATGAGTATTAAACTGTTTGTTGGAAGAATTTCTAAGTCATTTCTGAATGAGGATATGGCATCAATCTCTGAGTAAGATAGCATGAGGATTGCCTTATCCTAGCATCTCAGGGAGTGGAGTCCCTTTGTCTTGTAGAGGCTTGATGACCCAGGATAGGGGAATGAAAGGGTACTGAGGTAGGAGTGGGTAAGCAGGTGGGGGAGCACTCCATTGAAGAAGCAGGAAGGAGGATGGGATGGGGGCTTGTGGATGGGAAACTGGGAAGGGGTAAAACATTTGAAATGTAAATAAATAAAATGACCAATAAAAAATAAAATAAAGCATGCATACAACTATAAGAGATACAATCTCTCTGCTAGAAACTTAAATCCTTGAGAAGATATTTTTCTATGTTTAAATTTCTGATTTACAAATCAATAATAATCATATTCTTTTAAAACAAAACTATTTTGCTATGTCTATTTTCCTTCTTGTGGATTTCATCTGATTTTACTTATTAATATTTAAATTTAACATTTAATTTTTGAAACATATTGCTATTAAAGAGATTGGCATTTTTACAGGCAAAATGTAATTATTGAGGGAACAGCTACTGCTCCTTTACATGGGTCAATATAGCTTTAAAGCAATTTATGTCTGCTTCATAAATGACCTTCAGAGAAACTCAAAAGACACCCATGGATATTTGCAACTCATTCAGATGCATGCATAAGGGTGACCTAGACTGTACACCAATCAGTTTGATGTTGAAATATCCACATAGAGTGTGGCAATTGAGTTTGAGAATCTAGACATGATGTTCGGATTTTGTACAGGTACCCTTAATGGGCATGTACTCTGAATGTTACATGTGTGCCCTCTGATTCCATAATGTGAGGTTGTATAAGACACACAAACAGAATTCTCTCATCATTTGGAGACTTTTAGGGATAACTGTTTCTTCTTCTGGCTTGTGCTCCTTTGCAGTATAAAGTGAAATGAAATAATCTAGTTTCAGCATCACTTAGCCTCAAAAGAGAGAAAAAGACTTTACTTGCTTATCAAGAGCAAAATCAGTGAGGGTTTTTGTCTCAAGAAAAGGTGGTCCTTCTCAAGATACCTTCATGCAGCTGAATGGAGGGTAAGATGTTACTCTTCCAGATAAGGAGAGTCTGGGCATGTGAGCAGTGTGTAATGTGCTTATCATACATCATGAGGATCTGAGGTAAACCCTGAGAATGTAGCTCACATTGGAATATTTACATGGGGAAGTAGAGAAAGGGGAAGGTCTGAAAGTCTGTGGGCCAGCTGGCCCTCATTATGCAGAGAAAAGAACATGTGTGCAAACAGATTCTGAAATTACTATCTTCTTTGACACATTATAAAATTCTAAGGTCTATGGCCTTACATTTCTTTCACTAGTCTCTAATATTTCAGAAGTATTTAGGATCTTAAAGGACTGTGAAAATAATTTAGTGGCCTAACACTTAGCAAGCATACTCACCTGTTGGTAAGTATGACTTATTATTTACTTTGCTTTTTGATAATATAATTTAATTATATCATTTCTCCATTACCTTTTCTCTCTCAAACCTTTGCACAAAACTCTAATTGTTCTCTTTCAATTTTATTTTCATCAATTATATATATATATATATATATATATATATACACACAAATACATTTTGCACAGACTTTATAATACTACTTGTATCATTTAAGGGACTGAGTGTCTATTTCAGAGTCTGAAAGCATTCTACATATATACATATATACATATTGTACTGGCTGGTTTTGTGTGTCAACTTGACACAAGCTGGAGTTATCACAGAGAAAGGAGTTTCAGTTGGGGAAATGCCTCCATGAGATCCAGCTATAAGGCATTTTCTCAATTAGTAATCAAGGGAGAAGGACCCCTTGTGGGTGGGACCATCCCTGGGCTGGTAGTCTTGGGTTCTATAAGAAAGCAGGCTGATCAAGACAGGGGAAACAAGCCAGTAAAGAACATCCCTCCATGGCCTCATGCATCAGCTCCTGCTTTCTGACTTGCTTGAGCTCCAGTCCTGCATCCTTTGGTGATCAACAGCAGCATGGAAATGTAAGCCGAATAAACCCTTTCCTCCCCAACTTGCTTTTGGTCATGATGTTTGTGCAGGAATAGGAACCCTGACTAAGATACACACACAAACACACACACACACACACACACACACACACACACACACACACACACACACTCAATAATAACTGTTTTTGTTGTCACTATGAATGATGGCACATGGAAATTATGAAACATTTGTTGAATTGGGTAAATAAATAAAAGCTACTAATATTCTCTTTCTAATTCCTTTCATACTTTTTGGTTCATTTCATTATGTCCTATGTGGTTCTTTTCTTTTTTCATGTCTTTCTTCATGTCATACAAGTGCACTCAGATTAATCCCTAATCTCATCTCTACTTTGTTAGGGGTAGCTTCAA